>NC_029785.2:10173157-10198518 GCF_000816755.2 Arachis ipaensis
TTTTAGTAACTTATTAAGTTATTATATATAAATAAAGTAATTATATTAGGTGTATACTAAAAATTAGCTATTCTAAAATATATATTTAAATATAAAATAAATATTAAAATAAATTAAAAATATTAAAAAATATATTATTTTTATTGATAATTAACTAATAATTTTTAAAATATAAACTAAAAATTATAGTAAAAAACAATAAATTATACTATTGTTGAGGGTTTTGTCGTATATAAATATGTAAGATTGATTTAGTGGTGAAATGATATTTTGAATTTGGTGGTGGTTTGGTGAACGATGCATGCAGGTGCCAGAAGCAGTAACGGAGAAGAGGTCAAGTGCATACAACAAAGGGAGAGTGTTCATCCATGGAGCCAATGAGATAACAGCCATTGCATACAAGAAACAGTTCCAAACAGACTTGGCAGCGTTCCTGAGGTCAAGATCTGTGGAGATGAAGAGAGGTGGGTCCATGTTCTTGGTTTGCTTGGGCAGAACATCTCTGGACCCCACCGACCAGGGTGGTGCTGGTCTCCTCTTTGGGACCCACTTTCAGGATGCTTGGGATGATCTTGTCCTTCAGGTAATTATTCTCTGTTCTACTCCTACACTACATTTTTATGCCTCGCTCTCTATGCAACAGTGTGTTGCACTTCCACACTACTTATTAGAGCATGTTTTTCTCATTGCCAAACCCAAAACAATTTATAAAGGCTTCGTTAATCATGTGTTTATTTAGGTGTATTTCTGAGTTGTTTAATTTAGTGTAGGTAGATTCTAATGAATTAAAATAGCTACTGCATATAACAAATGTGACTCAAAATAAATATATAATTCGTGATATAGATTAATTTGAATCATATGAATACTAATTTTATTCACGTATATAATTAGAATTGAAATGATGTGAACTTCAATTAATTTAACTCTAAAAACTAATTTATAGAATTAAAAAATATTTTATATTTATAAATCATCTAAACATCTTATCTTTAAAAGATATGAGATGCCATATATAAAACTATTTTAATTTATTTAACTTACAAAACACTCACATGTCTAGTCACTGACAAAACTATATAAGTTTTAACCGAAAGAAAAAGTATACAATAAGCTAATTCATAAGATCATTAGAAGAGAAAAAAAAAACGTTAGATATTGTGAAAAATCATTTAGAATAAAGTCACTAAAATTAGTCAATCAAATAGTATACGTCCGATGTTAGAGGTTTAATCTAAAAATTTATTATTTTATTTTATTAAAACCTTTCATTTTTAAATGTTTTTCCAACAAATATATTAATAATCTTTGAGAAACATTGAATATTCTTTCTCGAAATAGTAAATTTTGAATAATTTTATATTAAAAAAGACTTTGAAATATTTAATCATTTAATTAGAACTTCTTATACTAAACATTCTATTAAGTGTTTTTAGAAATAGAACACTGAACACCTGCTTAACAATAATGACTAAAATAATGATCAAGAATTATACTGTAGGTGATACAAAAACTTATCTTATTGTCATCATTAAAATAAGTTGATCTCATATGTCTGTTGCCCACCCTCAATTTCATCATCATGCCGGGCAAAAATAATAAATAATAATTAAGTGTTGGCTGCTGGCTAAGTTCCATGATATTGACAAACGATTAGGTTTTGGATGTTTAGAACACATGTAATCATCATCTATCATCATATCATCAAGATAGACAAGTTGGATATATATGTTTGTAGTTTTTTAACATCTATTTTAAATAAGTTATGCTACGTGTATACTAAAATGAGTCACCAGTATAAAATATATATTGGAATATAAATATACATTAAAAATAAATTAAATCACACGTATATTTATACACAAATATATTAGTGGCTGATTTTAATAACTGATTTTTGTGTACAAATAACATTTATAATTTTAAAATATCTGTCGAATTGAAAATTTGATTAACAAAGCTTTGATTATTATTTATTTCTTTTGCACGGTTAATGATAATAAAATTGTTCCAAAACTAAAGTTAGAACTTAGAACTTAGAATTACCTCTCATATTAGTAGAAACACGAATTTATAAAATCGAAACACAAAGTTACTATGGATTTTCTTGTTTTAGGTTGACATTTTCAAATAGGTGAAAGTGTACGTACAAAAAATTTTAATGCTCAAGTAAGTAAGATACTAAGATCTAAGAGATATAAGAATTAAGAGTAAATAACATATCTTAGACATGTACTAATCTTTTATTTATAGCATTTAAAAAAATTAATTAAAAAAGAATCCATACTAATATATTGATTTTAGAGTAGAGGACCCACATTTCTATTGGATACATTAAATTTTTTCTATCTATTTATATCGATCTAATAATGATTTTAGAGTAGAGGACCCACAATCACTAATAACAAATACTAATGCACGCACCAATTACTTACTTGAACTTGTACCGTAACATGTTAATCAAGATAGTACGGAATGTAATGAGACCCTTATACTTAAACCTTTGTCCTAGCATACGCACATAGTACTAATTTAACTTAAAGGATAATAATTCATGTACTTTTTTGGCCCACAATAAGAATAGGACGACCCTGAATTTCTGTAGCTAGTGATGAACTTAATTATGTAAATCGAGCATCCGCGATGACAAAGTGTTTTTTTTTTTCAAACCTCAAAAAGGACCATTTATTTACTAACTCGGTTGTTTTGGGTTAACACAACCTCTCTTTACATTATTAAAACCAATCTCGACTAACAAATATTTTTGAACTGCACTTTATATTAATTAATTATCTTTGATTTTATTCTTTAAAAAATATAAAATTAATAGATATTAATTACAATTATTTAAAATTTATTGGTTAGGAATTGTTTATCTATACTTTTTCAATTACAACCAGTGACGATTAATAATTGAGTTGCATGATGTGAAGAATAATATTTCCCACTAGGTTTCAGAATGGTCAATTGTTGGCTACTTGCCCTTCACGCTTTTAATTTACAACCAATAATAATAATAATAATAAGGAGCATTTTATTATACAAATTAAAGTTATATAGAGAGTATAAATTTTTTTTATAGTTATTTTTGTTTATTTTATTGTTATTCAAAATGTGGATCCTAGCTTTTTTAATCTCTCTTTCATCCTATAAAAAAAAATCTGTAAACTTATATCTTTACCATATAATTCACCTCATAATAAAAGCAAATGATGATATGTGGATTGAAATAATAGTATGGACAGTGATTTTGATTGTTGATGAGCACCACATGCAGGGGTTAATTAGCAGTGAGAAACGTGACAGTTTCAACATTCCAGTTTATGCACCAAGCCTACAAGACTTCAAGGAGGTGGTTGAAGGCGACGGGTCATTCGCCATCCACAAGCTGGAGGTTTTCAAAGGAGGAAGCCCTCTTGTGGTTGACCAACCGGACAACGCCAGCCAAGTCGGAAAGGCCCTGGCCAACACCTGCCGGAGTGTCTCCGGCGTCCTTGTTGACGCCCACATCGGAGAAGACCTTAGCCACGAGCTCTTTCTTAGAGTGGAGCACAGAGCTACCTGCCATGGCAAAGACTTGTTAGAACAACTTCAGTTCTATCACATAGTTGCATCCCTTTCTTTTGTTCAATCATAATTTACAATTCACTTAGAAGAAAAAGGGGGCAAAATGTTATGTGTATTTATTTTGTATTATATACTAATTAAGTTTCCATATATGTTTCTTTACTATTAAAGTACTGTTGAACTCCCTTTTACGTGGATTATGTATCCCAGCGAATGATATTAGCCTATGAAATAGAAATAAATACATTTAAAAAATGTGCTGTTCACTTGTTTCCCGTTCAAGAAAAGAGAGACGACCCTTTGTTTGATTGTCAGAAATTATAATAGATTATTTTAAAATTTTATTAGATTAAAACCAAATTATAAAAAAGATAAATATAAAAAATATTTGATAACTCGGTCAAATTGTATATTTTAAAAATTTAATGAGTAGATTACTCATGAATTAAAGTTAAAACTTAAGAATTAATAAAAAAATTAATTCCCTAACATTCCTCATTTAAAACTTGAGAGTATTGCTAAACATTTTCCAATGTTAAGAACTTGTATCTTCTATAATTGAGTAAGGACTTTGCTTTGTAAAGTTCATGCAATAATACCACCATGCATCCAACTCTTTTACGAACCAGCACCAAAGGATAAAGCAACATGTATTAAGAAAACCTTTAAATGACAGATACAACATACACATCTCAGAACAGTTCCTCTCTAGTTGCTTGTAACTGAAAGATTATATTCCTACAGCAATAACTAGTGAAGTGATAATGCTACAAAGATGAAAACTATGGTTGAAAATACATCTCTATTATTAGGGTGATGCGGGGACTGGTTCAGAACCAGAAACATGGGAAGCAGCATCTTCTTTTGATATGGAAACATAGTTCAGGGGAGCAGATTGTCTATCCCTTTTCCCATCTTTTGATGTAGACTTGCTTCCATTCTGATGGGCATTCAGAGAGAGTCGTCGGTTAGGAGTGCCGTTAGCTCCTCCGTTAGCACGAGGGCCAACTACCTTCTTGCTGCCAACCGGCCGAGCAGGGCTGGGTTTTGTGCCAAAAGGAGAATCCTGTTCTGTGTTTTGCTGTTCATGATACTTCTTTTGGTCCTACAACATGTCAAGGTATGGGTGGTCAAATACTCATTCCATTTGTGTTACTAGTTACTAACCAACTTTTTGGGAGAGCTAAAAGTTCATAATTCAACAAATATAATGGTGACAGAAATAGGGAAATCTGATAGTTTACTTTGACCAAATGACTAATCAATTATCTCACTAGAAAAACTTACCCTCATCCTTCGTTTTTCCTCTTCCCTTTCATGCCTGAGCATGGCGTATTCATCTAACATAGCAAGAAGAGGAACACCGTCGTATGCGAATGACATGTCATGAACTTCTTCCCATGCTCGAGTTCTAGCAACCAATGTGTCAACCAAAGCTGCATGTTTTCGTGTAAAGAACCAAACTTAATTATTCTGGGTTCATGTATGCCAAGAAACAAGTGAAGTATCACTCACCAAACAAATAGGAGTTAAATGCAATACACTCAGTTGTAAATAGAAAGAGTTCTGTGTTTGATTGCATTCATTTCTACCAACCAACAATAACAGCAATCCATGTAAGACTTGTATACTATAAAATAAGTCAAAAGAATTTATAGTTATAATAAAAATATTAATGTATTCTTCCAGAGTGATGATATTGCTACTACTTTTGATAATGATACTCCACATATTATGTTTTTTGCATTGTATATTTGCATGAATTTGTTAAAAAAATAAAGGAGTGACATTATTGAAATAGGAGTGACAATATTCATTCCCAATTTTCAATAAAAAAACAGTATCACAGAATTTCATCTAGACCAAGTTATCTTATTGTTTCTGATCATACAAAGCCCACATTACATATTTAATTGAAGGAAAACTTGAAGTTACTTCAATAATGTAGCACATTCTTTATTACTATTAGTGTAAGGGTTTCTATGCTGATGATGCATAAAATTACGAATAATTTCTGATGGATGTTAAGTCTTGACCTACAAATACCTGGAATTTTGTTGACTAGTATCCTAGCTTTCTCTGCACGTTTCAGGTTTAAGTGTGCACCTCTGCTTGCATTATACCTGTTATCATCCTGCTTCGCAATGCAGTGTTAGAATCATATGGGTAAAATAACAAATTAACAATCCATATAAAGAACATTGTCTGGTACTCTAGTTTTCTACGTGGCAACAGAACAAGGCATATTGCTACATCATAGCATATGAACTATGAATGATATGATACCAAATATTAATTAATAATAATGAAAATGAAAACATAACATCAAAGATATACAGTTCTACAATAGTCATTAGTGACGATAAATTGGTTAGCACAAAAACATTATGGTTGATTACTCGCTTATATTAGGCAAAACAAAACTCATTAAAAAATACAAGGGAATATGCAAGTCAAACTATCAAAGTATTCTTGAAAAAGAATCACATGATAGAGAGATGACAGTATGTAATTTCCAAGAGACAACATTGAAGTTTCATTTTATCCTTTTTGATGCATGAATTGACGTCAAAGCTGTTAATCTAATAACATTAGCATGTCTTATAATGTAATTTCTGTGTTATAGTGATATTTGTCAGTATTATAGCTTTATGCTAATGATATATTATTAGCTGGAATTCTCACCAAATGATGCTAGTTTCAAGAATTTCAGTTTAAATTAGTAATTTAGTACTGAGAAAAAATAGTGCAACATCAACCAGAGAGAGACAGATAAAGCAACAAAAAGGTTCTTATTCGTACCCGATTATAGTCTTCAAGCCAGCTCTCTTCCTCACATGCTGACATCCACTTCTCAACCTTGTCCAATATTTCTTTTCGGCTTAAAGCTTCTTCTTTCGCCTTTGCTATTTGATTGTCCATGTCAGCCAGCAATTCAGTTGGTTCGATGTTTCCAGAATCAATCAGCGACATAATCTTCTCTCGAGCAGCTTCTGGCTCTATTTCAATATGAGCACGGGCAAATATCTCTTCAAGTTCTGCTTGCTTCTTGAAAGCAATTTCTTTCATCCTGCTGGCTTTCAGCTGATCGAGCCTCTCTACTTCCACTTCAGCCTTAAAAACAAAACAATAAACAATCAGAAACCATAACATTTGGAGCCCGAATCCATAGCTTTCAGGTGGTCATCAATACCTGCTCAATCAGATCCAAAGCAAGAGCACCAGGAACAGTGACTTCATCCACAGAAGTTGACATATTGCAGGTAACATGGTCAAATAGACTTCTCTCCTCCGGAGGAGTATCCATTAGATTCCACAGATCAACCAACTGGGAAGCCAATTCTTGGAGCTGCAAGGGTGAATATATAGATCACAAAAAGAGTAACGAAGATTGAACACACCGCTTTTCCTTGTAAACATGAATGAAAATCCTGTATAACTAGCAGCCATATAAGTAACAAACACCAGTACATTAAATAAAGTATCACAAAACTAACATACGGCATTATAAACTCATTACCTTGTGTAGCCTTTTCTGTTTTTCTTCATTCAGTGTTGATACTGTATTAGCCAACCGAGCTAGTGTGCCGTTGCTTATGCTTTTGGAGTTAACACTGGTAGAATCATCTAAGCTCGGATGAACCTCAGTCACAGTACTCAAGAAATCCATACCAAGGACCGAACAAAGATCATGCACAGTACTCACAAATTCGTGAACCTTGTGCAACCTCTCACTCTGCAAGGGAAAGCAACCAATTCTCAACCTGTTTGTAAGTGAATAATTGAATTTCTCAAATGTATAACCGTTATATACCTTTTCCTTTTGAAGTTCTTGTAGTTGGGATTGAAATTCATCTAATTTCTTCAAGGACAGATTAGACTCATCAACTGCGGGCGGTCCTGTCTGATCACTAGGGCTCAAGTCGCCAGCAATCTCTCCACATATCTTTTCAATCTGCGACTGCACATCCGAAAACTCCTTTACTCTTTCATCCTTTTGTTGCCATAACTTTTCAAGTATTGGTGCTATAGCTGCAAGCTGTTCCTTGATAGTGCCCGAAGTTTTTTCCGGCTGGGGGCCAAAAAATACACATGGGAAATCAGTTTACCACTTTAATATCTAAAAACATATAAAACAATTCTATTTGCAGTTTCTATTGATGCCAATATAAATGCATATTTAAGTAGTTACTAACCATTCCAGCAAAGCCCTTCTCTCCAAGAGCCGATAGAAGATTACAAAGCTCAATCTTAGCATCAGATAAAGATTGAAGAAGGCGTGCCCTTGACTTAGCAGCCTGTTCAACCTTTCTCTTGTACACATCCAAGCACTCTTGCTCTATTTGAAGAAGCATCTTGTCTCGCTCCTCATCGCTCTCTCCAACTTCATCCCATATTTCCTGCAGCAAAAGAAAATAATCTCAAATAACACATAGACCATGCACAACGGCTGTCACACGAATGATAGCTTTAATAAAGTTACCTGCAGCTTATTTAACAAGGAACCACAGGTGTCTTCTCCAAGAAGAGGATTTTGTGAATCTGTCACTGCCATTGAAGTTCCAGCACACCCTAGTCTGCACAGAACAGAAAAAATAAATCAATAAACAAATAAAGAGAAACATATGGAATTTCTTTCCTCTTCCCTCAAACATAAGAAATTCAAATATTTCTTTATTAAATTAAAAAAAAAAATGCCAAAATGTCCAATTTATATATGTAGATATGTGTTGCTGTCGAATTCAATGAACTACATATGCTAAGATCTCTTGGCAGATGTAGCAACTATGCACATCATTTAGCATTGAATCATAATATATAATGTAATACCGAACTAAACACAATGCAGAAATAATCACAACAAAAGAACAAACAGAACGGGACAGGAATGAGCAAGCAAAACCTATTTTCTCAACCTTAAAAATTAAAATGCTTTTGACTCATTAAAGCTATTTTCTCCAGTGACGGAAGAAAAATTGAAAGAATAAAATATAAGAAAAAAGAGATAGTTAGTCTCAGAATGGAAAGAGAAACGAGAAGGATCATATTCAACAAAGTATAGTAGAAGCGGAAGCATCAAATTCATCCTAAGAACTAAAATCAACAAGACACTTTTGACTCACAATAACTACAAAGAACCAAGCACAACAACATTTTGCAAGTAAAAAAAAAAATCCTGAACATGAAGCTACAGTGAAATTCCACTGAAAACACAATCAATAACAAAATCGATAACAGCAATAACAGTAAAATAATGTTGCAAAGGCAGAATGCATAGAAAACTTGCAATGAGAAAGTGATAGAAAGGGAAACAAGTGGTATTAGTAAATAGATCAGGAGCAAGAAGTGGAACACATTGTGAGAGAAGAAAAAGAAGAAGAATGAGGTGAAGGCGGTGGAAGCTGAAAGAGTTGTGTTGGTTTGCTTACCCAGTTGGATCGTCGCTTTGAGAGTTTCTTTGGTTTTCAGATCTAAGCAGTACACTCTTGTCACAGACACGGACACAGTGCGTGGATTATGCGAGAGAAAGAGAGAGAAGAGAGAGAATGGGAGTGTGTTTTGATTGTCCGAGTTAGTATATTGGGCGGGGTTGTAGAAGGTAATTACGAATATGCCACTGTGTCTGTCACCTCACCTACGCTACACGCTCTTTAAATCATGGTCGCTCCTTGTTGACTTATACGGAAACAACATTTTCCCTATTGACTTAGTGTCGTTATTATTCATCATTCAACAATAATCGCTATATGGATTCGAAATTGAATTCACACTTCTTGATTTTGAATATTACACTTTAAGATTACGTTGTGAAAACTAAATATTTTTTTTTATACAAAATTAGAAATCATAAAATAAAGAGAAATTTTAGTTGGTCAGTATTTTTTATTTATTTTTTATTTATATTTACCTCTGTAACATTTCGCAATAAAAGGGATCGATTATTAAATAAAACTAATGTATTTTTTAAACAGATGATTATTTAGGAAAACAATAGAGGGTAGACCAGAGCATTTGTCACCATAACCAGTACAATTGTCACAGGAACTTTCTGGAAATGTAACAAAAGTACAAAACTAGCTTTGTTTCCAAGATTTAAAGATCGAAGTCGCAGCCACATGATTGAAGAAAGAGATAAAAAGTTACCACCATATCACGACTGATTGTTAACATCGGTTGTTTTCAAAGCAAGTAATTGAAATGTAGCTTTTTCCCATGGGTTCTTGTGGAAAAAAATAAATTGTTTTGAATATCTTATTATGGGTGCCTTCTACCAACGGGATTAGGTTAAGAAATTAATTAAGAAAGGTGAAATTCTTAGGTCAATGAGTGAGTAAATGACCAAATAATTATTGTATAAAGTGGAAAAGACAACAGCCTAATGACATATTTGGCCTCTACTAAGAGTATGGGATAAAATTGGATCGCCGTTATTGAGAATGGGCTACGACAATATTTGTGACGCACTAGGCCTCCACCAAAGAGCGTATGTACGTACGTTGTACGTTTACTGGCTATAGTACTTTTAAACCAACTTGAGTTGGTCGAGTGGTCAACTCATTAGTCCTTGACCTGTCGAGTTAGAGGACATCATGAAAAACAAAAAAAAAAAGTTATAGTACTTTTAATTTCTATGGCAACAACTAATTATGTTGTGAACCCTAAGTAAAGAACTAGAGACTGTTTTCACTAATCCCTTCATAAGTTCTGGCTTAAATTCTGAAATCTTAAGATTTTCAATCTTGCGATTTGCACGATGATGCTAACTCTCAATGGGTTAAAGGAGAGTCATGGTGGATAAATGTTGAAAATGATGGTGAATATTGATAACAGTCTGGTTATACATACAAGTTTTTTTTGTAATCAAATTTAACCAAATTAGTCCAAACCCAATAAAAACCAATCTCAGATTAAAGTGCGTGTAAACACGCGCTCTCGCAACTGTTAAATAGCGCGAACGTTATTATGAAAAACGCTTTTTCTTCCTCGATCAAAACTATGACGCTCAAAATTCAAACGATACTCAAAATCTCTCAAAATCGTCACAAAAACTTAAAGAAATTTCAAAGCTAAGTTCGAAATCTTCACCAAGAAACACAAAAACAGAAGACGAAAGATTATTGAAAGTACTGTTCACTAAACGTCCAGTTTTCTCACGTTTCTCTTTCTCATTTCGATCGCAAAACACTAGATAGTCATATTTATGTTTAGGGTTTTGCTAGGTAGACACTGACTTTTGTGAACAATGTGAACAATGGCTCTAGTATTGACCCAATAAAATAAAAAAACACTCCACCACAAATCACCTCATAAACTCTAACATTAGGATAACCATCCGCACACCTAGTAAATTGAACATTCAGTCATTATTAACTGTGCATGAGTAAACCGAATCAAAAGAAATAACCATCCAATTAAAAATCAATATAATCAATCATCCGCATACCTATTGAATTGAACATCCAATATATCCATTGTTCACATTGTTTAGTATTTTCATTGTCTACCTATACTTTTCCTTATGTTTATTTAGTAGATTCATTTTTTGTTCTTGCGTTAAAGTACATATTACTATTCTTATTATACTGTTCATTTGGTGATAACTGTGTTGGGTCAGTGTAAAAATGTTACATAGTATTTCTCGTATAGTTTAACCTATATTTGCATCTGTTTGAGGGATTTGAATATGTTTTTGTGCATGTTTGAGGTGTAACAACTTTCGAACTAAGTTTGTCTATAGTAATCAGTAACAATTTCCGGTGTATTTTATGTGAATTGATATGTACTTGGCGCTATTGTCCTCTTTTTACTGTAGCTAGAGAACAGAATATTGTTCTTGTGCTTCTGATGTTATTTTGTACATATTTTAGTGATTTGCATATGTTGTTTTTCATTTTCAGGAATTTTATTCATGAATTTGTTGTAATTACCCATAGAATTGTGTTGTAGTGCTTCTGGTGTCATTTTATGCATGTTTGATTAAGTTACATGTGTTTTTGAACTCACATTGTATGATGTAATAAAAAAAATAATAGCAGTGTATTTTGTTTGTCTTTCAGTGTATTTCATATGAATTGAGGTGCACTTGATGTTTTGTCCTCTTTTTGTTGTAACTAACTCGTAGAATTTTGTTGCAGTACTTCTCGTGTCATTTTATGCATGTTTGATTGAGTTACATATCTTTTTGAACTCACAATGTGTGATGTAATCAAGAAATAATTGCGATGTATTTGGTTTATCTTTCGGTGTATTTCGTTTAAATTGAGGTGCACCTGATGCTGTTGTTACCTATTAACTTTTTTTTATTTCATACAGAAAAAATGACAGTAAAAAAGGTTGCTGGGAGGAGCACTGCAAAAAAGGAAGCACCAAAATATAATGTAAGCATATATATGTTAGAATAACTCAATTTTTTTTATATAAATATAGTTTATTTACATGATTTTCATTTATTTACAGAAAACTCATGATTTGAGATGCTCCACAAGATCCATTCATGATAAATTCTAAAACATGAGCGATGACAAGAAAGCCATTGTTTAAGAATTAGGATTCGGTGGTATGAGGCATATCCCTGCCATGAATGTACCACATAAGCTCTTAAAAGAATTGGTATATTCATTTGATCTATACAATAACATACTGCACACATGGTATGGTGTAATCCACATCATCGAAGAAAATATAGGAGCTGCCCTTGACTTGGATGCATCTGGTAAAAATCTATTTTGTAATCTATTCTATAAATCAAATTTCAGTGTTTTATCAAATTATTTCTGTGTTATTGAAATATTTTTGCTGCTTTTGTAGGGCCATGCTATTCAAGCAAAATTAAATTTAAAGATATTACTGAGGAGCAGAAGGAAGTTATTAGAAACTTCCAAGACTTGACTTTGTCGCAATTGAGAAACTCTACGATGGAGATGAGTGTTGATGGGGAGAAAAATTGGCTGAAATTCAAGAGGACATTCATCCTCTACATTTAGATGTGCTTCTTGTTGCCGACAACGATAAAAAAAATTTTTTCGGTTCACATGCCGCTCATTCTTCATGTGTACATAATACGTGAACGGAATTGGGGTGGTCATGTGCTCAACTTTTTCATCAAGGGCATCAGAGAGCACAAATTGAAAAAAAAATGTTGTTGATAGCTGCCTCTTTACTATAATGATTGTATATTTTCATGAATCCACACACAATGCCGTTACATACAATTCCTGGACCACTGTGGGTGCGACATTGGACTAGGAAATTGTTGGTTGAAAGAATAGAAGCTGAGACTAAGGATAATATGGTAATTCAACAGAATTCTTTCTTTAATTTTGGTGTATTTGTTTTAAATATATTATGTAAACAAATTTTTTTTCTGTTTTAGGGCATCGTGAAAAGAGCACAGCTGAGAGAACAATCAAAAGACAAAAATAAAGAAAAAAGGAAGGAAAAAAAGAAGGAACAAAAGAAGCCACAAAAGAATAAGACTATTTCTTCGAAAAGTGAAAGTACTGTTGAGTCTGAGTCTAATTCTGAACATGACTCAAAGGAGACACCAAAAAGAAGAAAACAACCTAAAAGAATAGCAAAGCATTAAGTATTATTTTTTTTTGTATATTTTATCAATTTTATTGTGTTTATTGCCTGATGCTTGTTTGCTTTTTCAGGATGAAATCCAAAAAAAGGAAGGACGTTATTGAGGATTCATCTTCCGAAAAACAAACTGAATCTGATTATGAGTATGGTTCAAAAACTATCATTGGAATGCTATATTTTATTTTCTCAACAAAATTTTATTTATTAACAGAATTTTTTTCATGTATTGTCCGAAGTGAAGAATTGGAGGAAATAACAATCGTCCTGAAGATGACACACGACATCCGAGTCTGAGCCAGAACATCACAACGACGATCGTGCAATCATGGTACCTCCACAACAAGATAGAACGGACGGCTTTAATGGGGAGGGGACTTCACGAAACCCTCAACCCAGAAGGATAAACTCATAAATCCACCCACCTGAGGACGTCGTGAACCAAAATCCAGCAGAGCTCATAGATCTAGTACACGGATACCATGGATGGTTGGAGCAGCTCGAGATTGAATTGGAGTTATAACGAGAATCTGAATGAGTCCTAAAAAGGGAGGTACGATGACGAACAGATGTGGAAGAAAAACTCAAGAAACTAGAGACTAACCTTCGAGGTCAGAGAGCTCATGTTGATCGAGAAGAGACCCCCTTGGGGATAAAAATCCATTCACGGAGGAGATTATTTGGGCTAAGGTTCCAAGGAATTTTAAAAGCCCAGACATGGACTTCTATGATAGAAAAACCGACCCGAGACACCATCTAAGTAATTTCAAAAGCCGAATGTACTAGGCTGATACATCGAATACAACTCATTGCAAAGCTTTCTTGACGACGTTAACCATGGCGGCAATAAAGTGGTTTGACAGTCTATCACTCAGGTCGGTAACTTATTTCAATGACCTTGCAAGGAGTTTTGTCACCCGATTCTCCATCCAGAAAGGTAAGATCAAACACGCTCCAAGCCTTTTAGGGGTTAAACAAGAGGTCAGAGAAACACTCTGAGCTTATATAGAAAGATTCAACAAGGCTTGCTGGAAAATCCAAAATTTTCCTACCGAAGCGATCATCATGGGGCTAGTTAATGGCCTCACAGAATGCCCATTCTCCCAGTCCATATCGAAAAGGCACCTGACCTCCTTGTATAGGGTGCAAGAGCGAGCAGAAAAGTACATCAACATGGAAGAGAATGTCCGACTAGGAGAGCTTGCCCCGAGACAAAACTCTCACTATCAAGTCTGAGATAAAGAGAAAGAAGCAAAGAAAAAAATATGAATACAGCTCGGATAAGCCTTGAATGTATCACAACTATACCCCATTATGAGTTTTCCTTGTTTACATCTACAGGGAGATTTGCCACACAGAAAAATTTCTACTTCCTTAGCCCATCAAAAATAAAAAAAGTAGAAGTCGGACAGAATATTGTGAATACCAAAAGATATACAGTCATTCTAACAATGATTGCTATGACTTAAAAAATATGATAGAAAAGTTGATCAAGGAAGGTTGGTTGGAAAGATACTTGGTAGAAAGATCGGACGATCAGGGAAAAAGAAAAAGAGAGGAAGAAGACAAGAGTCGGCTAGATAGGCCACCACGAACCCCTGAAAGACACGTCCACATGATTGCCAGAGGATTTGCAGAAGGTGGAATAACTAAATCCTCCCGCAAGAGGCATTTGAAAAAAGTCTATCAAGTCGGGGAGGAGGATCAAGCTCTCGATATACCTACTATTATCTTCACAAAAGAAGATGCCCAAGGGATAACACTGGGCATGACGACCCTATCGTGATCGCAATGATACTTGCCAATGTAAACCTCCACAGAGCTCTGGTAGATCAAGAAAGCTCGGCCAACATCCTATTTAAACCTGCTTTTGACAAGCTGGGGTTAGAAGAAAAAGAACTAAAGACATATCCAGACACTCTTTTTGGGTTGGGAGATATGCCCATCCGATCTTTAGGCTTCATTTCTCCATACACCACTTTTGGTAAAGATACTGAGTCAAGAACCTTGAGTATAGATTACATAGTGGTCGACGTAGCATCAGCCTACAATACCCTGATAGGTCGAACAACTCTAAACCAACTTGCTACAGTAGTCTCTATCCCTTACCTTTGCATGAAATTTCCGACTTCTGAGGAAATAGCAACTGTGATAGGAGATCAGAAACTATTCATATCTAATTTTAGCGCCATTTCATTTTCGAGACCCCTTTTTTTGTTCTTCAAGTAATGCATACACTCGTGAGCAATTAGAATATTATTAGAGATTAATCTGCCTTTAATAAAAGTACTCTGCGTAGGGCTAATTAGTCTATTCATCATACCCTGAAGCCTATGTACAAATACTTTGGAGAAAATCTTGTAAAAGACTGAATATAGGCTTATTGGTCTTACCTGAGTCATATCTTTAGCATCAGAAATCTTGGGAATAAGACAGATCTGAGTGTGGTTAAAACACTTCAAGATTCTGCCCCCAAAAAAGAAGCTCTTAACTGCTCGAAACACATCACCACTAAGTATGTTCCAGAAGCTTTGAAAAATTTTTGCTGTCATACCATCATCTCCTGGAGCACTTTGAGGATGAATGCTAAATGTTGCACGTTTCACTTCCTCCATAGTCACTGATCTTTGAAGCCTACGGTTCATGTGAGATGTAACCTTAGGTTCAAAATCAGTAAACAGAGGTTCAGGGTTCTCATGACAAGTGGAGGAAAAGATGTCCTTGAAATAAGATTCAGCCACAGAAGCAATACTAGCATTTGAAGTAGCCACTTCACCATCACTGCCAGTTAGTTGCCAAATTCTATTCCTTCGGGTTCGATTTCTAAATTTCTGATGGAAGAAAGCTGTATTCTGATCAACAGATTTGAGCCATTTGACTCTAGACTTATCTTTCCAATAAGATTCCTCATTTTGCAATGCCTTTTTAAGTTTGTCCTCTATTTTTAAAATGATGTTGCCTCCATGAATTCCTGCTAAACGAAGTTCCTCTAATTCCGACTGTAGTAAATCAATCTCCACCTTCGAATTAGATCTGTTTTCTTGCTGCCATCTGACAATCTTATGCCGACAACGCTTTATTTTTTGAGCTAGGATATACGTGGCTGAACCATCAATCTGTTCATGCCAAACCTCTCTAACAATCTGCCTTATTTCATCATTGAAACACCATCTTTCTTGGAATTTGAATCGGCGTTTAGATCTCTCAATTCTCGGATTAGAGTCTAAGAGAAGAGGGGCGTGATCCGAGCCTGATTCTGACAGTCTAAGAACCGTTGCATTGGGATAGAGTTGCTGCCAATCAACTCTTACCAGGAATCGGTCCAGTCTTTCCTGTATCAACTCATCACCCCTCCATCTATTTGACTAAGTGAATGGTCTTCTGACCATACCAATATCAATCAGGGAATTATCATCAATAAAACTATTAAAGGTTTCAATAGAAGAAGGAGATTTAGCACCCCCACCTTCTTTCTCCAATTGATTAGAAATGGCATTAAAATCCCCATTAACACAACTTTATCATCGAACTGTTGGGTGACTGAAGTTAATTCAGCAAATTGAGCCATTCTATGTTGATCATTTGAACTAAGATAAACACCTAGAACACCATAGGGATCATTAGAACCAGCTGTCAGAACTGATGCCGCAATAAAAAATCTATCATGCTGTAAAATCTGAACAGTGCAATCATCCCTCCATGCCATTGCCAAAACCCCTGATAATCCTTCCGGATCCACAATAAACCATTCCTTGAAAGCACAAGATCTTAGTTTTTCTTCAACTTGTCGAGATTGATTTTTTGTTTCACAGATAAAACCAACCTCGGGGGAGTAGGATTTGCAAATCCCTTTAAGATTGTGGATTGTCATGTGTCTCCCCAAACTCCGACATAAAAGAGGAATGAATTGGGAGAGAAAACTAAAATTAGGGAGTTAAGTGAAAAAGAAATTAAGAAAAGAAAGTAGAAGAAGATGGAAAAGGGTTTGACGAAGAAAAGACAAAGAAAGGTGTAACCATGGAGGCGGCGCAGTGAAACCCTAGCAGAGCGTCGGGCACTAGATGAGGAGAGTACTTTTGAAACCTTTAAAATTTTTATTAGGTCTTCATTTCTATATGATGTATACACTCTTGTTTTATCATTTAGAATGGGAATAGACAATAAAAAAAATTCATATGACAATCGATGAATATTAGTATTGGTATCATCAGTATTAGAGCCATAATCAAGATTATTATCTTTTTTCATTTAAGTTAAATTAATTACTTTTTTTTATCGAAGATATGGAGACTCGAACCCGCAACCTCTTAATTGAGTATGGAGAGACTATGCCATTTGAGTTATTGCTTCTTGGCTTAAATTAATTACCTCTTAATTGGTTCAAATAAATTTTTTGCATAAACGACCTAATAAAATTTGAGAAAACTAAGCATACTTATTTATAAATATTTACACTCTAAAGAATAATTTAAGACAATAAAAAAATATATGAATATTTTTGAATATTTTTAATCTATTATATTTAACATCTTCCTGATTTTTAAATTCAAGTCCAAATATTTCAACCGCTGCATAAAATTTATCTGCACTTTTATTTACAAAAATGATAAGTTTTAAGGTTTAATTTTCATAACTATGAAATAAAAGAGAATAAAACTATGAAATATTATTGTTAGAGTAACGCAAAAGCATTGTGCTACCTTTGAATTTTTAAAGTTTTTTACTAGGTCTTCATTTTTATATGAAGTATTACACTCTTATTTTATCATTTAAAATAAAAATAGGCAAAAAAAATTATATGAGAATGAATGAATATTACTATTGAAACTATCAGTATCAGAGCTAAAATCAAGATTATTATCTTTTTTTCATTTAAGTTAAATTAATTAACTCTTAATTGGGTCTAATAAATTTTTTGAATAAGCTACCTAAATTTTGAGAAAACTAAGCATAATTAGTTATAAATATTTATACTTTAAATAATAATTCAAGACAATAAAAAAAATATATGAATATAAATTATTCATTATTTTAAAATTTCTCTCAAAAAATAATTTTTAAATATTTTTATAAATACTTTTGAATTTTTTATCTATTATATTTAATATTTTTTTTATTTTTAAATCCAAAGTTTCAATAATTCAACCACTATTTGAAGTTTATTTGAACTTTTATTTATAAAAATATAATTTTGAGATTTGATTTTCAATCAAATCTTATCGCTAGAGTGCATGTGACAGAGTAACACAAATATTATACTACCTTTGATGTCCTTTAAGTTTTTTATTAGGTCTTTATTTTTATATGGTATATACATTCTTAATTTATTATTTAGAATGAGAGTAAATAATAGAAAAAAATTTATATAGACATGAATGAATATTACTATTGAAACTGTCTGTGGAGAAGCCACACTTGAGATTATTATATTTTTTTTAATTTAAGAAAAGTTAATTAATTAGCTCTTAATTGATTATGATAAACGTCTCGGATAACTTACCTAAAATCCAAGAAACCAAGTATACTTAGTTATAAATATTTACACTCTAAATAATAATTCAAAAAAATAAAAGATATATATGAATCTTAGTTATTATTATTGTAAGAGTTCTGTTAGTAAGTGATATAAGGATTTAAAAATAAAGATTTCGAGTAGTGTGTTTATTAATCAATTGAAATAATATTTCAGTACAAATACGTAAACAAGTCTATATACATATTTCTGTATAGCTTTTTGAGAATTTTATTTGTACAATAGGATTCTTTCCTCTCACGCAACAGAAAAGTTCGTCAACTCTATTTATTAGAACAGCTCCCACTGAGTCTATGCATCTATCCCTTTTTTTTATTCTCGCTTTCTTAATGATTATTTCCTTTCCGAAATTATTCGTGAGCATCTCTATAAATATTTTTGAATTTTTTTAATCTATTATATTTAACATCTTCCCAATTTTAAATTCAAGTCCCAACATTTTAACTCCTACACGAAGTTTATCTGAACTTTTATTTACACAAATTTTAAGTTTTGAAGTTTAATTTTATGACTATGAGATAAAGTTTAAAAGAGAATAAAATTATAAAATATTATCGTCAGAATACACATGATAGAGTAACGCAAAAGATATTGTGTAACCATTAGACTTTTAAAATTTTTTACTAGGTCTTCATTTCTATATGAGGTATACACTCTTATTTTATCATTTAAAATGAGAATATACAAGAAAAGAAATTCATATGAAAATGGATGAATATTATTGTTGAAACCATCAATATCAGAGCCATAATTAAGATTATTATCTTTTTCTGTTTAAGTTAAATTAATTAGCTCTTAATTGGTTCTAATAAATATTTTGGATAACCGATCTAAAATTTAAGAAAATTAAGCATACTTAGTTATAAATATTTACGCTCTAAATAATAATTCAAGACAATAAAAAAATATATTAATATAAATTATTCATTATTTTAAGAGTTCTCTCAAAATAATTTTTGAGCATCTTTATAAATATTTTTGAATTTTTTTATCTATTATATTTAATATTTTTCTGATTTTTAAATCCCAAGTTTCAATAATTCAACCACTATTTAAAGTTTATCTGAACTTAAATTTATAAAAATATGAATTTTGAGATTT
Source organism: Arachis ipaensis (assembly GCF_000816755.2). NCBI lineage: Eukaryota > Viridiplantae > Streptophyta > Magnoliopsida > Fabales > Fabaceae > Arachis > Arachis ipaensis. The sequence goes on from NC_029785.2 coordinate 10,192,941, forward strand.
GATTTTTAATGGAATGTTATCGTTAGAGTACACATAATAGAGTAACACAAACATTGTACTACTTTTGATGCCCTTTGAATTTTTTATTAGGTCTTTATTTTTATATGATATATGCACTCTTAATTTATTATTTAAAATGAGAGTAAATAATAGAAAAAAATTATATAAACGTAAGTAAATATTACTGTTGAAACTATCCCAGGAAAAGCCACACTTGACATTATTATATATTTTTTTAATTTAAAAAAAGTTAATTAATTATCTCTTAATTCCTATGGCAACAACTAATTATGTTGTGAACCCTAAGTAAAGAACTAGAGACTGTTTTCACTAATCCCTTCATAAGTTCTGGCTTAAATTCTAAAATCCTAAGATTTTCAATCTTGCGATTTGCACGATGATGCTAACTCTCAATGGGTTAAAGGAGAGTCATGGTGGATAAATGTTGAAAATGATGGTGAATATTGATAATAGTCTTGTTATACATACAAGTTTTTTTTGTAATTAAATTTAACCAAATTAGTCCAAACCCAATAAAAACCAATCTCAGATTAAAGTGCGTGTAAACATGCGCTCTCGCAACTGTTAAATAGCGCAAACGTTATTATGAAAAACGTTTTTTCTTCCTCGATCAAAACTATAACGCTCAAAATTCAAATGATACTTAAAATCTCTCAAAATCGTCACAAAAACTTAAAGAAATTTCAAAGCTAAGTTCGAAATCTTCACCAAGAAACACAAAAACAGAAGACGAAAGATTATTGAAAGTACTGTTCACTAATCGTCTAGTTTTCTCACGTTTCTCTTTCTCATTTCAATCGCAAAACACTAGATAGTCATATTTATGTTTAGGGTTTTGCTAGGTAGACAATGACTTTTGTGAACAATGTGAACAATGGCTCTAGAATTGACCCAATAAAATAAAAAAATACTCCACCACAAATTACCTCCTAAACTCTAACATTAGGATAACCATCCGCATACCTAGTAAATTGAACATCCAGTCATTATTAACTGTGAATGAGTAAAACAAATCAAAAGAAATAACCATCCAATTAAAAATCAATATAGTCAATCATCCGCATACCTATTGAATTGAACATCCAATATATCCATTGTTCACATTGTTTAGTATTTTCATTGTCTACCTATACTTTTCCTTATGTTTATTTAGTAGATTCATTTTTTGTTCTTGCGTTAAAGTACATATTACTATTCTTATTATACTGTTCATTTGGTGATAACTGTGTTGGGTCAGTGTAAAAATGGTACATAGTATTTCTCGTATAGTTTAACCTATATTTGCATCTGTTTGAGGGATTTGAATATGTTTTTGTGCATGTTTGAGGTGTAACAACTTTTGAACTAAGTTTGTCTATAGTAATCAGTAACAATTTCCGGTGTATTTTATGTGAATTGATGTGTACTTGGCGCTGTTGTCCTCTTTTTACTGTAGCTAGAGAACAGAATATTGTTCTTGTGCTTCTGATGTTATTTTGTACATATTTTAGTGATTTGCATATGTTGTTTTTCATTTTCAGGAATTTTATTCATGAATTTGTTGTAATTACCCATAGAATTATGTTGTAGTGCTTCTGGTGTCATTTTATGCATGTTTGATTAAGTTACATGTGTTTTTGAACTCACATTGTATGATGTAATAAAAAAATAATAGCAGTGTATTTTGTTTGTCTTTCAGTGTATTTCATATGAATTGAGGTGCACTTGATGTTTTGTCCTCTTTTTGTTGTAACTAACTCGTAGAATTTTGTTGTAGTACTTCTCGTGTCATTTTATGCATGTTTGATTGAGTTACATATCTTTTTGAACTCACAATGTGTGATGTAATCAAGAAATAATTGCGATGTATTTGGTTTGTCTTTCGGTGTATTTCGTTTAAATTGAGGTGCACCTGATGCTGTTGTTACCTATTAACCTTTTTTTATTTCATACAGAAAAAATGACAGTAAAAAAGGTTGCTAGGAGGAGCACTGCAAAAAAGGAAGCACCAAAATATAATGTAAGCATATATATGTTAGAACAACTCAATTTTTTTTGTATAAATATAGTTTATTCACATGATTTTCATTTATTTACAGAAAACTCATGATTTGAGATGCTCCACAAGATCCATTCATGATAAATTCTAAAACATGAGCGATGACAAAAAAGCCATTGTTTAAGAATTAGAATTCGGTGGTATGAGGCATATCCCTGCCATGAATGTACCACATAAGCTCTTAAAAGAATTGGTATATTCATTTGATCTATACAATAACATACTGCACACATGGTATGGTGTAATCCACATCATCGAAGAAAATATAGGAGCTGCCCTTGACTTGGATGCATCTGGTAAAAATCTATTTTGTAATCTATTATATAAATCAAATTTCAGTGTTTTATCAAATTATTTCTGTGTTATTGAAATATTTTTGCTGCTTTTGTACGGCAATGCTATTCAAGCAAAATTAAATTTAAAAATATTAGTGAGGAGCAGAAGGAAGTTATTAGAAACTTCCAAGACTTGACTTTGTCGCAATTGACAAACTCTATGATGGAGATGAGTGTTGATGGGAAGAAAAATTGGCTGAAATTCAAGAGGACATTCATCCTTTACATTTAGATGTGCTTCTTGTTACCGACAACGATAAACAAAATTTCTTCGGTTCACATGCCGCTCATTCTTCATGTGTACATAATACGTGAACAGAATTGGGGTGGTCATGTGCTCAACTTTTACATCAAGGGCATTAGAGAGCACAAATTGAAAAAAAAATGTTGTTGATAGCTGCCTCTTTACTATAATGATTGTATATTTTCATGAATCCACACACAATGCCGGTACATACAATTCCTGGACCACCGTGGGTGCGACATTGGACTAGAAAATTGCTGGTTGAAAGAATAGAAGCTGAGACTAAGGATAATATGGTAATTCAACATATTCTTTCTTTAATTTTGGTGTATTTGTTTTAAATATATTATGTAAACTAATTTTTTTCTGTTTTAGGGCATCGTGAAAAGAGCACGGCTGAGAGAACAATCAAAAGACAAAAATAAAGAAAAAAGGAAGGAACAAAAGAAGGAACAAAAGAAGCCATAAAAGAATAAGACTATTTCTTCGAAAAGTGAAAGTACTGTTGAGTCTGAGTCTAATTCTGAACATGACTCAAAGGAGACACCAAAAAGAAGAAAACAACCTAAAAGAATAGCAAAGCATTAAGTATTGTTTTATTTTTTTGTATATTTTATCAATTTTATTGTGTTTATTGCCTGATGCTTGTTTGCTTTTTCATGATGAAATCCAAAAAAAGGAAGGACGTTATTAAGGATTCATCTTCCAAAAAATAAACTGAATCTGATTATGAGTAAGGTTCAAAAACTATCATTGGAATGCTATATTTTATTTTCTCAACAAAATTTTATTTATTAATAGAATTTTTTTCATGTATTGTCAGAAGTGAAGAATTGGAGGAAATAACAATCGTCCTGAAGACGACACACGACATCCGAGTCTGAGCCAGAACATCACAACGACGATCGTGCAATCATGGTACCTCCACAACAAGATAGAACGGACGGCTTTAATGGGGAGGGGACTTCACGAAACCCTCAACCCAGAAGGATAAACTCATAAATCCACCCACCTGAGGACGTCGTGAACCAAAATCTGGCATAGCTCATAGATCTGGTACACGGATACCATGGATGGTTGGAGCAGCTCGAGATTGAATTGGAGTTATAACGAGAATCTGAATGAGTCCTAAAAAGGGAGGTACGATGACGAACATATGTGGAAGAAAAACTCAAGAAACTAGAGACTAACCTTCGAGGTCGGAGAGCTCATGTTGATCGAGAAGAGATCCCCTTGGGGATAAAGATCCATTCACGGAGGAGATTATTTGGGCTAAGGTTCCAAGAAATTTTAAAAGCCCAGACATGGACTTCTATGATAGAAAGACCGACCCGAGACACCATCTAAGTAATTTCAAAAGCCGAATGTACTAGGTTGATACATCGAATACAACTCATTGCAAAGCTTTCTTGACGACGTTAACCATGGCGGCAATAAAGTGGTTTGACAGTCTATCACTCAGGTCGGTAACTTATGTTAATGACCTTGCAAGGAGTTTTGTCACCCGATTCTCCATCCAGAAAGGTAAGATCAAACACGCTCCAAGCCTTTTAGGGGTTAAACAAGAGGTCAGAGAAACACTCTGAGCTTATATAGAAAGATTCAACAAGGCTTGCTGGAAAATCCAAAATTTTCCTACCGAAGCGATCATCATGGGGCTAGTTAATGGCCTCACAGAATGCCCATTCTCCCAGTCCATATCGAAAAGGCACCTGACCTCCTTGTATGGGGTGCAAGAGCGAGCAGAAAAGTACATCAACATGGAAGAGAATGTCCGACTAGGAGAGCTTGCCCCGAGACAAAACTCTCACTATCAAATATGAGATAAAGAGAAAGAAGCAAAGAAAAAAATATGAATACAGCTCGGATAAGCCTTGAAGGTATCACAACTATACCCTATTATGAGTTTTCCTTGTTTACATCTACAGGGAGATTTGCCACACAGAAAAATTTCTACTTCCTTGGCCCATCAAAAATAAAAAAGGTAGAAGTCGGACAGAATATTGTGAATACCACAAGATATACAGTCATTCTAACAATGATTGCTATGACTTAAAAAATATGATAGAAAAGTTGATCAAGGAAGGTTGGTTGAAAAGATACTTGGTAGAAAGATCGGACGATCAGGGAAAAAGAAAAAGAGAGGAAGAAGACAAGAGTCGGCTAGATAGGCCACCACGAATCCCTGAAAGACACGTCCACATGATTGCTAGAGGATTTGCAGAAGGTGGAATAACTAAATCCTCCCACAAGAGACATTTGAAAAAAGTCTATCAAGTCGGGGAGGAGGATCAAGCTCTCGATATACCTACTATTATCTTCACAAAAGAAGATGCCCAAGGGATAACACTGGGCATGACAACCCTATCGTGATCACAATGATACTTGCCAATGTAAACCTCCACAGAGCTCTGGTAGATCAAGAAAGCTCGGCCAACATCCTATTTAAACCTGCTTTTGACAAGCTGGGGTTAGAAGAAAAAGAACTAAAAACATATCCAGACACTCTTTTTGGGTTGGGAGATATGCCCATCCGACCTTTAGGCTTCATTTCTTCATACACCACTTTTAGTAAAGATACTGAGTCAAGAACTTTGAGTATAGATTACATAGTGGTCGACGTAGCATCAGCCTACAATACCCTGATAGGTCGAACAACTCTAAACCAACTTGCTACGGTAGTCTCTATCCCTTACCTTTGCATAAAATTCCCGACTTCTGAGGAAATAGCAACTGTGATAGGAGATCAGAAACTAGCAAGAAGGTGTTACGATTCCATTTCATTTTCGAGACCCCTTTTTTTGTTCTTCAAGTAATGCATACACTCGTGAGCAATTAGAATATTATTAGAGATTAATCTGCCTTTAATAAAAGTACTCTGCGTAGGGCTAATTAGTCTATTCATCATACCCTGAAGCCTATGTACAAATACTTTGGAGA
>NC_029785.2:10198592-10203760 GCF_000816755.2 Arachis ipaensis
ACGGTGTCCAAATTCGAGAAGAATTGAGATCACAACCCGATGAAAAGACTGAGGAGGTCCAGATCGATGATTAGGTCGGAAAAACAACAAACATAGGGGCTAACTTGGATAAATAGTTAAAAGAAGACCTTGTCAAGCTCCTAAGAGAAAATATCGACCTTTTCGCATGGAAGGCTTCTAACATGCCCGGATTCCGTCCTGACCTCATGAGTCATAGCTTTCCGTTTATCCGAGCTCACGACCTGTCCAACAAAAACGACGAAATCTCGGCTCCGAAAGAGCACAAGTAGTAGAAGAACAAGTCCAAGCATTGTTAGAAGCTGGGTTCATAAAAGAGGTAAAATACTCGTTATGGCTTGCCAATGTAGTGCTCGTGAAGAAACAAAACGAGAAGTGGAGGATGTGCGTTGACTATACCTACCTCAATAAAGCCTGTCCCAAGGATCCTTACCCTCTTTCCAGCATTGACGCTATAGTAGATTCAGCTTCATGTTACAAATACTTGTACTTTATGAACGCATATTCAGGATACAACCAAATCCTGATGTACAAGTCAGATCAGGAGAAGACCTCATTTATTACTTCCAAGACAAACTACTGCTATGTAGTAATGCTATTTGGACTAAAAAATGCTGGAGCAACATATCAATAGTTAATGAAAAAAGTATTTTCATCCCACCTCGGAAAGTTGATTGAGGTCTACATGGATGATATGCTTGTCAAAACCAAGAAAGAAGTCGGTTTGCTGTCCAACCTTAAGGAAATATTCAAGATAATAAGACAGCATGAGATGAGGTTAAATCCCACAAAGTGTACCTTTGCAGTGGAAGCCAGAAAGTTCTTATGATTCATGGTCACTTAGAGGGGCATCGAAGCCAATCCGAAAAAATGCAGAGCAATCTTAAAGATGAAAATACCCCCTGCTGAAAAAAGTCCAGCAACTAAACGGCAGATTGGTAGCCTTATCTAGATTCTTAGCAGGGTCGGCTCTAAAATTCCTACCTCTATTTTTAATACTCAAGAAGGGATGCCAATTCGAGTGGACTCAAGAATGCGAGTAAACTTTTCAAAACTTCAAAAGTTTCTTGAGCCAGCCACCAATTCTCATCTGACCCGAAAAAGGAGAAGAACTCATACTATATTTGGCAGAGGCAAGCAAGGCCATAGCCTCTGCCCTTGTTTGAGAAGACAAGAATGGACAATGCCCTTTTTCAAGCTTTTGAATGATATACATTTTGTGAAAAATGAAATTTTGTAGAGAAAGTTATGGACGACGGAAGTTTGGTGTGAAAAATGAGTATGTAGGTGGCTAAAATTATGGTTTTGCAGCTTTCTGGGCAATCTATTATTTTTTGGAAGAACGTACATCTACGCGTATGCGTAGCCTACCCGTACGCGTGGAGTGGCATTTTAAACTGCGCATGTGCGAGTAGCCCATGCGTGCGCGTGATGAGCCAACATGCATGACCACGCGTACGCATGGAAAGGGAACGCGCACGCATGCTACCTTTTCATACTACCACGCGTACGCATGACTCACGCGCACGCGTGGCCCCTGCTTGCTGCAAAACTGGATTTTTGGTGTTTTAAACCAGATTTTCACTTCTAAACCTTCATTTTTCTTCCTTCTAGACTAGACTTAAGGTATAGTACTAAGTCTAGTAGCTAGTTGAAGCTAGGAAAATAAGGTAACTTGGGGATGAAGAGATTGGTAAATATGATGAGATATAAATAAGAGGTGTAAATGTGAAATGAAGTTATGATGCCATGGTTTTGATGAATGATTAACTAATGATTATGAACATGAAATGGCTTATGAATGATATTATTTGAGATACGAGTTTTCTTGGGTAACAGAACCGTGGCTTGTCACCGCGTGTTCCAGGTTGAATCTCGATACTCTGTTGACCCTACGTTGTAAGGGTGACCGGACACGTATAAATTCCGGGTATGGATATCCCCCATTGAGTGATTAAATGATGAATGAATGTGAAATCTATGCATAGACTCATGGGGATGCGCAACGGGGGACAGTCTAAGGTTTTCGAACTTGTCGAGTTGGCTGGATAACTGACATATGAGCCTCATCAGCCATAGGACAGGCATGCATCATGTGCATTTGTTTGTTTTATCTACTATGCATTATTTGTGATTGCCTAACTGAATTTATACCCTGCTAACTGCTATATTTGCTATTTGCACTATCTGTTTCCTACTTGTGCGTGAAACTATTTGTTTGTCTGTCTCTGCTGATTCATGGATGATGGAGGATCGGAGGAAGGGTGGAACAGTTTGGTGTTTATGTTAGGTTTAAAAGTGAGTAAATTTAGGGTACTTAGATTACCTACCCCTTTTTATGGCTTCTGCTTAGAGATTAAGTTTTATAATTGTATGACGAAGTTCTAGGATTGCCTCTGGCATTCCCAGGACCTTATTTATTATACGCGTGGCACCTTTACCATGCCGAGAACCTTCGGTTCTCACCCCATACTGTGTTGTTGTTTTCAGATGCAGTTCGAGAGGCTCCTCGCTAGGCGTCTAGATTCCTTGAAGCGGAGTAGTCCCCGGTGTATTTTGGGTTTTAGTTTGTATATGTATGTATATATGTACTAGCTTGCTCTCCAAGACACTTGATTATTTTGTTCCTCATAGAGGTTACAGGAGAGTTAGGGACTTGTTTCTGTATTTTGGGTATTCGGGATACTTATGTATATATATGTAAATATTCTCCGGCCAGCCTTGACTTCGCATGCTGAGTCAGGAGCTAGTTCCTTTGTATTATTGGCACTCTTGTGACTCTTTTGCTTATTCCTATCCTTAACTTTTAAGTTTCTTAGCACGCAAGTAATTCTATTTCTTGACCGTTGCGCCTTTTATTTTGCGATTTTGTTTTACCCTTTTTTCAAGGCTCCTAGTATGTTATCTCTTTCCACTACTATATGTAAATATTTTCTGTTTAGAGGTCTGTAACACCACACTACCCTTGTTCTACGACTTAAGCGTAAAACTGTGTAGTAGGGTGTTACAAGAGAGCTAAGGACGCCGGTATGAGGGAGAGAACCGAGTCATCGCCGCCGGTGCTTTTCTAGGCTCTAGGATGATGCAGAGAGAGAGAGAGAGAGAGAGAGAGAGAGAGAGAGATATCTAAATTGAAATTTAAAATACAAATTTGATATTTGAGGCAAATTTCAAAGGATAATTTGAATGTTAACTTGAGTAGATTCACTAAAAGGAGTGACTGTGGTAACACATGTCATGTCAAACGAGCTAATTGTCGCAAAATTGTCATTTAATGGCGAAAATCGTCGTCATTTGCCTTGATTGGTATAATTAGTAAAATAATGCATGTGAATATTTATAAGTAAAAAATAAATGAAATAAAAATAGTATTTGTTGCACTAATTTTTCATAATTTTTTTTATGGAATGAAAGATAAAACTTTTATCTTTTTTATTTTTATCGATCTCTTTTAATAGTGAAAATATATAAGAGAGGTGTACACAAAATAATGCAAATAACTTTTTTTTGTTAAGAGTATATAGTTATTTTTGTATTTAAAATATTCTGATTTTGTTAAAATAGATTTTTAGTTCGTTATTTTTATTGTTGACAAAATAAACCTCTAAATATCAATTTTGTTTGATAAATTGGCTTAATTAATTAATCTAGCATTCTGAACATTTAGACTATTTTGTCAAATAAAATTGATATTCTAAAGTTCATTTCATCAAAATAAAAAATTGAGGTTCGTTTTGTTAAAATAAAAATCTTTTAGGTGCTAAAATAACTATTTATTCTTTCTGTTAATAATTCAGTTAAGATTTTTTTTAAGAGATTAAAATATGGTCAAAACTGTTTGTAGATTTTATGCCATATTCCTTTCTGTTTGGAATAAAAAGATAACTTCTTTCTATTTAAAGTTGTTGCAATTATTATTGTAGATTCTATATCCGTGTATGAGAAAGAACTCATCTTTATTTAAACCCCATTAACGTTGAGTATTGACAAAACTAAGAAGATGCGACACATAAAGATTTTAACCATTTCTTGTTTTATCATTGTTATCATCAGAGTTTGTAATGCTTTGAATTGTTCTAATCCACCAAATGTCATTGATGTGAATCAATCTGGTGAGTAGTGGCGGAGCTTGAAACAAAATTTTGGGGGACCGGATGAAAGATAATTGTCAAGATGTTTTTGATATGGACCCCATTTAAGATAAGTTCGTCTAACTTCGTCTCTTTGATTTGGGTGATATTGTCAAATTTAAAATTGTTTTTCCAGGGTCTCGTTGCAAAGAATTAAGGTCAAACTCATCAGATACAACTATTTGAATTTTTTGAGGTTGTATCTCACTTTCTTCGTGATTCATTAAAGTAAAAGAACTATGTACAGGTATTGATATTGTAAAAGTTATATGTTCTCCTTCTTGAATATTAGTCTTCCTCTTAAAAAATAATCAATTCTTTAATTTTTCATAATTATTTTATATAAAAATTTGAATATATATCCTGTAAAATATGTAAAAAAGAAGTTAGAATGACAAATATTAAAATTTATAATATTTATTGATTTTTTTATCAATTTATACAAATACAATAATATCAATACTTATTGAATATTCTAATATTTTTTATCATATAAAAAATTAAATTAAATAAATAGTGAAATATAAAATGTAAAATAATATTAAATTACATAAATAAAAAATACCTAATTTTTTATATTTGAACTCAAAGGTAGAGAAAGTGTTGCTTATTAAATAGAGAGCTGCGAAATGCGAATACACTCAGTTAAGTCCAAATCCAACATGTTTTAAATATTTAAAACTAAAAATTATTATACAATAAAAACAAAAGATGAAGATTGAACTTTGATATTTTAAGTCATAGTAAAATATTTAAGCCAACTGAACTAATATTTTATTTTTTGAAAAAGTATTACTAATTTTTTTATCAAAAATTTAAAAAGACCATGGCCCCTTGTCTTAACTAAGCTCCGCCTCTGCTGGTGAGGGAGGAAGCTTCAAAACCATCCAAAGTGCCATTGAATCTATCTCTAAACCAAATACTCAATGGATTCATATTCGAATCGCTGCAGGAATTTATACGTAAGGGTTTTTCTTTATTTGCAATTATATATTTATTTAAAAATATTATTTGCATATT
>NC_029785.2:10203952-10226300 GCF_000816755.2 Arachis ipaensis
ATCAGTTATAATATATTTATATATAAATACAGGTATAGTTTAACTCATTTTTAATATGTATTTTATATTTTACACACCTAATATGGTTATATTTATTTATATAGTATTTGAACGATTAAATTTCATAATGATTCCACATATTCACGACTTTCACCATTTTAGTCTTTTAAATTCAAAATCTATTATACTGGTCCTCGAGATCTAATTATAGACACCACATTGGTCCTTAAACACTTTCCAACGTTGAATCAACGAACGAAATGCTGAGCTAGTTCTGACTTGTCACGCTAGACACATAACTAAATAGCGTCTTTTCGTTTTAACTCTTAAATAAGACAGAAGAATGTCGTTTTCAAGAATGAAGGGAGATATAATAATTTGCACATCATATAAATTCTTCTTTTTTTTTTTTTCTCCTTTTTGCCTTGTATAAATACTAAAATGAAACGACGCTTTTAGCCATATGTCCAGCGTAATAAGTCAGAGACAATTCATTACTTAGTTTGCTAATTCAGTATTAGAAAGGGTCTAAAGACTAATATAGTATTCAGAATTGAATCTCGGGGACCAGTATAAGTAATTTTGAATTTAATGGACTAAAATAGTGAAAATTGTGAATCCAAGAAACTAATTTGGAGATTTAGTACATGATTTAAAAAAATTAATTTAGACTATTATTTGATGTATTTTATTTTTAAATTTTTTAATAATTTATGTTTCTATTACCATGCAGAGAAGAAAAAGAAATTATTGCCTACAATAGACCATGTATTTTTCTTGAAGGAGCTGGTAATCCCTCCACCATAATCCAATGGAGTGAACATGACACAACGAGTACTAGTCCCACATTTACATCTTCAGCAAGTGATGTTGTTGCTAAAGGAATTGCATTTAAGGAAAGTAAAAATAAAAAATATTATTTACACAAAAAAATCAATCATTAAATTAGTTAATGTGTATTAATATATTTATGTTAAATAATTAAATATATATATATTGATTAATTTATTTTAAATATTATTTTATATTTTAATATATATTTTATATAAATAACTGATTTAATAACGAAATTTTAATGTATATATATATATGATCGGTAAAAATAGAAAGTGATATCTACTATACATGGTGTGTAATTAATAATTATAGAAAAATATCAAGTACAGAAACTGTTACCATTTTCTTATTTAATATTCCTTATTTTCATGTATATTCCAGAACATATATAATGATCCTTATCCACTTCAAACTAAAGGCATTTTACCAGCACTAGCAGCAAAATTAGAAGGTGAAAGAAATGCATTTTACAGTTGTTCCTTTACTAGTCTACAAGATACTCTGTGGGACAATAGAGGACGCCATTATTTTAAATATTGCTACATTCAAGGAGCAGCAGATTTCATATTTGGAGATGGACAATCAATTTATGAGGTATATTATTTTTCAAAGGAGCTCAATACAAACGTAGAGCGATCAAGTAAGAAATTATGAAAGCAACACTTATTGTAAATTCTATATAGTAATTCATACAAAAATTATTTTAGTATTATTTTTGGCATTGTCATCAACAACTAAAGGGATCTTTACGTCTCTACTTCTTATAATTTAGAATCGATAAGTTGATGATGTTTTCAGCACATTTTGCTTTATTCTAAAACAACCTCCGGTTCCTTTCTAATCAGATGTTCCACACAATTGCGAAGAAGCTTATAAACCACTTTTTGTGCTCCTATTTCCTATATGTAGCACATTCCAGCTTTAAAAGTATTCCTTCAGAAAATCCGGAACGGACCAGGTCTGCCAAAATCAGATAACCAAGTGCACCACACCTGCTAAGAAAATTCACAGGCAAGGAACAAGTGGTGGATATATTCAACATCCTTATTACATAACACACACACACATTCTCATTCTGATTAACAATTCCAAGTCGACATAACATTTCCTTTGTGTTTTCCCTGCCTATCAACACAAATCAAGCAAACAACTCAACTCTTGGAGGGACTAACCCTTTCCAAATAGTCTTGGTGAAACTATAGTTTGTTATGTCATCTGGAAGTGTTTCCACTTGCAATACCTGCACAAATGAGTTAGTAGAAAATACACCTTGACCAACCTCGGATTGGCTCCTAAGAGGATTCCAAGATATCGAACCAGGAGGGCCGCCTCCTTACACCCCAACAGACTGCACATACTTTGAACCCACTGTTGATCACAATTGATTGAGATCAAACTGAATTTATCAAAATTGATACTCAACTCCAACATCAATTCAAAACATCGTATATTATTATTATTATTATTATTATTAAGATAAGGTTAAGTTTTATCTTAATTTTATTTACCAATACAAAAATTTTCGAAAATCATATCTTATTTTACTTTCAAATTTAAGATTCTCAACCTAAATCTTACTCGTACTCTAAATCTTTTGAATAGATTTTTCGCACAAATAAATTAATATATATATATATATATATATATTTTAATTTAACTTTTATCAAATACGTTTTAAATATAAAATATTATTTGTGTTTAAAGTAATTTCAATATATATTTATTTGCTTTAAAATAAATTTAGAGAAAATGACAAATAGGTCCCTGACCTTTTGTCGCGCGGACATTTTCGTCCCTAACCATTGAAAAATACTTTTAAGCCCCTGACCTTCACAAAATTTGGACAGATCAGTCCCTCCGTCTAAATGCCTCCATCAGGGACTGATCCGTCCAAATGCCTCCGTCAGGGACTAATCCGTCCAAGTTTTGTGAAGGTCAATGACTTAAAAGTATTTTTCAGTGGTTAGGGACAAAAATGTCCGCGGGACAAAAGGTCAGGGACCTATTTGTCTTTTTCTCATAAATTTATTACTTTTTTATGAGTTGGACATATTTAAGTTGAGTGAATAGTTATTTTTACGACTCAGATTTAGGTGGATGGATTTTAAATTTATTGGTTAGGTAGAACAGGATTTTTAAAAAAATTCACTAAAAATAAAATGTATCATAAATCTTATTCTATTCTACTTATTGTCATTTTCTACTTTTAAAATTATCAGGTTAAAGTATATCGAGTAAATGCCCTTTTCGATCTCTAATCATTTAGATTATAAACAAAGCGCACCCCATGATTTAAAATTAACAAAGCGGCCTCAACCTCCATTGATCAAAATACCCATCGCAACCCTTGTAATCAGAAGACAAATGGTAGGGTGTTAACGTGTCAATGACTAGTCTATGTGAATTTGTCTCCTTCTAAGTAGGGACTAATCGCCCCTTACAACCCCTTCAAAATGTTGTCGTTCCGTAGCATTCTCTTCATTCCTTCGTTCGAACTTGTTAAGGGTTTTTTTCCTTTTTCATCTTCGGTAGAGTTGATTGCAACTTTTTTCTCAACAAGACTATGTGTGTGGGAATGATTTACTCATATAAAAATAAAAAAGAGCATTGAAAACTTTTTTGAACAATAAAAATAAATTAAAAAGGAATTGAGAAATTGAATGAAAAATTGCATTGAGCTTCTGTTCTTTCTTCAGCTTTTTTTGCTTCTCTTCTGAAAGTGAATTTACCATAACCATAGAAAAATTAAAATACGAAAGCTTGAATTTTGAAAAATGGCAAAAAAGAATTGAAAATTTTTTGCAGGAGAGTGAAAGACAGTACTTTGAAGATTGAATTCGTATTGCCAAAAGCTTATCAAACAATGTCATTCTCTTTGAAGGTATAGCTTAAGGACTGATCCGTCCTCTTCTTTCCCATCAATAGATACCCACTTCACAACCCAGTTTCTACTCCAACGCCAACGTCTCGTTGGTGTTACTCCTTGTCCATTAATGAAACACTGAGATAGAGCCTGAAAATCCGCCGCCTTCGGGTTCTCTTTGGTCTGCATGGTCGGTGGATTCCTCCATAGCTGATCTTTCCTCCATTGCTGATCTTCTCCACAACATCTTTGCAAAAGATAAATTCCTAATCCTAGTTCCTTCTTATGAGGTTTGATTTTGGGCTCTGCTCTTAAATTTCAAACTTCCATTGAAGTAATCTACTTGTTGCCGACGGTCTCTGTGCTGTCGTCGAAAGTAATCTTAGCAAACAGTGCAGGAGATTACAAAACGCAGCTTCCGTTCCAAATCCCGATGGAGTTCATCATCGACGACGGTGGCTTTACCTTGAGGTCCAGAAGTTTGGTGTAATTCATAGCGTGGAAGTTCTTAGGGTGGAGGAGAGAAACTGGCCTCGAACATGTCGCCAACAATTGTGACGGTAGCCATATGGGCACCGACGGTGGTGCGGCGCTCAAAGACGAGGATTTTTGTTGGGAAGTCGGAAGAGTGAGGGGGAGTACTTGCAGAGAAAGTGAGCAATAGAGGAACCATTGATGTCGAAGCCGATAATACAAATAGTGGATGCCGTTTTGGATGAAGACGCGTAAAATCCATGTGGACTAGCCACTGACACGTGAACACCCACCGTTTGTCTTCCGATTGAAAGAGTTGCGATGGATATTTCCAATGGAGGTTGAGGGCCGCTTTGTTAATTTCAAATCGTGGGAATGTGCGTTGTCCCTCGTCCAAATAATTAGGAACCAAAATGGGCATTTACTAAAGTATATACAATATAAAATACAATTAACCCTATATAAAACTACAATAACACTTAGTACTTTAAATTATCTTTGTACCAATTATTAGTACATATATTTCAAATGTTAATTGTTTAGCATGTTATGTAATTTTCTTAAGTTTATGGTATGAGCAGAAAAGTGTCATTAACTTTACGTTTGGAGCAAATGGTCCTAGGTTAGATGGCACTATAACCGCACAAAAGCGAATGACAAATGAATCCCCAACAAGATTTGTGTTTAAGGAATGTGTCATAACAAGTGTTAGTGGAAAAGCTGAGCTTGGGAGAGCATATGGACCATTTGCCAAAGTTATCATTGCTAATTTCAGTTTATTAGATGTAGTTCGACCTGAGGGTTGGAATGCTTGGAATTATGTTGGAAATGAGTAAGTATATTTTTCATAAACACATACATTTATATTCTATTTTTTTATGAAAAAATAGAAAAAATTTAGATCTAAATCTTAAAGAAAAATAAATAATCTTTGTGTTGAACTATATGCTGAGAGTGGATACAAGTTTTAGTTACAATGAATCTTAAATAAAAATAGAGATAATGAGTTTAAGTTCCTCTAGATAGCCTTTGGAAAAGAGACAGAGACTGAGAGACTGAGATTAAGAGGCAAAGACTGAGAGACAGAGATTGAAATAAGTTTTAATGTTGTATTTGGTGTAAAGTAAGAGACAGAGGCTGAAATAAGATTGAAACTCTAATTTAATTTGTACAAAGGGTAAAGTTGGAATTAATTAATTGAAATGAGGGTACTTTAAGTATAAAATATTATTAAAGTTTCAGTCTCCGTCTCAAAAATTTCAGTTTTCTGTGTCTTCACTTTTTAGAGGTATTAAAATACTAAAGTTTTGAAAACAGAGACTGAAATTTTAGTATCAGTCTCTGGATCAATAAATATGATACTGAGTCCTAGTCTCTCAGTCCCGTCCTAGTACCTCAAAATAAACGCTACCCTAGTTTCTTGACTTACACCAAAAATATTGCAATAACATGAGATATCTTTTTTTCTTCTTAGACTAAATATGAACATTTTTCTAAACTGAACATTTTTTCATGTATCTTCTTTAATTTTTAAATCTGCAAAATTTGTACTACCATGTTCAAATTATACATATGAGAGACACATACACTGCAAAAAGAAAAAAAATACACTATAAAGGCTACATTTGATTTTGAGAACAAGACAAGACAACACAAAACATTGAGAATAAGACATAAAGGATAGAGACACAAAAATTAGTATTTTTGTATTTTGTTTGGTGATACACTAGAATAAATTATGAAAGTTTAAGTTATTCTCATTTTTTTTCATTAAAAAATTTAATAAGAATAATGAAAGAAAAATAAAAAATAAGTTGTGTCTGCTGTTAGCATATTGTTTCTATGTCTTTCCTGTCAGGATGGATATAAAATACACTAATTCAATATCTCTGGACATAATGTCACTGTCTATGTCTCATTTGTTAAATACAATTTTGTATCTCTGTGTCTCTATCTCAGTGTCCCGTATCTTTAAACAAATGAGGCCAAAGTGATTGTTAGATATGAAAAGCTAAACAGAAAAAAAAAGAACAACAAACTAAAAGGATAGAAGAAGGAGAGAGGAAGATAAAAGAAGGGAGAGGTGGATGAAAGAAAAGGTGGAGGGAGGAGAGAGTTGGATAAGAATGGAAGAAAGAGAGAAAAAGAGAAAAAAAATAGACAAAAAAAAAAAAGAAGAAAGAAACAAAAAGAAAGAGTAGATGAAAAAAGAAGGGAGAAAAGAGGGTCACTGCTATGTTAGAAGTGAAAACTAGGGGTGACAATCTTTTTCAAAATTGGATTTGTGATACCCCAGAACTCCTTTATGTATTGCCAAGGAGTTAATCCATTTCCCTGACGAAAACTTGACGGTCAAACAAGTTCAACAATTCTTGGGAATTATAAACTATATCAGAGACTTTATACCCCAGATGTGACCAAACACACCAGCCAGCTATCAAAACTCTTGAAAAAGAAACCCCACAATGGGACTTGAACAAACCACAGTTGTCAAAACCCTGAAGAAGATAGCACAAGACCCCCTCCTCTAAAGATTCCTAGCACAGGAAAAAGGATATTGCAGTCAGATGCTAGTGATGAATTATGGAGAGCTATGTTACTTGAAGAAATTGATGGGACAAGACACTACTGTGCGCATGCTAGTGGACAGTTCAAAGAAAAAGAGAAACACTACTATGCCACTTACAAAGAAATCCTTGCTGTCAAATGCGGGATAGAAAAATTTAATTTCCACATCAATTTTTATCATTTCACTGTGGATATGGATAACACCTCTTTCCCATCAATTTTGGAAATAAAAAAAAAGATTCTGTCAGACTCTCAGCTTTTATGATGGAAATATTGGTTTTCCCATTATAAATTCGAAGTAAAGCACATAAAGGGACACCAAAATACACTTGCTGATTTTTTTTCTCCACTTAGCCTTTGTGTAATAACTGAGATTCTTGGTAGAGGAAATTCATCATCCTGTAGGAAGACATTGAGTGGCTTATAATCAATGACAAGCCTCTTTTTTCCTCTATTTTGCTCAACCTTTTTTCAACATAAAAGGCTTGACATGCCCAGTTAAAATTGGTTGGTTCAATGAGTCCTTGAACAAGAAGAGCTGCACATTCTGCTCTTGCTAATTTGGGATCTTCAGGATTCATTCCTGAGTGCGTAGCCTTTGTTGGGTTGATGTCCTCATTCTTTTTAAAAGGGAGGCAGACATAAAAATCTGGATTCTTCCACAAAGGTGCCGGATGGTTGAATTGATCATGACTGTCACAACAAGCATTAAGGAGTTGTTGTTGGACCTCCTTATATTCTTCTAGAGTTTCTTGTATCTCAAGGATGCTTTGTATTCCGATATAGGGCAAGAATTGTCCTTTGTAACTTAGGCCAGTAGGTTTAATGTGTAGTCTATGGGTATCCAAATAGGACATCTTTTTCTAGGAGGTAACTTCCCAGTACCCTGAGCCAAATGGTCTGGCTTGCAAATATTTTCAATCCAATTGATTTTTTGGAGATGAGATTGATGGTGAAGACTTCATTGTTAGCTGCCGCGAATCTCTTAGAGAAAAGTGCCCACATTTTTTTTGGTAGAACATGTGGTTTTAGGACAGCGACACAAGAACCAATATCTATTAGTGCGATAGCTCTTATTGGTTTGTCATAGATAGACGTCTTAACCTTTAAATCAAAATGAGGTCGGGGAGTGCCATCAATCTGCTTTATTCCTAAAGATCCAAGATATCCAAGTTCTTCTTTCGAAGTATTTGATCCTTTAGGAATTCTTGTGGTAATGGAAGCAATGGAGGATATGGTAAAGATTGACCTTTTAGGTGGGAGGTCTTCTTCTGAACTGAACATATTGGGTCTCACTATCTTTGCTTTTTTGTTCTTCAAGTATTGATTCAAGATCTTCGTCATCTTCGATAGAAGCTGCATCCATTAAAGACTGAAGCATTTTTATCTCCTTTTTTGTCTTATTAGGACATGATCTAGCAAAGTGACCCTATTTTCCGCAAATAAAGCATTTGTTTGACTTAGTATGGGGTTTTTTCTTTTTGAAATAATGATATCTCTGCTTCCTTCTTCCCCTTCTAAATGCCTTCTGCTGGAATGTTCTAGATTGTGGTTGCCAATGCATTTTCTTCTTTGGCTTGCATTCACACATGCCTAGCTCTTTGCATTTGATATTCAAGTAGGATTTGTTGCATGCCCTTTCGAGTTTGCTTGAGTCTTGATTGAGCCATTTGAATATTTGTTGTTGTTCACACAGTTTATCCAGAGCAGCTAGAGCTAGCTGATATATTTCTCCAATGGTGGTGGTGGCTACTTCTTTACGAAGAGTCATCATCATCTGTTGTAATTTTGGCTGAAATTCATTTGGCAAGGATGCCGTGAAGACTTGTTTAAGTGGTGGATTATTGTTTCCTCCAAGAAGATAATATTTAACAGCCATTCGCTTGTAATGTTTCTCTAAGTCCTTCCTGTTGAGTGAACAACACTTCATTTCAAAATATTCTTGAGAATTTCTTTTTTAGATAATTGTAATGTCTCACAAGAATTCTTGATGTAGTATCCCAATAACTGGGAAGAAGTACTATTAATGAGTTGAAGTCTTTCATATTCAGAAAGATTGTTAACCCATTCTCGGAGATTGCCAGTCATTCGATTTATAAAATCTGTAAGAACTTGTCTTCTTGAAAGATTTGGATTACCCATGGTGGTCTCAATCCAAGCACCAAATTCATTTAACCTTTTCTTGTATCTTGATGGTGGAATATCATCAAAGGTAAACCATTTGTTAGAAGTTTTTACTTCAGAAGATCCCATCTGTGGTGGATTTACCGAGGCTAATGGTTCATCCCTTTCTGATCTTATCTCTTCCTCTTCTTTTTCTACAGGGTTGACCATGGCAATTGCTGAAAGGTCTGCTTCATTGTCTTCTTTGGACCATTCAGCAGTTTCTTCACTAGCTTCGTCAGTGATTTCTTCTTCAGCAGTTTCATCACCAGATTCATCAGTGATTTTCTCACTGTGTGATTGATTATCCAGAGTAAGTATATTAATTATTCAGCCCAGGGCAGGTGACCCTTCTTTGATACCCTTGTCTTTTGTGGGGGTATTAAATGGTGTATCTTCTCTGAAAAAATTGCCTGGCTTCCAGGGAGGATGAGGTCTGGGTTGGAAAGCTGGCTGAGACTGGGATGGCTATGGCTGGGACAAGTAACATCGCCCTTGAGGAGAGATAGATTTTTTGGTATTTGCTTGTCTGGCTAAATGATAAGTGGATTTGAAGATGGATTCGTAATCTGAGGTTTCAAGTGGTGAATATGTTGAGGGAAATAAGACAGGTGAATATGATGGATATGGTTTAAGGTACATGGATAATGGGTCTATAGCCAATGCCTGAGGTACAGCCGTTTTGTCTTTGTCCATCTCAATCTGACGAAGTTGAGACTTGACTTGATCCATTTCTCTATTTTTCCTATGGAACTCTGGCCCAAAATACCTATTGTCAATATAGGTTTTGAGTTCTTGGTCAAGTTGAAAAGCTTGTGTAGAGAGCCGGTTCTTGAGTTCGGCAACTTGTTCTGCCATAGATCCTAGTTGTGCTGAAAGACCTTCAGTTTTTTCTACAAGAGCATCAAGAGTATGGTTAATTTGGAGTAATACTTTATTTTGACATACTGCATTATCCGTGTGCCAATTGAGGACTTTCTCTTGAGGAGTTGTAGCTTGATGTCCATGTGGAGTAATCCCTTGAGGAATTACGTAAGGTCATCTAGTAATTTTCTTTTCATCAGTCTAAGTCACCAAAGGTGAAAATTCTTCCTCATAAGGTCTGAAGGTTGCAATACATGGGATTATTTTGGCTGATTGATAAGAATAATCTGTAGAACCTTTTTGGGCCAACCTTTTCTTCTTGAATTGGAGCCATATATGCATCATCAGGGGGCTCAGGTCTCTTATATGAGCAAAGGGCTCACTGTGATCTTTTCTTCTTTTTCTTGTTCCTCCGTCACCTATCATAATCTTCATCATCAATGTCGCTCCATTGATTAGCACAATCACAGTCGGAGTCACACATGGAGGGATCAACATCCCAGATGAAGTGTCCATTTATATGAGAAACATAAACAGGTTTTCCATTTTCATAGAAATGTCCAGGTGGGTCATTCAGATCATGAGTTGTTTGCACCTGAACAAGAGAGATCATATTGATCCTTCTAAAGGATGGTCCTTGCATAGAAGTTTGTCTAATTCCTCCTGGTTTCTGGAAAATAGTGGTCACCGTTCCATCACTATTGTGGGTAATAGTTGGAGGTGCTATAGTATGAACATCAACCTGTTCCTTCGAGGAGGCTTTCTCATAATTACTAATCAATTCCAAAGGAATGATAGAAGAAAGTTCTTCAGTAGTGATTATCCTTGAAATATTTACGATTGCTGGTCCTCTGGCATTATCTATGAACATGAATAATGCTTCTCCTGTAGTGTTTGGAAGATTGAGATTGAGAGCATGGTCTTAAACTCTGTAGAGAACTTGGTGATGCAAGGTGGTCTGTTCAGCATTAGAGTCTTCAATTATCCCAACTAGCTGTATCTGAATTTTTAATCTTTGAGATATCGTTGGGTCTGATAGCCTCATGGTAAAATTAGGAGCTATAGTAAGGATGACACTTCCATTTGAGAGTGCAATAACTAAAGCCCCAATCAAGGCATGTTGGTATTCCTTGAATGTGGAATCTAAAAGAGCAACTTTAGCTGTATCGGAATGGATCTTCTTCCATGAAAGGTTAGGATAAGCGTAACTGCTCCTAGATGTAGATGGGTGTAGCCTTGGTTTTGGTAATTTTGGAGGAGTTCTTGTGGAATTTCTAAGGTTATATATTGTTTAGCAGTATTGGCTTTTAAACTAAACTGTTATAAATAAGAAGACTTGATGACTTCTTTTGGTGGAGGAGAAGGATTTCTAGTGATAAGATGGTGGATGGAGGTGAGGGTTGATTTCTTTTGTCTTTGGTAGAAGGAATAGGGACCGATGAGTGGGTATTCAATGGCTGGAGTTCTATAGTCTTCTAACACATGGGTGAATTCTACCAATTGATCAATTTTATTGGAAAGAGTTTTCTTTAGACTATGGGGTAAACGATCTATACTTAAAGAAGTAGAATGATGTATGGGCTCTAAAGAACTTAGAGACGATGAAGGGTTCATGTTTAACAATTCTCTCTTACTTGCTTTCACTAGTAATACCTTCTTCTTCTTATAACCTGAGGCTTTGATACCACAGGGGGTGGATCTCCAGTACTTCAAGATATCAATACTATAATACTTTGAGTGCTTATCCCAGTCACTCTTATAATAGCATAAATCTAGTAAGATTAAAGGGTCTGGGAAAGTATTATAACATCGAGTCCCTTTTCCACTATGAGAAATTTTTGTTGATCATATCCATGCCATTTTCTGATGAGCAGGATTCTCTGTAGACAGATGCAAGCTCAGAGCATACTTAATGACACTGGATAAGGAAGAAGAAAATAACACTAGCTAAGCTTTCAGACAGAGAAGAGGGATTTAGAACATTTTGTGAGATAGAAAAAGTGGATATATTACAATGTTCATTGAGAGCTGATTACAACTAGGGTGACCTCTTCCTTTTATAGAGGTCTCTAGATGACAACAATATCTTACAGAATTTAAACAAGCCTATCATACAATGCCAGCTGGAAGATAAGGATAAGCTTTATCTCTTTCTGACTTTTCCTAGACACGTGACAGGGGTCACTTTATTTTAGTGCACTTAATAATTATACATAGTAGGGACATTGGCTCAATAAAGGGACGGTTTAAAATAGTCTTCTGGAAGGGTCTCGTCACCATCTGAAAAAGATGATGTATCATCAGAGGCCAAATTGACTGCCCTAAGATCCGAGTCTTGTAAATAGGTGAATGGGTCTTCCGTGGTTCCTGCATTAGGATGATGGGCCTCTTGTAGATATGGGTCGTATGGGTCTGAGTATGGGCCTTCAGTGTCATTGGATATCCCTGCATCAATTCTGGTTGGGCTTGATGGTAAGGCATATACTCTTTCACTTAGATCCTCAGAGTTCAGATCTTCATCAGAATTTCTGTTTGTTGTTGGGATATGCCTGGATGTGCTGGGCTGATCTTTTGGAGTATAAAAAGAGTATTGTCCAAATTGATTTATTACTCCTGAGGTTATGAATCTGGACTGGAACTCTTGGAGTATAATTGGTGGGACATCTGTTCTGAATAGGAGTCCTTCGACTGCATCTCGTTCTCCATACATTCCAGGTTGCCAAAGTTGATAGAGGTATTTGGCCAAGGCATTCAAAGCTGTCTTTTCATCTGTGGGCCACATAGTAGAGTATCCAACAATATCGATCCTATTCATGGTATGAGGATAGCTGCCAATGAAGTAACTTTTCTGTAAGGTGACAAAACAACAGAATTTTTATTTTGCCTGAGAAGGTTTATCCCATAATTGATGGCGATCAAGCATGTTGTATAACATTCCTCTCCATGCATCTAGTAGAGCATACATAGAGAACAATCGGACCAAATGAGATTGTTTTTTAGTACTATTACCCAAGATATGGTATACCAAAAAAAGTGGAACTATGATGGCACTTTTATATATGGATGACAGAGCCCAGATATACCACATCATTTCTTCTAGTATAGGTCCTTGGATTATTGGGATAGTGCAAAAAGGGGTGTCCATGTTGAAGTACCTTGGATTTAGATGGATTTGGGTTATGATGAGGAGCTGGTGTAACCAATAGAACAGAGTTTGTCTAGCAAGGCAATCTATCTGAATCTCAGTCTGGGGTTTTTCTTTGAGGGGAAAGGGCCAATCTTTCTTCTGTATGGGCTTATGTGAAGAGGACAATCAAAAAATAGAATGGTGTATGAAAGGATGTGTGTACTCATGGTGTAAATATAATGAACTGGTTTTGGAATTGGTTCTTTGGTAGGTCTGGATAGAAAATTAGCAAATGTGTTTTGGTGTCCCTTTATGTACTTGGCTCAGGGTACTGGGAAGTTACCTCCCAGACAAAGATGTCCTATTTGGAATGGTGTATGAAGGGTTGTGTGTACTCATGGTGTAAATATAATGAACTGGTTTTGGAATTGGTTCTTTGGTAGGTCTAGATAGAAAATCAGCAAGTGTGTTTTGGTGTCCCTTTATGTACTTGGTTCAGGGTACTAGGTAGTTACCTCCCAGACAAAGATGTCCTGTTTGAATTTGATGCCTTTTTCCGAACCCACGGGCTACACATTAAACCCACTGGCCTAAGTTACAAAGGGCAATTCTTGCCCTATACAGGAATACAAAGCATCCTTGAGATACAAGAAGCTCCAGAAGAATATAAGGAGGTCCAACAACAACTCCTTAATGCTTGTTATGACAGTCATGATCAATTCAATCATCTGGCACCTTTGTGAAAGAATCCAGATTTTTATGTCTACCTCCCTTTTAAAAAGAATGAGGACATCAACCCAACAAAGGCCACGCACTCAGGAATGAATCCTGAAGATCTCAAATTAGCAAGAGCAGAATGTGCGGCTCTTCTTTTTCAAGGACTCATTGAACCAACTAATTCTAACTGGGCATGTCAAACTTTTTATGTTGAAAAAAGGGCTGACCAAAATAGAGGATGTTGGGAATAAGTAGTATGACCACAATCCAATCAATCACGTGTCAAATAATTTGTTATTATTATTATATTAAAATGTTAAAGGTCCTTGATTAAATTTAGAGATTTATTATTGTGATAGTGATCATAATATTGAGAGATAAATCTTTTATAATTTAATCTAAATTGTTCTTGATCATAGGATTATTAGAAAAGGACATTAATAATCCGGAAAGATCAATATATATATATAATGGTCTTCATTGGATGAAGATTAATAGATCTCATTTATTAAATTATATATATAGATGGTGCATATAGAGATATGACCATTGAACTGATTCACTTTGAGAATTCCTAAGGGTTATAATTATCGTATATTTGTCAATAGGATATTCTCAACATGAACATAGTAATAGAGTTTCCTTTGACCTGCGACTGTCATAGTAATTAACAATGTATTTATTATACTTTGATTCTGGACACCTAATACCCTAGGGTGCTAGTTGAATGGATATTGAGTATGATTTAAATACTTGTAGAATTAATGATTAGTCAATAAGGAATCCGTCAACTCTCGGTAAAGAGTTTGAGCTCTATGATTATAATGACTGAGATGAATAAAACCTTGGCCAAGGAGATTGAATGAATGAAGAAATGAGTTTCTTAAGTCATTCACAGTTTATTATAATAATGGTAACAAGTTAGAGTTTGATAATTAAACCATACTCTAAGGGTTAATCAAGAGCTGAAAAGATGGAAAGAATTATACTTTGTTCTTCTAAGGTTCTTAGTAAAAATATATTACTTCATACTATCAGGTCATTGAGGAGTGTTGATAGACGCCAACCTTGATTAGTAAATTTAGTATGACTAATTTACTACCCGCTTAGTATTGAACCTATAGGGTCACACACTAACGAGTGTTCTAACATTTGCTGTAGAATTATTTAATTATTAATTTGATTTGATCAAATAAATAATTATATTAATTCAAATGGAATGTTATTATATTTTTTGCTAGCACCAAGAATATAATAATAATATGATAATTGAGAATAATTAGTTATTCTATTTCTAAACTTGAATTCTAAATTTGGATGAGATCCTAATTGATTCTGTTTCAAATTGAGTTATGATATGATTCATAAATTTGAAAGATTCAAGTTTAAAATAACAAGATATGATTTGAATTTGAATGGAGATTCAAATTTGAAATCAGTAACAAATCTTATACTATATATATGTATGCCAAGAGTAGAGGAAAAACGAGAATGAAATGAGAATAACAAGAGTTTTATTCCTTTACCTCTACACACATAAACGTATGTGAGCCTGATTCTTGGAGAAGAATTTTTATGGCGTGCAAAGAGTTGCAAGAGGTTTCTCAATTTAGATCAGATGTCCATTGGTCAATGAGTTGACAGCAAAGGTTGGTCTCGGTGTGGATACGCATAGCGCCTTCGTACCATCGAAGGAGAAAGTAATTTTTACTAGCGTACACAGGTATTAGATCTGATCTATATCTATATATTATTATTGGAATAAAGTTTAAGCACAAAATAGATCTTTAAGGATTACTTTCTTTTCTTCCGCTGCGTGTTATGAACACATGGTAATCCTTCAGAGGAAAAAAGAGGCTTTTCATTTATTATAAGCCACTCAATGTCTTTCTATAGGATGATAAATTTCCTCTACCAAGAATCTCAGTTATTACACAAAGGCTAAGTGGAGCAAAAATATTCAGCAAGTTTGACCTAAAGGATGGTTTTTGGCAAATAGGGCTCCATCCTGAGGATAAATACAAAACAGTATTTTGTATCCCTGAGGCCCAATATCAGTGGACAGTAATGCCGTTCGGACTCAAAGTGGCCCTATCCCTTTTCCAAAAAGCAATGACCAAAATCTTTGAGCATATTCTACATTCCATACTCATTTACATTGATGACATTCTACTGTTCTCAAAGGACAATGAAGCCCATAAGGCGCTCTTGGCCTAATTCACCCAAATTGTCAAAAATCAGGGAATCATGCTGTCATAAAAAAAAAGAGCTCTCTTGCTAAAACAAAAAATGAGTTCCTCAGAATGGTCTTCGAAGACGAATTTTTTTAGCCAGGGGAGCATATTGCCAAGGAGTTAATCCATTTCCATGACTAAAACTTGACGGTCAAACAAGTTCAA
Source organism: Arachis ipaensis (assembly GCF_000816755.2). NCBI lineage: Eukaryota > Viridiplantae > Streptophyta > Magnoliopsida > Fabales > Fabaceae > Arachis > Arachis ipaensis. The sequence continues at coordinate 10,219,965 of NC_029785.2, forward strand.
TAATTCTTGGGAATTGTAAACTACATCAGAAACTTTATCTCAGATATGACCAGACACACCAGCTAGCTATCAAAACTCTTCAAAAAGAAACCCCTGATGCTCCCTTCATTAATAGCATAGTCTAAACCAACAATGAACTCTCACAATCAAAGTTTAAATCAAAGAGTAGTCACAATTCAAATCAAATAACCAAGAGTATTTAAACTCCCGGGTCGTTCTCCCCAGGAATTGCAATTAAGTATCATATTATTGGCTATGAGGGAGCATGGGAATTGGGGATGCAAGAGAGTAAGAGATGTAAATAGTAAGAGAGCAAATAAACATGCAAGGAATGTAAATGGCAACTCTTGGCAAGAATTGGGGAATTTAGGATTTCTATCCTAGTTATGGACCACAAATATGGCAATTGTGTGGAATCAATCCAAATTAGTCAATCCTCCTTGAGAATTTGTCAAAAGGGCATAATTGGTCTCAATCCATAAGTCCTAGTCAACTCACTAATTACTTAGTGAAAGACTAGCGTCAATAGAAACCAAACCAATTAGCCATTCTCATACTATGCGGAATGGACATCCACAACTCAATTCCACCCAAACACACAATTTCTCAACTAAGAGTGTGAAAACTAAACATGCAAGAATTTAAACATCAAAGCAATAAAAGTCAAAAGCAATTAAATGCAAGGAAAGGAAACTTCAAATGCGAGAAATCTCTTGGCAAGTAATTGAGAGCTAAGGTTATCTATCCTAGCCATTGACCACAAATACATGATAATTATGAAGAGTTAATCCTACTTAGTCAACCCTACATCGAGGATAAGTCAAATAGGCATAGTTTATTTCAATCCATAAGTCCTATGTCAACACTAAGGGTCACATAGAGTCAATGGAGACCAAATCAACTAACTACTCCAATATATCAAACAAGAATGGACATCAATGATTCAATGATCACCAAAGTCATCAATTCCAAGCCAAGAGTGTCAAAAAACTAAGTAAAAACCCAACCAAGCATTTTATCAAACACTTGGTGGGCATGAAAAGAAAGTATGATAAAATAACAAGAAATAATAAATGCTACAACTACCAATTGCAAGAAAATAATAACAACAATTAAGGAAAGCAATAATCAACATGAAAACATAAATTGCATTAATTAAAATTGAAATTAACAAAAGTATCCATGAACATAAAAATGACAAAAGAGAGGAAATAACAAATAGAAGAAAAGAACAAAGATGCAATAATAATAAATGACAAGGAAAAGTAAATGAAAACAAGAATTAAAAGTAGAAATTGCAAAAAATTAAACTAAGGAATCCTAATTCTAGAGAGAAGGGGGAGCTTCTCTCTCTAGAAAAACTAAACAAAATATGTAAAAACCTAAACCTAAGTGCTCCCCACTTCATCCCTCTTCAATTTGGCTTGAAATAGCTTCAGAAATGAGTTGGATTGAGTTTTGGAGGCCCAGAAATCGTCCCCAGTGATTTGCAATTAATGAGCTCATGTGCCAGGACGTGTGCGTATGCGCACTTGCTATTTTCTGACTTGTGCATACACACAAATTGTGTGCGTACGCACACTTAGAATTATGTCCACTATAGCAAATTGTATATCATTTTGAAACCTCGAACGTTAGCTTTCCAATGCCGCTGAAACCGCCTCATTTGAACCTCTGTAGCTCAAGTTATGATCACTTTAGTACCGAGAGGTCAGGTTTGGCAGCTTTACAAATTCTTCATTTCTTGAATTCTCCCATTTTGCATGCTTTCCTTCCACTTCTTCAATCCATACATGCCTTGTAAGTCTGAAATTACTCAACAAACACATCAAGGCATCAAATGGAATTAAAGTGAATAAAATTTAGCAATTATAAAGCTTAAAAAGCATGTTTTCACTTTCAAGCACAATTTAGAGAGAAATTATGAAACTATGCTATTACAATGGATAAATACAAGAAAAGTTGATGAAATCTACCCAAATAGAGCAAATAAACACTATAAAATGTGGATTCATCAACCCCCACCATGGGGACTTGAACAAACCACAGCTGTCAAAATCATGTTGAAGATAGCGCAAGACCCCCCTCCTCTAAAGATTCTTAGCACAGGAAAAAGGATATTGCAGACAGATTCTAGTGATGAATTCTGGGGAGATGTGTTACTTGAAGAAATTTATGGGACAAGACACTACTGTGCGCATAATAGTGGACAGTTCAAAGAATCAGAGAAACATTACCATGCCACTTACAAAGAAATCCTTGTTGTCAAACGCGGGATAGAACAATTCAATTTCCACCTCAGTTCTTATCATTTCACTGTGAAGATGGATAACAGCTCTTTCCCATCAATGCTGGAAATCATGAAAAAGATTCTGCCAGACTCTCGGCTCTTACGATGGAAAGATTGGTTTTCCCGTTATAAATTCGAAGTAAAGCACATAAAGGGACACCAAAACACACTTGCTGATTTTCTATCCAGACCTATCAAAGAACCCATTCCAAAACCAGTTCATTACATTTATACCATGAGTACACACAACCCTTCATACACCATTCCATTTTCTTATTGTCCTCTTCACAGATGCCAATATAGAAGAAAGATTGGCCCTTTTTCCCTCAAAGCAAGACCCTAGACTGAGTTTCAGATAGATTGTCTTGCCAGACAAACTCTGTTCTATTGGTTACACCAGCTCCTCATCATAACCCAAATCCATCCAAACTCGAGGTACTTCAACATGGACACCCCTTTTTACACTATCCCAATAATCCAAGGACCTATACCAGAAGAAATGATGTGGTATATCTGGGCTCTGTCATCCATATATACCTGTGCCATCATAGTGTCACTTTTTTCCGGTATACCATATCTTGTGTAATAGTACTAAAAAAATCACATTTGGTCCGATTGTTCTCTATGTATGCTCCACTAGATGCATGGAGAGGAATGTTATACAACATGCTTGGTCGCCATCAATTATGGGATAAACCTTCTCAGGAAAAAAAAAATTCTGTTGTTTTGTCACCTTACAGAAAAGTTACTTCACTGGTAGCGATCCTCACACCATGAATAGGATGGATATTGTTGGATACTCTACTATGTGGCCCACAGATGAAAAGAAAGTTTTGAATGCCTTGGCCAACTACCTTTGTCAACTTTGGCAACCTGGAATATATGGAGAATGAGATGCAGTCGAAGGACTCCCATTCAAAATAGATGTCCCACCAATTACACTCCAAGAGTTCCAATCCAGATTCATAACCTCAGGAATAATAAATCAATTTGAACAATACTCTTTTTATACTCGAAAAGATCAGCCCAGCACATCCAGACATATCCCAACAGCAAACAAAAAGTCTGATGAAGATCTAAACTCTGAGGATTTAAGTGGAAGAGTATATGCCTTACCACCATGCCCAACCAGAATTGATGCAAGGATACCCAATGACACTGAAGGACCATACGCAAATCCATATGACCTGTATCTGCAAGAGGCCCATGATCCTAATGAAGAAACCACTGAAGACCCGTTCACTTATTTACAAGACTCAGATCTTAGGGCAGTCAATTTGGCCTCTGATGATACATCATCTTTTTCAGATGGTGACGGGACCCTTCCAGAAGACTATTTTAAACCGTCCCTTTATTGAGCCAATGTCCCTGCTATGTATAATTATTAAGTGCACTAAAATAAAGTGACCTCTGTCACGTGTCTAGGAAAAGTCAGAAAGAGATAAGGCTTATCCTTATCTTCCAGCTGGCATTGTATGATAGGCTTGTTTAAATTTTGTAAGATATTGTTGTCATCTGGAGACCTCTATAAAAGGAGGATCTTACCCCAGTTGTAATCAGCTCTCAATGAACATTGTAATATATCCACTTTTCCTATTTCACAAAATATTCTAAATCTCTCTTCTCTCTCTGAAAGCTTAGCTAGTGCTATTTTCTTCTTCCTTATCCAGTGTCATTAAGTATGTTCTAAGCTTGCCTCTGTCAACAAAGGATCCTGCTCATTAGAAAATGGCATGGATAGGATCCACGAAAATTTCTCATAGTGAAAAAGAGACTCAATGTTATAATACTTGCTCGGACCCTATAATCTCACTCGATTTATGCTATTATAAGAGTGACTGGGATAAGCACTCAAAGTATTATAGTATTGATATCTTGAAGTACTGGAGATCCACCCCCTATGGTATCAGAGCCTCAGGTTATAAGAAAAAGAAGAAGGTATTACTAGTGAAAGCAAGTAAGAGAGAGTTGTTAAACATGAACCTTTCATCGTCTCTAAGTTCTTCAGAGCCCATACATCATTCTACTTCTTTAAGCATAGATCGTTTACCCCCTAGTCTAAAGAAAACTCTTGCCAATAAAATTGATCAATTGGTAGAATTCACCCATGTCCCAGAAGACTCCAGAACTCTAGCCACTGAATACCCACCCATCAGTCCCTATTCCTTCTACCAAAGACAAAAGAAATCAACCCTCACCTCCATCCGCCATCTTATCACTAGAAACCCTTCTCCTCCACCAAAAGAAGTCATCTAGTCTTCTTATCTACAACAATGTGGTTTAAAAGCCACTACTGCTGAACAATATATAACCTTAGAAATTTCACAAGAACTCATCAAAAATTACCAAAACCAAGGCTACACCCATCTACATTTAGGAGTAGTTAGGCTTATCCTAACCCTTCATAGAAGAAGATCCCTTCCGGTGACAGCTAAAGTTGCTCTTTTGAATTCCATCTTCAAGGAGCCTTAATTGGGGCTTTAGTTACTACACTCTCAAATGGAAGTGTCATCCTTACTATAGCTTCTAATTTTAGTATTTTACCATGAGGCTATCAGACCCAACAATATCTCAAAGATTAAAATTCCAGATACAATTAGTTGGGGTAATTCAAGACTCTAATGCTGAACAGGCCACCTTGTATCACCAAGTCCTCCACAGAGTTCAAGACCATGCTCTCGATCTCAATCTTCCAAACACTACAGGAGAAGCATTATTCACGTTCACAGATAATGCCAGAGGACCAGCAATCATGAATATTCCAAGGATGACCACTACTAAAGAACTTTCTTTTATCATTCCTTTGGAATGGATTACTGATTATGAGAAAGTCTTCCCCAAGAAACAGGTTGATGTTCATACTACAGCACCTCCAACTATTATCCACAATAGTGATGAAACGGTGATCACTGTTTTCCAAAAATCAGGAGGAATTAGACAAACTTCTATGCAAGGACCATCCTTTAGAAGGATCAGTATGATCTCTTCTTTTCAGGTGCAAACAACTCATGATCTGAATGACCCACCTGTATATTTCTATGAAAATGGAAAACATGTTTATGTTTCTCATATAAACGGACACTTCATCTGGGATGTTGATCCCTCCATGTGTGACTCCGACTGTGATTGTACTAATCAATGGAGTGACTGACGATGAAGATTGTGATAGGCGACGGAGGAACAAGAAAAAGAAAAAAATGCATTGGTAACCACAATCTAGAACATTCCAGCAAAAGGCATTCAGAAGGGAAAGAAGGAAGCAAAGATATCGTTATTTCAAAAAGAGAAAATCCTATACTAAGTCAAACAAATGCTTCATTTGCGGAAAACAGGGTCACTTTGCTAGATCATGTCCTAATAAGACAAAAAAGGGGATAAAAATACTTCAGTCTTTAATGGATGTAACTTCTATCGAAGATGACGAAGATCTTGAATCAATACTTGAAGAACAACAAAGCAAAGATCATGAAACCCAATATATTTTTCAAGACTCTGATTCAGGAGGAAGCAGTTCAGAAGAAGACCTCCCACCTAAAAGGTCAATCTTTACCATATCCTCCATTGCTTCCATTACCACAAGAACTCCTAAAGGATCAAATACTCCGATAGAAGAATTTGGATATCTTGGATCCTTAGGAATGAAGCAGATTGATGGCACTTCCCGACCTCATTTTGATTTAAAGGTTAAGACGTCTATCTATGACAAACCAATAAGAGCTGTCGCACTAATGGATACTGGTTCTTGTGCCACTGTCCTAAAATCACATGTCCTACCAAAAAAAATGTGGGCACCTTTCTCTAAGAGATTCGCGGCAACTAACAGTGAAGTATTCACCATCAATTTCATCTCCAAAAAACCAATTGGATTAAAAATATTTGCAGGCTAGACCACTTGGCTCAGAATATTGGGAAGTTATCTCCCAGACAAAGATGTCTACAAGAGAAAAGAGGTCGATTTTAATCTTACATTCATGTTCAAATTTTATAAAATATATGTAAAATTAAAAATATGAAATTGAAAAATATTAATATTATTTTTGCAATAC
>NC_029785.2:10226386-10229420 GCF_000816755.2 Arachis ipaensis
CTAACACTTTTATTATCTATGAAGTAAATTAAAAAATATATATATAGAAAAACTTTGTATGAGATCTGATATAGAAATAAGATGTTACAAAACTAAGTTCTTTGAATTTCAGATCAAATATCACATTTGTGGAACAAAATAACGTTGGATCAGGGGCAAATATCTCTAAACGTGTGCCTTGGATCAAGCATATGGATTCAACTGAACTCCTATTGAATCCAAGAACAACGAAAAATAATTGGAATGAATTCAATCATTTATTATTGTACTGTATATGTGATATTTATATATACAAGGGTGTGAGTGCTGAGTGTATTTGCTGGTCTAGCAATACTACAATACAGGGGATTTTATTCACTTGTGAACTATATAAATAACAACCTAACAACCTAACACTAACATCCCCCCTCAAGTTGGAGCATACAAATTGTATGTTCCTAACTTGGACATAAGAAAGTGAAATTGAGGCGGAGGGAGAGCTTTAGTTAGAATATCAGCTAGTTGATGTTTAGTAGGTACATGAATCAATCTGATGGTGCCAGCTTCAATCTTCTCATGGATGAAGTGGCAGTCAATTTCAACATGCTTGGATCGCTCATGAAGGGTGGGGTTCGATGCCAATTGAAGAGCAGAGATGTTGTCACAAAATAACCTGGCCGAATCGACTTGGACTCGAAAAAACTAAAGTAAGCCAATTAACCAAATAACCTCACAGCTAGCATGCGCCATGGACCTATATTTGGCTTCGGTGGAGCTCCTAGAAACTACTGTCTGCTTCTTGCTCTTCCAAGTAATGAGAGAGTCATCGATAAAGGCACAGTAGCCTGTAGTTGATCACCTTGTGTCGAGGCAACTACCCCAATCAGCATCAGAATATATGGACAAGGTAAGTTGGGAAGCAGCTGAAAACAGAATCCCTTGGCCTGGTACATTCTTAAGGTACCTTAATACTTGGTGAGCAGCTTGTAAATGAGGCATTCGCGAATCAGACATGAATTGGGCTAGTTTAGTGACAACAAAGGTGATGTCTGGCCGGGAGATAGTGAGATACATGAGGTGACCAATGAGCCTTCTATAAGCAGAAGCATCAGGGATCAGGTCACCTTCTTTAGCTTTTAATTTGAGATTGGCATCCATAGGAACTGTTGCCGGCTTGCAGTCTAAGAGGTTGGTGTCGTCGAGTAAAGAGAGAGTATACTTGCGCTGTGTAAGTGAAATTCCTTCAGAAGATTTGGCGAGTTCCAAGCCTAGAAAGAATTTCAAGTCCTCCAATATTTTGAGTTTAAAAATAGATTGCAGCTTTAATTGAACTTTCGTCATCATATCAAGGTTAGCTCTCGCAATTATGATGTCGTCTACGTATACTAATAGGAAGGTTTCAGAATCACCAGAACCTGTTGAGAACAAGGAGTAGTCACTCTTGCATTGAGTGAAACCATTTTGCTTAAGAGTTGAGCAGAATTTGTGAAACCATTGTCTCGAAGCCTGTTGGAGCCCATAAAGTGACTTTGTAAGCCTATATACAAGGCCTTTCTTGCGTTCGGGATGCCCCATTGGAACTTCCATATATACCTCTTCATCCAAATCCCCGTTGAAAAATGCATTATTGATGTCTAATTGGATTAAATGCCATTTACGCACTGCCGCAATGCCTAGCAGAACTTGTATAGTGGTGACTTTAGCTACAGGGCTAAAGGTATCTTTAAAATCGATTCCTGCTTGATGTGTGTATCCCTTGGCTACTAACCTTGCTTTGTACCTTTCTAAACTGCCATAAGCTTTTAGTTTGGCTTTGTAAACCCATCTGCATCCTATGGCAACTTTGGTGGGTGGTAAAGGAACCAATTTCCAAGTATTGTTGGCCTCCAAAGCTTCAAGTTCTTCTTTCATTGCAGCCCTCCATTCCTCATGTTTAACTGCTTGATGGTAAAATTGTGGTTCAGGAATAAGGTTGGCTTGGTAAATGAAATTATGATAAGTGTAGTTCAATCTATGGTTGCTGATGAAGTTTGAAATCGAGTAAGGAGATTTAGTATGACAAATGTAGTCATGAAGGTAGGGAGGAGTACGTTTAATCCTGGTGGATCTTCTAGGTTGGATGGAAGTAGAAGGTGTGATTTGGTTTTCTATAAGAGGGAGAATTTGGGATGGATTATTGGTTGTGGTTGATGGTTGAGGTATCTCATGTACGGTTGGAATTGTTGGAGCATTAGGCAACGGTTCAGAATCTAATATTGGATTGGGGAGGACAAAGTCAAAGAAGATGTCATTGCTGAGTTGAGTATGAGGGCCTTGAGCAAAAGGCATGGTGTCCTCATGAAATATCACATCCCTTGATATGAAGAATTGTTTGGTTCGTAGATTGTAAAGCTTATAACCCTTGTAGCCAAGTGGATAACCCAAGAACACGGCTGGATCTGCTCTAGGGTCAAACTTTAATCTAGAACTGGTATTTGTGGCAGCATAGGCAAGACATACAAAAATCTTCATTGCCTTGTAGTTTGGAAACTTTTTAATATTCAAAATTGATAATTTATAAATTAAAAACAACAATTTTATTATCTCATTGCCACAACATCAGACAAGTAATAGAAAAATATAAACATTTTTAAAAACTTATAACGATAAATAATAATTTTATTTTATTTAGTTTGAAAATTTCTAGATATAATAAAAAATATTTTTAAAAAACTACATCAACACAGGCTAAAAGCACCTAAACAAAGGGCGGTAAAATAATTTCCACCAACATTTAGGTAGAGAAAAAAAAAAGAATAATTAGGTATTTGTTAGAATAGAAATAAATAAGCATTTTTCTTTTTTTAAACAACAATTCCTAAATGATTTCTGATAATTATTTTAAAAGACAAATGAGACTTTTAGTAAAAAGAAAAAAAAATTGGCCTTTAATTTTTACTTTCGTAAGATTAATTAATCTTTTTGTCAATTTTTTTGAGCTAACAGAACATACTTATATGATATATTAAATTGTTGATTTGTCCATTAAATATTAATTAGAATTAACAATTTTTTA
>NC_029785.2:10229656-10240969 GCF_000816755.2 Arachis ipaensis
TTTGTCGCTTCTTACATAATAAATTTAGTCCATGTGTATGAATGAAAGGATCAAGATTCTTTGAAGTGAAAAGTCGGTAAAATAGTAAAGTGAGGAGTTAGTCACTTAAGATTGGATTTGATTTGATTTGGTTTTAAGTAGAATTTGAATTATTTTTATTAGTTATCTTATTCTTTCTAAAAGATAAGATAAGATTTAGTTTTGAATTTGAATTTAAGATAGAAGTAGGATATAAATAAGTGAACGTAGTTCACATAAAAAAAAAAGACAAAAAATCATTATAAGCCAATGCCATCTAAAATTTACGTATATAAGCCAAACCGGAAATGGTTTCAGTAATGCGCCAGAACGTATATTAATATAATTCGAACCAACATGGTTCGAACTGCATTTGTTAGTAATTCGAACCAGTGCAGTTCGAATTACATGTTGACTGTTGTTAATAAATCGAACCAAGATGGTTCGAACTTCAAGTGCATATAATTCGAACCACGGTGGTTCGAATTATAGAGAGAGAAAGCTGACAAAGTAATTCGAACCAGGATGGTTCGAATTAAACCAACCATAATTCGAACCAGGTCGGTTCGAATTAGTGGGAGACAGATAGGGCTGGAAGTGAGCCGAGCTGAGCCGAGCTAGACCAAGCTCAAGCTCGACTCACCAAAATTGAGCTTGGCTCATGGCTCGACTCATTAACAATCGAGCCTATTTCTTAAGCTCAAGCTCGGCTCACCAAAAGCTCACGAGCTGGCTCAAGCTCACGAGCTGGCTCAAATAATAGAAACATAAAATCCTCTCTGTATTGTCGTTAGTCCTAGGACGAGCTATGATGACCTTGTTAGATCTGTGCTGATGAAACTCGGTCTGGAAGGTGCGAAGCGGGTTAAGAAGTTTTTCTATCGCATTCCAATCACGGTCCTCCAGGATACCGTGAAGTATGATTGTTTCACGATTGGTAGTGATGAGGACTTGCAAGTGATGTTTCTTTGTCGGCGGCAGTTTCCGGAGGTCAGGACACCAGAATTGTTGGCAAAGCTTGTTGATGTGGTATCCAGCTCAGGGGGTTCGAACCGGAATACCACCACTTTAGCCACGGCAGCCGGTTCTAGTTCCCGGCCTGCCGTTGCTTCTTCCTCCGTCCCTGTGTACGAGCCAGCGGTCCAACCCGTCGCGTCCCCTGTAACACCCTACCACACTAAGCTTTACGCTTAAGTCGTAAAACAAAGGTGGTGAGGTATTACGACCTCTAAAATAAAATGAGTACATATAATAGCAGAAGAATTATAATATGCTAGGAGCCTTGAAGAAAAGAGGAAATAGAAATCGTGAAATAAAAGCGCAACGCTCGAAAAACGAGTTAACTTGCGTGCTAAGAAAGCTACCGATGTCAAGTGTAAAGTAACCCAAAACAGGAACAGAGAGTCAAAGATACAATAACGAGCTCCTGACTCAGCCTGCGAAGTCAAGACTGGCCGGAGAATATACACACATCCAAAGGCTTTTGCCTCTGATCAGCATAGCTCTTCTGGCGGCTTTGGGCTATAAGCATTCGACTACGAATCTTCTTTATCTGTTCAGTCATTTTCAGCTATCATCTCGGTTCGGTTGGACCGATGGTCCGATTTGGATCCGGTTCAACCGGTTCGGTCCATTCGGTCCAATCTTGGACCGATTTTCTCAAAATTAGTGTCAAAATTTTCGTTTCGATGAGCTCTATCCTAATTTGATATAATATTCACATTTCTAATCCTCCTTATTAAAAACTAATTTATTGACTAATTATTTACTAATTTAACCGGGGTTTACATCCCCGTCCTTTGCTGCTGATCTGAATGGCAGCGGAGGGGACGAGGTAGGATCATTTGACATTGCGCCAAACGCTTTACCGGGCGTTGCACCGCTTGGCGTTGGAGATGGATTTTTGGGGGAAGGAGAGGAGGATGACGTCGAGCCGGATATGATTGATGATGATAGCGGCGATGATATTGGAGCGAGTGAGCCTGCATTGGCGGTAGGTGGTTCTAGCTCTGGCACACAGCAGTATCCACCACATTTTTTCTCTTTGGACTTGGATGCCATGAGGCAGGAGGGGGTATCTGGTCACTCTGTTGGATTCGGGGCTAGAGATGCGGAAGGGACTGCTGGTCTGACAGAGTTCTAGGTTGGTCAGCAATTTCAGGATAAAGATGAGGCCCTGTTAAGTGTGAAGACTTACAGCATCCGGTGAGGGGTACAGTACAAGGTTGTGGAGTCTGATCATCGCCGTTACGTGGGCAAGTGTTCTGAGTTTGGGAATGGGTGCACATGGTTGATTCGACTGAGTCTCCGGCAGCGCAAGGGAATTTGGGAGGTCAAACGGTACAATGGACCTCACACTTGCCTTGCCACCTCCATCTCTAGTGACCACCGGAGTTTGGATTATCATGTGATATCGGCGTTCATTATGCCAATGGTTAGGGCCGATGCATCCGTCAGCATAAAGGTGCTCCTAAATGCCACAGCAGCACACTTTGGGTTTTCGCCGCCTCTGCCGTCCTTCGACATCAGAAAGTCGATGTTCAGGGCAGGATGTGGACGGGGCTGCACCCCTCCAAACTGCGGAAGAACCCTATCTATCTGATGCCACTCTATGACGGCAAAGTAGATAAGCGACGTAACAGACCGCCACAGCGCCATATGCCGAGGCTCCAAAACCTCTGGATGCACAACCTGAAGTACGTCGGGGCTGCTGTACGGCATCCAGATAAACTGCACCAAGAACTATACAGTGTTAGGGCAACTCATGAACCCAACTCGTAAAGTGTGGTTAAATAAAGAAACTTATTAAGTAACATACTGACCTCTCTATCCTGCAACCGGTCTATCCAGAGCCTCCACATCTGAACTCTAGAACCCTTCTCGCTACTGGAAGGGTTGTAACCTGACCACCTGCATCATACACATGTCTTACCGCTACTTAAATGTGTGCTTAGGGTATCCAATACATTATAAATGAACACGTAGTTATGTATAGTAAATTGAAATAGACAAGGCTTAGTACAGTACCTCGAGGCCAATGGCCAGCTGAACGTCTCAAACCCTGCAGGCCTAAACCGAGAAAATCGCCAGAAAATCCATGACTGAAGTAGCTGAAGTGGGCCCGCTAGCTTGATAACATTTCTGTTCGCCACTCGGCACATGCACCGGTACAACCATGCCAGTGCTGCAGAACCCCAGCTGTAGGTCCCCATCTCCTCCAGCCTAGCTACAAATGGAAGCCATCTGATGTGAATGCGGTTGCTGGACTTGTCCGCAAACAGCTGCGTGCCCAACAACATCATGATGTACGCACGGGCATATCGACGCACAGTCTCCTCATCAGCTCCCTCCGGGCACTCACCAAAAGTCTCCTGAAACCAGCTGCAGTTGACCGCGTACTTCTGAACCTGGCTAGGAGGAGGTACCACTCCAAGTAACTCCTCGAACCACACCCAGGCTGGACGGCCACCCTGGATGTATATCTGGAACTCCGATAGGCAGCCGCTGACGTAACGCCCGTCCACTGGCAAACCCAGCTGGTATGCCACGTCCTGGAGTGTGATCGTGCACTCTCCGAACGGCATATGAAACGTGTGCGTCTCCGGACGCCATCGCTCGACGAACGCACTGACAAGGGCCTCGTCCAACCGGAACCATCTATCGTTCAGCCTTGCAAGATGGTATAGAGCGGCCATCTGCAGGTACGGAACGTATCTGTCATCGAGGAGCATGCCTTGCTGCCGCCGCATGCTCCTGATGCATCGCTGAGGCTGCGGAAGAAATGAACCGCATTATTAGAACCAACTTATTTACCAGTGACAAACATAATCAACACGATAATTCATAAACCAAAAAATCGTACTAAATATGACCGCTTAAAAATCCAAGAACGAGAACCACTTGCATAAACAACTAACATAAGAAACCAGCATAAACCACTGACATGAAAGATCTAACATAAAACAACCACAACTAAACCGCTAACATAAACCACTAACATAAACCACTAACATAAACCGTTAACGTAAACCACTTACATAAACCACTAAGATAAACCACCAACATAAACCACTAACATAAACCACTAACATAAACCATTAACGAAAACCATTAACATAAACCACTAACATAAACCACCAACTAAACCACCATCTAACCCGCATGCAAAACCACTAAGTCACATGTACCGGTAGAACAAAGTTATTTCCGTACTAACCTCCTCGTTGATGACCCCAGCTATATGGGCCACTCCGTCCAAGCGATATAACCGTGCTGGATCGTCCCCCATCAGCAGAGTATTTCGTTCAGGTCTTCGTCGGAGAGAACCTGGGTCATTTTCTCTGAGATTTGGTGGGGTAGGGGAAGGTGAGAATGGTTCGAATGAGGCTGATTCGAACTCCTTATATAGCCGAATCACTAGTAATTCAAACCAGGGTGGTTTGAATTATTAAGAACCCAGCATAAGTGTAATTCGAACCAAGGTGGTTCGAATTACTTGAAGACTTTACTTACCTATAATTCGAACTAAGCTAGTTCGATTTACGTGGAGATAGAGTTCGAACCTTGCTGGTTCGAATTACAACCAACTTTTCATCAACCTAATTCGAACTTGCCTGGTTCGATTTACTAAGGAATCTAACTCGAACCGAGCTGGTTCGAATTACATATATATAGCTCCTGGCTCATTACTGAAATGAATTTCAATTTGGCTTATTTACGTAGTTCTCAACTTGCCTTGGCTTATTCTAGTTTTTTGCCCTAAAAAAATATAAGAGAGTCTTTCCAGCATAGTTTTATTTTTTGTTTTCATCTTTCTCCGTGAGTAACTAATTCTTCTTTTTAGGATTAGAAACTTTGTTTATTTTTCATAGATTATTGATCTAAATATTTTATTTTATTTTGAAGTTATGTATTGATCTATTTTTAAAATTGAATTTTTATTCTTCATTCTTTAAAGGTTAGAAGTATTGAAAAATATTCTAATTCTATTTTGAATTCTGTTATTACTTTAAAAAATTTAATATCGAAATTATCTTGAAAACTTTCTCATGACTTTTTAACTTGACTAGGGATAGTATTTTAAAAAGTGTGCGACTTTTTCTTTCTTATGAATTTCAACCGTTTAGGACTAGTTTGGATATCTGACATATAATTTAAACTAGAACTACCTTTGAATATTGTGTGAAATCAAATCAGAATTATGCTAAAACTCTTTTTTTAATTGATTGACCAAGGAATTGACGATTAGAATAATTAAAGAGAAATTGAATTGCCAATGAATTGGAATTCAATTATATATGATTTGTCGTGAAAAGATCTTTACATGCATCAAAATAGATATACATAAGGATTAATCATTTTGGAAAATAAACATCTCTGAAGTCCTTAACATTCTCAGTCACTGCGTTCTCTCAATCAAATATACGTTTATCACTGCCTCTACAAGCATCCAGTATTCAAGATTCATTCAAAGTCCAGAACCATTCAAAGTTTTAAGTAAGACACGGTTCCAACCCTCAATAATTCAGGTTTAATTGATTTAATTAACGATTCAATCTGATTTTTGCTTACTCAATCTGTTAATCCTCATGGGAACGATATTCGCTTACCATGATATTACTTGATGCAATTTGGTGCACTTATCTGAGAGCATAGTTTTTCGCTCATCAAGTTTTTGGCGCCGTTGCATGCCAAGTGGTGCTAGTTCTTCGATATGAAATTAATTAAAAAAAAGAAAAATGTACTTAAAGAAAATTATATTGATTGGGTTGTCTCCCAATAAGCGCTCTTTTAATGTCACTAGCTTGACTCACAACACTCTCTTAAGATAGTAGTTGAATCAATTTTTATCGGTCTATTTCTTCTTTGAGATAGTGCTTCAATCGCTGCCCATCGACGGTGAATTTTCTTTCGATGTCTCTTTTTATCACGTCAATGTGTCCATAAGGAGATATTTTGCTAACTGGGAAGGGTCCAACCATCTTGTCTTGAGTTTTCCACGAAATAACTTCAACCTTAAGTTAAATAGTAAAATTTTTTGCCCTGGTTTAAACTCCTTTGGGATTATCCTCTTGTCATACCATCTTTTTTGTTTTCTCCTTATATAGCTGAGTATTCTTGTATGCTTTGCTCCTAAATTTGTCGAGTTTATTGAGTTGTAGCAATCTTTGTTCACCCACATTCTTAACATCAAAATTGAGGAACTTGATTGCTCGTATGCTCGGTATTCTAGCTCAACGGGTAGGTGAGATATAACAAGCTGATAAGGTGACATTCCAATTGAAATTTTAAAGGGGATTCTGTAGGCCCAGAGAGCATCATCAATTTTCTTTGCCCAATCCTTCCTTGAAGCATTCACCGTCTTTTCAAGAATCCTTTCTAATTCTCTGTTGGATACCTCAACTTGTCTACTGGTTTACGGATGGTAGGGAGTTGCAACCTTGTGCCTTACTTCATACTTCTGAAGAAGAATTTCAAGTTGCTTATTGCAAAAGTGACTCCTTCCATCACTAATTAATGTCCTTGGCATCCCAAATCTGCTGAAGATGTTCTTTTTCAAGAAATTAACGATCACCTTAGCATCATTGTGAGGTGACGGCATGACTTCCATCCACTTAAACACGTAATCAATAGCTACTATTATACAAATGTTTGAGTATGAGGATAGAAAGGGTCCCATGAAATCTATTCCCTAAACATCAAATAAATCCACTTCTGGAATGAAGTTTTGTGCCATTTCGTGTCTTCTGGAGAAGTTTTCAGTCTTTTGGACAAGTTTTCGGTCTTCTGGCATTGATCACACCTCTCGACAAAAGCTCGGGCATCCCTAAAAAGTGTTGGCTAGTAGAGTCCACTTTGAAGAACCTTGGCTGCAGTCCTCTCTCCACTAAAGTGTCCACCGTAATTTAAACCATGACAATATCACAAAACATCTTGTACTTCTTCTTCAGGGATACATTTTCATATTATACCATCAGAACATCACTTGAATAGGTAAGGATCGTCCCATATAAAATAGCGGGCATCATGGATCAATTTTCTCCTTTGGTTCCAGTTGGGTTCCTTCGGGATGATTTTTTCCAACTTTGTAGTTAGCTATGTTAGCAAACCATGGCATCACTTGTATTGCAAGGATTTGTTCATCTGAGAATTCTTCATTAACTGGTAGAAGAGGTGCTTGTTTTACTACGACTTCAATCCTAGATAAATGGTCTGTTATTGGATTCTCTGACCCTTTCCTATCTCGAATCTCAATGTCAAATTTTTGGAGCAGTAGCACCCACCTTACTAACGTTGGTTTGGCATCCTGTTTAGCTAAGAGATACTTAAGAGCAGAATGGTCAGGGTAGACTATTACTTTTGATCTAATTAAATATGATCTAAATTTATCAAAAGAAAATACCACAGCTAAAAGTTATTTTTCAGTTGTTTTATAATTCTTTTGTGCATCATTTAAGACACGACTTGCATAGTAAATGACATGCAATCACTTATCTTTTCCCTGACCTAGGACCGTGCCTATGACAAAGTCACTAGCACACACATTAACTTAAAAGATAAAGACCAGTAAGGTGGAGCAATTATTAGTACAGAAACAAGTTTGGCTTTAAGAGTTTCAAAAACATGCAGGCATCTTTGTCAAAAACAAATTGAGTATCTGTAGCTAACAGATTACTCAATGGTTTTGCAATTTTGAAAAATTTTTTATAAACCTTTCTATAGAATCCTACATGTCCTAAGAAATTCCTAATTGCTTTCACATTCACAGAAGATGGTAATTTCTCAATTACCTCTACCTTAACTTGATGATCTATATGCCTTTAGTTGAGATTTGATACCCAAGAACAATGTCCTCAGTTATCATAAAATGATATTTTTTTTCCAATTCAAAACAAAGTTTGTTTCTTGGCACCTTCTTAGAACTAAAGCTAGGTTTAGGCATGTATAAAAAATGTCACCAAACACAGAAAAATCATGCATAAATACCTCGATGAACTTTTCTACCATATCAGAAAAAATGGAAAGCATGCACCTTTGAAAAGTGGTGGGTGCATTACACAACCCAAAAGGCATTCGACGGTAGGCAAAAATACCATAGGGGCATGTGAAAGCTATCTTTTCTTGATTCACAGGGTCAACTGCAATACGGTTGTACCCTAAGTATCTATCCAAGAAGCAGTAGGAAGCATGCCTTGCTAACCTCTCAAGAATTTGATCAATGAATGGTAAAGGAAAGTGATCCTTCCTAGTTGCCGAGTTGAGTCTTTGGTAGTTAATACACATCTTCCAACCAGTGATAGTTCTTGTAGAAATCCGTTTATTTTTCTCATTGGGGACCACTGTGATCCCTCCTTTCTTGGGCACGACTTGTACTGAGTTCACCCAAGGACCGTCAGAGATGGGATAGATGATTTCTACATCCCATAGCTTCATTACTTCCTTGTGAACAACTTCCTTTATTGTTGGATTAAGCCTTCTTTGTACTTGCATTACAGGTTTAGAATTCTCCTCCAGTAAAATTTTTTGTATGCACATAATATGGCTTATTTCCTCTAGGTCACTGATGGTCCACCCAATAGCAGTCTTGTGATCTCTCAGCACCTTAAGTAATCCTTCCTCTTCTAACTTGCTCAAAGATGCATTTATAATTACTGGATAAACCCCAACAGTTTCAATGAATGCATATTTGAGAGTTGGAAGTAAGAACGTTAGCCTAATTTAGGGGATTCAACTTCTTTTTTCTTCTCAATGCTATTGGCTCCTTAGCTTGGGTAAGTGAGGCTTAGATTTTTCTTTAGATGGGTTCATTTCTATCAACTCTTCTTTTGCTTTCCTTGAGTGGATGTTGAGGAACCTCCATAAAATTAATGTGAGATTCTTCTTCAATAACCTCTTGAACTAATAGATCAATTAGGTCAACCTTCATACATTTCTCTGATTCACCAGGGTATAGACCCCTTACATTGATTACCTCTAATTCCTTCATAGGATTTGGGATTGTCTTATTTAGGAAGGAATTTTTTTGCTTCCCTGTCAATTCCTTGGTAATTTGCTTTATTTTTACTTCTAGATTTTTTATGAAAATTTTTTGGATTTTAAAGTTTGTTTTTGTCTCTTACATGAAGTCTTGGGTTTATTGAACAAATTTAGTAGTGGATTGAGATAGTTTCTCTACAGCAAGCTTAAGAGAATTTTGGGGTTGTATCTGGTGTTCTTGCTGTTGGTATGAAACGTTGAATTATCTTTGCCCTTGACTCGCCCAATCAACATTAGGATAATTCCTCCGTTCAGAAAAATATGGGTCATTCCCTGACTTTGAAAAATATCCCATGTAGTTGTCTTGTTCAGCGGTGGACTAGAGTAGCTCACACCTTTCATTCTTGTGTGCTCCTCCACATAAGTCACACGTAGGAACTTGTAAACCTTGCATTTGTTCTATTTGTGTTGTGAGTAAGGAGACTTGTTGTAACTGAAGTTATTGAGTGTTAGGATTGTATTCGTAGTGTCTCTTTCCATCACTCCGTTGGAAAAAACAAAAATGAAATCAAACGTACCGTGCAGAATAAAGGAGAAGAATAAAGAAGAAAAAGAAGAATTAAAACAGAATAAAAAAGTAAAACAAAATAAAACAAAATAAAATAAAATACAACAAGATCTAAGTTAGTGATTTAATCGAACGTATGTTGTCAATCTCAATTAATCCCAGACAACGACGCCAAAAACTTGATGAGTAGAAAATTATGCTCTCAGATATTGACAAGTGCACCAAATCGTATCAAGTAATATCACGGTGAATGAATATCGTTTTCACAAGGATTAAGGGATTGAGCAAGCAGAAATCTGATTAAATTGTTAATTAAATCAATTAAACCTAGATTATTGAGGGTTGGAACTGTATCTTGCTTGAAACTTTGAATGGTTCTGAACTTCGAATGAATCTTGAATGCTAGATGCTTGTAGAGGCAGTGATGAACGTATATTTGATTGGAGAATGCAGTGATTGAGAATGTTAAGAGTTTTAAAGATGTTTATTTTTCAGAAAGATTAATCCTTATGTATATCTATTTTGATGCATGCAAAGATCTTTTCATGACAAATCATATATAATTGAATTCCAATTTCTTGACAATTCAATTTCTCTTTAATTATTCTAATTGTCAATTCCTTAGTCAACCAATTAAGAAAAGAGGTGTAGCACAATTCTGGTTTGATTTCACACAATATTCAAAGGTAGTTCTAGTTCAAATTATATGTAACATATCCAAACTAGTTCTAAACGGTTGAAATTCATAAGAAAGAAAATATCGCACACTTTTTAAAATACTATCCCCAGTCAAGTTAAAAAGTCACGAGAAAGAGTTTTCAAGTTAATTCTGATATTAAATTTTCTAAAGTAATAACAGAATTAGAATATTTTTCAATATTTCTAACCTTTAAAGAATGAAGAACAAAAATTTAATCTTAAAAATAGATTAATGCATAAATTTAAAATAAAATAAAACACTTAAATCAATAATCTATGAAAAAGTAAACAGAGTTCCTAACTCGCAACAAAAATGAATTAGTTACTCATAAAAAAAAATAAAAACAAAAAATGAAAATTATGCTGGAAAGACTCCCCTCTATTTCCCTTGAGATTATTCAAATACTCTAACTCCATGAAATATAATCATGCTGCTATTGACCACCACTTTTCAATGGAACTTTTTATTAATTCAATTTTCTCCATTAAAAGCAACTCTTTTTTATTATCAATGGAGTGCTTTGGAGAATAAGTAGTAAGCTCTTGAAAGAAAAATAAAGCAAAATAAAAAAACTGACACATAATGCAAACGAAAGAAAAAGAAAAGAAAATGATGAAAACAAAGATAAAATAAAAGAAACGAAAGAGAAAAGGACTAACCACCACACACAACTCTTACCAGAGTCATTATTTATCTTACCCAAATTACTTACTCATCATCACTACTACTACTTTCCTCTTCCTCAGTCTCGACGGTCAACCTCTTGAATTTGAAGTTGACTAGTTCATACTTAAAACTCTAGTGTAGGAGGAGGAAGAGGTTGTCATTCTGGTTCTTCTTCCTGAGCTTGCTCCTGAGGACGTTTTCTCCCTATTCTCTTCATAATTGTCGCAGTGATTGGTTTGCCTCTTGGAATAAAAATGTCTTGCCCAATCATTATTCCCGTGACTTGACAGAGACAGTGAATTAGACTTGAGAAATTAAGACATTGAAAATGTATGTTTTATGAAAATTATAAAATTAATATATTAAAAAATTATTTTAATTTTTT
>NC_029785.2:10240983-10248640 GCF_000816755.2 Arachis ipaensis
TTAATTTATACGTGGGTAATACATATATATTAATTATAATCACAAATTATGCTATTTCAAATTAAATGACTTATATAATGGTGATCTCATTTATTGTATTAAATGCTAAATTGAATAAGTCATTATTACTTTTGATTTGAAATTAAATGAGAATAAAACCGAATATTATCTTTTGTTCTTTAGATAATTATTTTTTGAATTTTAGATATATTATCTTTTGGACTTTAGATACTATTTTATATGGGTTTTAGGGTTTAATGGGTGCCATGTTCAAATATAAATAATGCGGGTTTTAGTCCACAATATACCAAAGTAGTCTTTATTGCTTTTTCCCCATTAAAAGAGTTGCAATTCAGCCGTTTAGGAATACAGAAGGTTTTGGTTGAGGAAGATCGAAAGAACCACAAAATTCAAATTCTTTTGTCAATTTCTGATTTTTATGAGTAAACGTACGCTTTCGCATTATGATATTTTTTGTGATTCACTATAGATGATATGGGTTATTAAAATTAATTTATTCTAATATAATAATAATAATAAACTTTCATTTTATTCATTTATCAACTCAATCACTTTATAAAATCTAAATTCATAAAAAAAATAATAAAAAATAGAAAAAATTATCCTAAAAAATAATGAGATCCCAACAAAAACGTTTATCAATTTTAATTTGAACTTAACGTACAGATCATCCAGTTGACGTGTAACATAGGCATACTTCGTTAATTAATCATTAACTGAGGAAGAAAGAACTAATCAGTCTCACTCACATAATTAAAGATCCAAAACCAAAAAGAGAGGGTTTTTTTTGTTGTCTTTTAAAAAAAATTCTCCAGGGGCGAGATGGGTATTCCACCTAAAAAAACGAATAGTGATCATTTGAGTGTTTGACTTTTTGTTCTCACTTATCAGTATCGCGAAACGCAGCAAACCGAAACCCTCCGAAAATGGAAGCGGTGGGTTCAAGGCTGGGCCGAGCCTCCTCCCGCTACGGCGCACCCACCGTGTTCAGCGGCCCCGTCAGGAAGTGGAAGAAGAAGTGGGTCCACGTCTCTTCTTCCTCTTTACACACCACCAATACCACTAACACTCACTCTCACTCCACCACAACCAACACTACCACCAACAACAACGTCAACAGCGCTTCCTCTCGCCTCCTTCTCCGCCGTTGGACACCCATCACTGCCTCCTCTGCTGCCGAAGACGACGGCGACCCACGCGATGTCTCTGACGAGCCACCGCGAAGGAAGTTCCGCTATACTCCTGTAAGTTCATGCTGTATTTTTTTTCTTCTTCTTTTAAAATTGGATTTCTTGGCTTTTGATTGAAAGTCCTAAACTTTTTTTAATGTGCACTTTGAGGGATTTTGGCCTTTTGTGTAACACTTTTTTAATATATAATTTTTCCCATTGTTCTAGTGTTTGCATGTTTGCCAGAATTGGAATTTGGGGTTTAGGGTTTAGGATTAGGGTTCAGTCCCACCTCGAAATTCAGGTTGCACAAGATCCGTGTGATTTCACACCCCATCACAGGGGCCGTGTGACGATTGCACATATAGTTTTTTAATGTGGGTTGTTGAAATAGAGTTTCTTTTCATGAATCATGACCCTTTCTTATTTATTTATTTATTTATTTTTTGCTTCCATGGTTGTTTGGGTTTCTTGTGTTGGCAGTTTTGTTTTTTTGGTAACTGTAGATACAGGATCATGAGCTTATGAAGCTTGAATAAAACATAAATTGACAATAGAAAAACCTGTTTGTGCACTAACTTGTCGGTTAAAACCCATTGTTTCATTAGAATGTTGATCATAATTATGAGTGAAGCGTGGTCAATGTGATTATGTAGATTGCTGTGCTTGAAGAACAGAAGAAGGCTGTTATTGAAAAGGTTGAAGATGAACTCATAGCTGATCGTGACCAATTGCCCGAAGATCAGAGAAATGTGAATCATGAGATCCACGGAATGCTGAATATGAATGAAATGTCAGAGGAGAGCAAGGTAACGTAACTGGCTATTTTATTGATCTGCTTTCTATATAACAGTATATGAAAAAGAATGAAAGACATTTCTTGTGATTTGAATATAAATCCTAGGCTAAATTAGACATCCTTTTATCTGTGTAACATCTTACAAAATACAAAGGTGTCAAGTGTAATGTCACCTAAACTTAGTGCACATCTTAGAAGTCAAGTGTTATCATGTGAAATTTCACTTTAGGGATGTTAATGTAATTTATCCTTTATTCAACCTATTAATGTGGATCAACTCTCTGGTAGAGTGGTAGTGTAGTTTTTCCATTTAAGATTTGTGGACAAATCAATCTATAAAATAATACACCGCCAAAGCAGAGGGTTGATCTTTTGTGTGTTCATGCGCTAAACGTTACTGTTACTGTAAGTGCTATTTATGGACTGTTATCTTATCATCCATTCAGAAGGTACCAAAATCTTTGTGGTCAATTAAGTCTCATCCAAGAAATGATTGTCAAACAAACTGATTTTTTTACACAAACCCCTTACTTTAATTACGTAACTAATTTTTGTTGCAGGATTCTAACATTGGTGAGTTGGATCTCGGTTTGAGCTACCCTGGCATCAACAGCAAAACACAGTGATGTCCAATTGGAGAAAACATACCCAGTGGTGGGTGGACCATGAACTGAGAGAAAAACCCTATTTAAGTATTACTTAAAGAAATACCATCTAGCTAAATATATGACCATGTGATGTACCATCCTATCTTGACATGATTGCAGTTAGTTAGAATCTCGTGTGCGGAGTTAGTATTGTTTAACTAGTGCTAGTAGTAGTATAAAAATCAGGAACTAGTGTAGATAAGCTTAGGTTGATAGATATATTGCTAAATGCATCATACATGGATACATCATACGTGGTGTGAGTCTTGGTTTATGTAGATATAAAATCTTAGGTTGCTTTAAATATCTAGCTCCAATTATGCATTATTATGTGCAATAGTAGATACTAATGTGGTATTGGTTAATATGATAGGTATCCGAGTCAGAAAAATCTTTACATTCTTAACCTATTTCTTGGGATCAAATCCTAGTAGAGAAGAAAAAAAAAAAAGCCAGTAGTTTGTTAACTTTGCCCAAGTCTTCAATCATTTAAACTTTTGAATAAGCTAGACTGACCTATCTTATATATTTTTAAACGGAGGAGCCGCAATTTTATTTAGGTAGAATGTAATTGATTTAAGCTCTCAAAACTTATTTTTTATTTTCGATGCTTGTTCACTTGGTAAATTAATCTCACCAGCCACTTTACTAATAACTTAGAATTTGATGTATTTACTAAGGACAAGAAGAATGTAAGAACTCCNNNATTAATAAAATTATAATTGTCATTAATTATATATTTAAATTTTTTTAATTAACAAAATAAAAAATATGTATTAATTATTAAAAATACTAATATTGAAATAATATCTATTATAAAAGGTGTTCGTTTAACGCAATTGATCTCCAATAATACCAAAGGAGTTAACGTAACAATTAATTTGAAGCTGATTGTAAAACACAAAAATAAGCATGAACACGGCTGCATAATTTCTAAATTTCGACTTTACCGAAACCGTATCCGTAACTTTCCATAATATCCATGTAGACGGTTTGATCTTCCAAAGATATAAATAAGAAATAAAAAATTCTTACATGGACTACAACTGAATAATTTTCAGGCAATCAATGTAGAGGTGAGAGGTCCCACTTCAAAATATTTTCCTGGACTGAGTTCCTATGTAAAGAATAGCACAGAACAAACCAACCAAAATCCCTGGGAATCGAAACCTTAGTATGGAATCTTATTATAAAAAAATTATAAATAAAACTCCGAACGTAGGAGAAAAAGAATAGTATGTTGTGAGTGATTAATATTGTATGGTATAATTCAAAAGATTAGTGGACGTTGTCCACACCAAAAAATAAAAAACTCACTATTCAGGCATTCTCTTTTCTTATATGCCAAATCACTAAACTGCTTGTTAATCCTCTGCTTGTTGGGTAACACCAACTTCTGCCGGACGAAGAACTCGCTCATGAAGCATATAACCTGCCTGCAAAGGGCAAAAATAACAAGAAAATAATTTCATTAGCGAAACTGTGACTTTCCAATCTCATATTATTATTGCTTTTCAAAAAATAGGAGCATATTTATTCAAACAAAAAATTGCTACAGAAAAAGAATTAAGAAAGAAAATGCCTTGACAGTCAGTCATCTTTGCATTTCTTTATATGGTTTACCCTTTTTTGTTACATTGACAATAACAAAATTTGAATCTCATATCTCATGCATACCACTCAAACAGTCAAACCTCGGCATTTCTTTTAGAAGTTAATCCAAACAAGTTGTGCAGACCAGACTTCAAGAAAGTACAATTGAAAAAAAAAAAAAGCTATTTTAAAAAAAAATACACAAATAATCACCTTCCCCTGGGTTCCTTTTTCGTTTTTGAGAAGCTGATTAACAGTTATGTTATAACAGTACAATAATATTTGAACCAATTTTCAAGTAACTTAGAAGTATTTCTTTTTGCCTCAAAGGTACAATTTTAAAAGCTTATCCAAATGCGCCCATAAAATGAGATGAGTATGATCAAACTTATATATGAGAAGTTTACTATGTAAGACACATACATCAGCTAAACTTTTAATAATGCGAATTTGGGCTCAAAGAGCATGTACCAAATAGAACACATCAACAATTTTGAAGGTCAAATCAAGGGGGAAACGAAAATCAAATCACGATTCTGCAACAGAAAATACTGAAAAGTACCTTCAGAACAACTCCAACAGTGCCTGGGGGCTTGGAAGCATCAGGCATCTGGAAGATGGCATTATGCCTGTGAGGATTGAATGCCTCATTTGTGGGATCAAATTTTTCTACACCAAACTTCTTGAATACCTGCAAAAATATATTGTTAAACTTAAAGAATATGTTTAAGCACTAGCCAGAAGTTCTGTCATATGGTAGCACAAAGTCTGAGCACATAACTGCATAATAATAAGACCTTAGGCTTATATTTTTTACTTGGTCAATATTTATGACATTAAGGGACTACTTGTAATTCTTGTAAGGCAAGTAATTGGAAATGCTTTTTATAAAATAGAAGGATCATATTGTAAAATTGGTACAGCAAAAAATTCCTATCTTCTTGATGCATGGTGCAATTAAACCTTTTTTGTGGTCCCTTAGTTTTCTTCATTTGTCTCTACTCTGTTTTCTTTAATGCGCCCTAAAACCTGAGCTAAAACATCCTACATATTTCCTGTAATTGCAAACCATATAAATGTGGAGCAATGCAGAATGAAGTAAGAATGTAAATTTACATAACCATTTAAATAATACATTGGATAATTCAACAGCTTTGACGTTGCAACTAAACAGCCATAGAATCATGCTAAGCAGTCTACCTCTACAAGCTGTTTTTCAGTCATTTCAACACCCTCAAGAAGTGTTTTCAGAAGTTGTGCAGCTTCAACAGAGTCATTTGGTGCTTCAATCTTTGAAAAACTCTCCTTTACAACAGAGGAAGCTCTTCCCAAGTTATCAGCAACATCTAGTAAACTCTTCGCAAAATTCTACACCACATTTGAAAATAGTCAGCACAGAGTTGAGGAATAAACAACCGTAGGAGAAAAGGTCAGATCTGACACCTGTATAGCAAATTTTTTCGAATTCTCTGCTTCACGTCTAGTCCTATCCATGACATTCTCCATCTCGGCATAAGTACGGAGAACTTTATCCTGCATTTTCTCAATCTCTTTTTGCTTTACCTTCAAAAGTCCTTCTTTCTCAGCTGCAAGCTTTATTAAATCATCCCTTGATAGGTCACATTCACTCCCTATATCTGAATCAGAAAATGCAGGGTATTTAAAATCTCCATTCTTGTTCTTTTAGTAGATCAATTAAATTTGATACTGAAGTACCTGATTCTTTGGTCTGATCCATAGATTTCGCTTGATTACTGTGATCAGTTACATTAGCTTCTTCAGTTGTCTTTGCAGGGTCATCACTTGCAGGTTCAGGGTAAGCCGATGAAGAAAAATCAAATCTTGGATTTGAAAATGAATTTATTGGTAGGTTCAATAAATTGGATTGAATTGGAATCAGCTGGAATATAAGTAAGCACGTACGGAAGTAATCAGAATTTTACAATTCGTGACTAAAACAAATTTTACTCAATAGAGAATTTTAAGGGACAACATTAGATAGTACACAAGAACAGTGAAAAAATAGTTAAGAGATGTACATAACTAGCAGATTACAGAGTTCTAATCAATCACTATTTCTTCCATAATCATCAGGTACAACATGACTTCTCAAAACATTTGCAAAACAACTAACAAACAATATTTTTATAATGGAAAAACAAGTTAAATTGTTCCAAAGAGCTCTGGTTAACCTTTAAGAAGATTAAAAAGTTTAGAACAGAAAAAGCCCAGCTAGAAGAGATTGATTAATAGCCAACTTGTTGCAAGATAAAATTGAAGATTCACAAATACGTTACATCAATAGATAATACAAAAAGAAATAAAAAAATCTCAGATTAAAAACAATGCGAAAACCCATCAAAATTCTAGTAAGTTCTAAAACCCTAGCAAAACCCTACAACACAAATACAAAAAACGCACAGAAAAAATCACATTCTTCAACCGATTCTGATTAATTTACCTTGTTTGGCGATTGATGCACGAGGGAATGAAAGTGATTGGAGAGCGTTGTGGGCATGGATTGGGGCTTTGCGGAAGCATAGAGAAGCGTAGAGCTTCGACACAAGGACCTTGAAGAACGAGAGAAGACCCTGTATAGCGACATCGCTGAAGAGTAAGAAGAAGAAGAGGAACAGAAGTGGTGAACTGGAGGGAAAATGGGTAATTGAAGGAATTGGAATGAGAGGGTTTGGGTTTGCAGACGGAGAAGTAACGATGAATGTTTTATGAGGGAAAAGTAAGGGAAAGAAAAATGAATGGAAATTTTGCTTGGGAAGAAAGAAAACTAGACAAGTGTTCCAGCATTTGTTTTATTTTATTTTATTCTCAATTAACAACACAAATAACAACTTTGCACTGGATTTATAGATTTAAAAAAAAAATTAAGTTCTTCAGAAAATTCTAAGATAGACTTAATACTAAGGAGAAAATAGTCACCAAAAAAAATATTAAGAAAAAAATATGTAATTATAACTTATAAGATTGGAATTTGTAAGTTACCCAATACTAATGTAAAATAAAATTTTTTATTTAAATTAAATAAATATAGTATTTTTTCAAAATAAATAAACGTTGAAAAATTTATTAAAATACATTCTGAGTCACATTCGAGTACTGAAGGTCATTCTCTAAAATGACCACATACGAATGCATCGATTTTATGCTGTGATAGGGTGTCTACAAATTATATCTCGAGTGCATCCGTAATATGAATATAAGCATATCTCAGATACACTACACGTATTTTTTGATTCGAGTCAGTGTGTTCGAAATAAAAAAAATTTAAATGCCTCTTCAGCATCCGAGATATAATGAATCGATGAGTTTTACAAAAAAATGTTCCATTAATAATTTTACCAAAATAACATTTAAACTTATTAAGTGCAAATAAATCTTAAACTTCCATTTTTTTTCTTTTTGAAGTAAAA
>NC_029785.2:10248670-10257134 GCF_000816755.2 Arachis ipaensis
ATTATACTTACATGCATATTAAAATGTTAGAAAGAGTTTTAAGTGTATCGAAAATACCAGTATTCCAATTATTTTAACTGTTGATCTAAATTATAAAAAATATATATAATATTGTTTTGTCGATTTTTAGCAAATCGATGGTGGTTCGATATCTAGTAGTCTAGGAGCGAAACCTACTCCTCTTTGTAGGTACCAATTTTCTAAAAGTGCATCAAAGTGTCTTCGATTAGACGAGTATTGGGAATAAAACAAAATAAAATGTGTAAATCAATAAAAAAACAAGAAGATAAAGATTTCAAAGAGAAAATGTGCTGAAAATAGAAAGATTTGCATTGAAATTAAAAGAAAGCAGTAGAATGCCTTCGACTAGGTCAAAGGACTTTGACATGAAAATTAAAAGATGCAGAAAAGAGTAAATTAAATAAAGAAGATAAATAATACTCAAAAGATAAATTTACTTGAAATGTAAAGTTTACAAAAGGATAAATTAAAAGAATGAAAACATGGAAAGAACCCTATAGAAAAGTTAACTCGATTGCAGACTCAGGAATTTCCTGGGATATATTCCCTAAGACTTCCTAGTATTTATAATCTACTTTAGGTAATTGACAATTTAATTACAGTTAATTACAAGATCACAGCCTTGAATGCATTCTCCTTGGTAACCGTTCCCGCTGTATTGCTATAAACGTTTCCCAAGATTTCCTCGCGTGATAGGGGCCTTTAACTTCTCCACTTCCATAATTGTTCGATCCACTCATTCGAATGTCTTGTTCGATTACCTATCTCGAATATCCTATTCAATTAGGCCTATTTGATTTAATAAATCAAACGTAATCGAATCCGCGTCGATTACCTCCAATCACATGCTTACGCATGCATCTTTTCGAAAACTGTCTCCGCCTTTCTCCGAATCAACTTACCTTTATCGAAAATATTCTTTCGATCAACAAATTGCCCCCTTAGATTAATGCGTTTGTATTCAATAGGACTATCAGAAGATGAAACACTTAATCCAAACTTAAATTTCAAACTCGTAAATCAGTAATAATTATCATTTTTAACTCCCATTAATACTGACCCACTCGACACGTCTCCCGAAACTTGCGCTTTCTCTCTACCACTTCATCTTCCTTGCGAAGTTACCTCTATTCGCATTCCTTCTACAGTAACGGCTACAGTAACACTTTAAATTCATCAATCTCACCCTTGTTCAAATCTTTCTGAACTCATTGTTCTCTGAATCCTCCTTACATTAAAACTTCCTTACAGAATCTTCAATCTCTTGTTTCCTTTTTCTCTATTCAACAATGGCCGGCTCTTCTTCTCATGCTGCTGCCCAAGACAAGGGTAAAGGCCCTGCAGTAGCGCCACCAGCTCCACCAACCCTTCATATTCTAAATCAAGTCAATGATGAAGTCATTGACGATCCTCAACTTCAAATTAAGGATACTGCAATCTTGATCCTTTTTATAGTGGGTGCAGATACTCATTGTTTCCTAGGGCCAGTCGAATCCCTAGAAAAGGCGAACAAGAGATTTCTTTTCTTTCCTAGTGCTGAGGGGGAAGATCTGTTGATCAACCAGGCTTTCAACATCTCCTATTTCATTAACCAGAAACCCTTCAGGAATAATCTAAAGATTAATCCTCGAGGATTCGACTTCACAGCCTGGTACCAACGTCTTGAACCCACAAAAAATGCTGACTGGGGGCTTTAGGAATACAAGAACTACTAAGACTTTTCCATTTCTCACCTGCAACACTTCCTTGGATGATTGACACTGTGACCTGTTTCAGGAACAGGACAACCAACAATTTCCATCTCCCTTGTGGAATGATCGGAATGTCTCTTTTAGACATAGCCGCTATCACGGGGCTTCCGATAAGTTTTTTCGACTGTACTCCTGACATGCAACCTGAGCGCCAATACAGTGTTACCCTAACCAATTTTTATAGTGATTTCATTGCCCAAAACATGGGTGAAGAAGGCACTGAGGTTACAGATGATGAGCATGTAGCCTTCTTGTTTATTGGTTGAACGCAATCCTTTTCTGTTCTCGGAGCGTTCAAATGTCAAAACTCTTTCTTTCCTTAGCTGCTCTGCTTCACGAAGGGAAAGTTCTTAATTTGGCCAAGCTTCTTTTAGGGCATATTTTTAAAGAACTTAGTCAATTTGTTCATTATCTCCAGGACAACAGTATAATCAGTACAGGTGGCCCTCTATGGCTTCTCCAATTGTGGCTCAATGCCATTTTTGAAAAGTTTATGATAAAACCTGGAAGCGGCAGTGCTGACAAACAACACATCGAAGGCTTCCGATTGGCTGACTATAAGCCCAATTTCCCGAACACACAATCGGACGAAGACCAATTCTGGCTAATTTTTTCTCTCTCTTTTAGTCTTGCAAAGACTTTGACAATGACAACCTCAATTTCTCTCCTTTCCTGCGCCGAAATCGTGGTCCTTCCTGGCTCGACCGACTACTCTTCCCCAACAATAACGAAGAGAATGAGCTTGCAAATCAGAATTAGGCAAACTTGTTAGCTGTCCAAATAATTCCTACAGGGCTGCCCCAACA
Source organism: Arachis ipaensis (assembly GCF_000816755.2). Lineage (NCBI taxonomy): Eukaryota > Viridiplantae > Streptophyta > Magnoliopsida > Fabales > Fabaceae > Arachis > Arachis ipaensis. Next base: position 10,251,249 of record NC_029785.2, read on the forward strand.
CAAAAAGGAAAGATTCAAAGTAACCCTGTATGCTTCTCATTTAATAGCCAGACAACTGGAATTTTCTCAAGCAATCCCAACGCCACTACCTCGAAATGGTAACCCATTCTTCCATCTCACTTTGACTTCTCAAGAAGATTTCAACACTTGCCTCTTAAAGAACCAGCAACGCAGGGAAGGTTTCAACTTCTTGGTTTATGACCGTAGTTCTTACATTACCAAATCTTGCTTCGAATGGTGGGCTGCTTACTATTCAAGGTATACTCGTACCTTAGAAGAAAGTCAACAAACTGTTATTCGAACAGCCCCTACTGCGGAAAGTTTCCCAAAAAGAACTCACAAGAGAAAAGCTGACATTACTCGACAATCGCCACACAAAATTTGAAGGACTCCAACTAAGACTTCTAGAAGGGTAACCACCTTTATTCATATCTACATACGAAGTGAACAAACCATTAAGGATACCCTTGCTGCTTCCTCTCAATCAGAAGATACAGCTGATTCGGATCCCGGTCTTCAATTAATTAGAAAGCCAAGATTCATCCAGGTAACACTCTCAATTCCATACATCTCCTTCTAGTTAGAATAAATCATAACTTATAATTGTGTACCTTTCATATCAGTCTGCCACTGCTGCTCACTCAATTTCATCTCTTTTGGCATCTAATCAACCAATCCTGCAACAGCATCATGATCAAGGACACTCCACGTCCCATGATTCAATCCAAGCCACACGGTCTACTCAGCCACTTCAGACCGTTTTTCCACGTCCCCATGTAACACAAGTGGTTGATCTGACAAAAGATCCCTCACAGCATTCTCCAATAGAGACTCAGATACTTGAGTCAAACTCACCAAACAATCAGGCTGCACTTTCTGTTGAAGTCCGAGTGGCCCCTGACTCTGATTCTGTCTCCAGAGTTGCTGAGACTAGTAATTCAGACTCTCCTCGATTCAGGGTCTTAGAAACTCCTCAAGGTTTCTCCAGTCCTCTTCAACAAATTGAATTTCAGACTCCCCTTGGACAGAGATCCGGAAACTCTGGCACTTCCACTACACCCCCAAGTGCTATTTTGGCCAGCCTGATCTTTGTCTTAAACCAAGCCATCCAGGAGGATGAAGTACCTATACCAATACCAACACTTCCGAGACCACCTGCATCAAGACCTTCGATCGATTTGAGTGCTGATACTCGAGAACAACTTCGTTCTCCTCTTAAACTCCTAGATCATCCTCCTGCTGCTTGGATCAATGATGCACTTCTCAACCATCTTTTAACTGATCTTCTAGATTCTTCTTTCGGACTCCCAGCTTCTACCCCACATTTCGCCATAATCCAACAATTCAAACAACTTGCCACTGACAGCATAGCTTCCCAAAATAGGCTTCAAGAGATTGAAAACGAATAAGCTAAAATCAAAATTGAAGTGGAGAATTGTACTAAAATTCTCCAACCAATCAAAGCTTCCCGTGAGGAATTTGATTTAAGAATCTCTCATGCTATTTCTATTCAAGCTTTCTACGACAAGGAAGATGTAAAACTTGAAGCAGAATTAGCCCGAATCAATGAAAAGCTTGCCAAAGTACGCCAAAGACGAGCTGATATAGCAAAGCTTCTGACTATTGCCCAACAGGAACAACAAAATCTTATTCAAGAAATTGTTTCGATTGAGACTAAGCAAGAAGAATATGAGAAACAACTTGATATAGTCCAATTCGACAAGTTCAAACAGGTCGAGGCACTTTCATCTTTGGACAACAAAAGGGCAAAGCTACGTTTAGATTTGGCAAGACTTTTGGCACCTTGAATCTCTCTACTTTAGATTCTACTTTTTGTAATGGTTTTCATATTTTCCGAACTCATGCATGTTTAACTTTAATTTAGCCAACAGTAATATTGCTTCAAGTATTTTCCATTGATCGAGTTACTTGTTTTTTCTAACTCGATATCTTTGATTTGATAAGCATTTCTAGAATATGTCCCTATCATTTGATACGGGCCTTCCCAAGCATGAGACCATTTGCCAAGAAATTTCGATTTCTTTTCCATTGGCAAAATAACTTTCAAAACCAACTTGCCTATACTAAAAGATTTTTCTTTGATTCGACGATTATAACTTCGAATAATACTTTCTTTTTGTCGAATTATATTTTCAAGTACCAATATCCGCTCTGAATCTAATTCATTCAGTTCATCAAACATCGCATTCCAGTAATCATCAACTAGCAAACTACTTTGCTTTGACACTCTCAAAGTATTTAAATTAATTTCTAATGGCAACAACCGCATCATGGCCATAAACTAATTTATAGGGTGAAGTACCCGTTGACCCTCTCGGCAAATTTCGATAAGCCCATAATACCTGGCTTAAAGTCTCATGCCATGTTCGAGGCTTATTACCGATATGCTTTTTAATCAAACTTATCAGAATCTTATTTGCTGCCTCTACTTGCCCATTAGCCTGTGCATAATAAGGAGTTGAGGTAACCATATTGATATTCCTTGAGGCTGCAAAATTTCTAATTCGCTGACCAGTAAACATAGTTCCTTGATCAGTACTTAATGTTTGAGAAATTCCAAATCGATGAATAATATGTTCCTCGATACAGTCTATTATTTCACCTTGACTAAGTTCCATTAGGGGAACTGCTTCAACCCATTTTGTGAAATAATCAATTGCTACTAAGATAAACTTGTGTTGTTTTGATGAAGGAGGGTGAATCATCCCAATCAAATCTAAAGCCCAACCTCAAACGGCCATGGTTTTATTATCGAATGCAATTCAGACGCCAGGATCTGTTGTATCGAACCATGCTTTTGACATTCTTGACATGCCTTCGCATAATCGATACAATCTTTTATCATAGATGGTCAATACACATGATTGTGATATAACACCCATTTCATCTTTTTCCCTACCTGATGGGCACCACATATCCCATTATGGACTTCACCCAAAGCAATGTTCTGATCATCTAGGCTTAAATATATCGATAAACTCCCATCAAGCCCTTTCTTATACAACTCACCAGTCATTAAGACAAAATTTATTGCTTGCAATTTTATCTTTCTATCGACTGAAATACTGGAATCCCTTAAATACTGAGCAATAGGCTTTCTCCAATCAGTACTTTCTCATTCATCTATGCACAAAACCTCTCTTTCATTTGCAAACACTAAAATTTGATGAACACTAGCCAATTTTTTAAGAGTTTCCGGACCGATTCTATATCTCGAAGCAATTTGGGCCAACTCATTAGCAATTTCATTATGAATTCTGGGGATGTGAACCAAAGAAACGTTTCGAAAGAAGTTAACAACTCCCAAGTAGTTATTAAGTATTTATGTAACATCTCATTATTGCACTTAAACTCCTTCGATAACTGCTTTAAAACCAACTGAGAATCCCCTAATATTTGAATTTTCAAAGCTCCTTTACCAATTAATATTTTGAGACCCAAAATCAAAGTTTTGTACTCTGCCACATTATTTGTCGATTTTTAGCAAATCGATGGTGGTTCGATATCTAGTGGTCTAGGAGCAAAACCTACTCCTCTTTGTAGGTACCAGTTTTCTAAAAGTGCATCAAAGTGTCTTCGATTAGACGGGTATTGGGAATAAAACAAAATAAAATTTGTAAATCAATAAAAAAAACAAGAAGATAAAGATTTCAAAGAGAAAATATGCTGAAAATAGAAAGATTTGCATCGAAATTAAAAGAAAGCAGTAGAATGCCTTCGACTGGGTTAAAGGACTTTGACATGAAAATTAAAAGATGCAGAAAATAGTAAATTAAACAAAGAAGATAAAGAATACTCAAAAGATAAATTTACTTGAAATGTAAAGTTTATAAAAGGATAAATTAAAAGAATGAAAACATGGAAGAAATCCTACAGAAAAGTTAACTCGATTGCAGACTCAGGAATTCTCTGGGATATGAGTGTGCTTGAGTGTTTTTTCTGAGTTCAAAGTTTCAACCTCTATTCCCTAAAACTTCCTAGTATTTATAATCTACTTTAGGTAACTGACAATTTAATTACAGTTAATTATAAGATCACATCCTTGAATGCATTTTTCTTGGTAACCGTTTTCGCCGTATTGCTATAAACGTTTTCCATGATTTCCTCACGTGATGAGGACCTTTAACTTCTCCACTTCCATAATTGTTCGATCTACTTATTCGAATGTCTTGTTCGATTACCTATCTCGAATATCCTATTCGATTAGGCCTATTCGACTTAATAAATCAAACGTAATCGAATCCGCGTCGATTACCTCCAATCCCACGCTTACGCATGTATCTTTTTGAAAACTGTCTCCGCCTTTCTCCGAATCAACTTACCTTTATCGAAAATATTCTTTCGATCAACAAATATATATTTATTAAAATCAACTGTTAAAATAACTAGAACACTCATATTCTCAGTACACTTGAAATTTTTCTAAAATGTTAATACATGTTTGGTGTTGATAAGACCACTGAATAATGATTGGATTGGTTACACAACTCGCTCCATCTTAGTGCACTTTTGCTTGATCCACTGAAGAAACAGTGAAACACTAAGACCCAGTTTGGGTAAATAACTTAAATAAGTTCTTTTGGAAAAGGAGCTTAAAGTATAAGGACTTTTATTAATAGTAGCTTATAAATAAGTTATTTTGTGTTTGGATTTTTAACTATAGAAGTACTTATTTTTAAGTTGTAGCGTTTGGATAAATAACTCAAAAAATACAATTTTTTTAACATAAGAGAATGGATATTAAAATAACGATAATAACAAATACTTTCCATTATTGAAGGTTAATTTTACATAATCAAATCACTAAAATTACAATCGATCAGGCAATTGATTCTTTATTTGTTCTCTAATTAGTTCCATTTTTCTAGTACTTTCAGCATTCGGTTCTTCCCACATAATATCATTAGAAACTGGTTCTTCTACTTCACCTTCACCTTCACCCATAAGATCAAAATTTTCATAGAATTCTTCAAATTGTTCATCGCTTGTGTCATTCCGTGGAATAAAATTGTGTAAAGCCATACAAGCACCAATAATTCATTCCAATCAGCTTTAAATTTTCTTCCGGACTTGCCACTTTCATGAATTTGTTGGGGAAGAACATAAAAAAAAGAAAATTATAAAACTAATTATAAAAATAATAGTAAGTTGTATAAAAATAAAATCACATATAAAAAAAATAAAATTAAAATCACATATAAAAAAATAAAATTAAAACTGAGATTTCATAGCATACAAAATATTCAATACAAATTTAATAATAAAAATAGAATGATAAAATGATAAAAAAAAATACCTGGAAGAAATATATGCTGGTTCAGATGGAACAGAAGATTGTGGTGAAGGGTCAATACTTCCAGCAGATGAATCATTACATGAAAATGGTGGTGGAAGACCAACACTTCCAGTAGATGGAACATTGCGTGAGGATGATGGTGGAAGGCTGGTGCTTCTAGAAGATGGAACCTTGCGTGAAAATGGTGGTGGATGGCCAGTATTTCCAGCAGAAACAGGAAACATTTTTCCATAGAATCAAGAACGAAAGTAAATTTTTTGTTTTGAAATCAATTTTTTTTCACGGAAGTGATAAAATGACTTATCAAAAAGGAGAAAGTCATCTATTTTTACTTCTTCCAAAAGCTATAAGTTAACTTTTCGGAAGTTAAAAGCTCTTTTTAAAAATAGTGCCAAACACGCTTATCGTAACTTTTCATAATTCAAAAGTAAAAAAAAAAAAGTAACTTTTGTGCGTTCCCAAACGGGCTCTAAATCGGCCGGTTGGATCGGACCAAAAACGGACCGATTCATATAAAACGACGCCGTTTTAATTTTTTAAAAAAAAAACAAAAAAAAAAACACAAACAA
>NC_029785.2:10257673-10261106 GCF_000816755.2 Arachis ipaensis
TCTAATTAGTTCCATTTTTCTAGTACTTTCAGCATTCGGTTCTTCCCACGTAATATCATTAGAAACTGGTTCTTCTACTTCACCTTCACCTTCACCCATAAGATCAAAATTTTCATAGAATTCTTCAAATTGTTCATCGCTTGTGTCATTCCGTCGAATAAAATTGTGTAAAGCCATACAAGCACCAATAATTCATTCCAATCAGCTTTAAATTTTCTTTCGGACTTGCCACTTTCATGAATTTGTTGGGGAAGAACATAAAAAAAAAAGAAAATTATAAAACTAATTATAAAAATAATAGCAAGTTGTATAAAAATAAAATCACATATAAAAAAAATAAAATTAAAATCACATATAAAAAAATAAAATTAAAACTGAGATTTCATAGCATACAAAATATTCAATACAAATTTAATAATAAAAATAGAATGATAAAATGATAAAAAAAATACCTGGAAGAAATATATGCTGGTTCAGATGGAACAGAAGATGGTGGTGAAGGGTCAATACTTCCAGCAGATGAATCATTACGTGAAAATGGTGGTGGAAGGCCAACACTTCCAGTAGATGGAATATTGCGTGAGCATGATGGTGGAAGGCCAGTGCTTCTAGAAGATGGAACCTTGAGTGAAAATGGTGGTGGATGGCCAGTATTTCCAGCAGAAACAGGAAACATTTTTCCACAGAATCAAGAACGAAAGTAAATTTTTTTGTTTTGAAATCAAATTTTTTTCACGGAAGTGATAAAATGACTTATCAAAAAGCAGAAAGTCATCTATTTTTACTTCTTCCAAAAGCTATAAATTAACTTTTCGGGAAGTTAAAAGCTCTTCTTAAAAATAGTGCCAAATACGCTTATCGTAACTTTTAGTAAAAAGTAAAAAAAAAAAAGTAACTTTTGTGCGTTCCCAAACGGGCTCTAAATCGGCCGGTTGGATCGGACCAAAAACGGACCGAAAAACGACGCGGAAAAAAGAATACCCAACCACCCCCACGCGAGTTACCCCCTCAGTCCCTCACCCCACCAAATACCCAGCTCATTCCAGCTTCCTGGACGAAACACACAGCAAGAGCAAGCCCTAGCTCCTTCCCAACCCAAAAATCCAGCTTCCTGGACGGAACCACCGTCGCCGTCCGTCTGTGTCGGAGTCTCCGCGGCCTCTTCCTTCTCCTTCTCCGCGGCTTCTCCCCCTTCTAGCTCGGCACGTCGTCCATTCCCAGGTGAAATCGCTGCTCGAGGCCTCCAGCTGGTGCCCCGTGGTGTCGCCGTCGTCTGGCCGTCGTGTCTTCGTCGTCTCGCCGTCGTCTTCCTGCTGTCAGTGGAAGGTTAGTGTAACTGTGATTTACTGATTTCTATTGATTTACTGGTTTGTAGTTGAATTTGTGATTTGTGATTTCCATCGTCTTTTGTAATGCTGCTGTTATTGTTACTTGTTATGCTGCTCAGTGTTTTGAATTTGGAATTTGTTATGCTGCTGTTGTTGTTACTTGTTATGCTGTCGTCTGTTACTGATCAGTGTTTTGATCAGTGTTACTTGTTATGCTGCTTAGTGGAATTTGTGATTAGTGACTTGTTAAGCTGCTGTTGTTGTTATGGCACTGTGATTCTGTGATCACTGATCAGTGTTTTGAATTTGGAATTTGTGATTAGCGACTTGTTAAGTTGCTATTGTTGTTATGCTGCTGTATTGTTATGGTACTGTCACTGATCAGTATTTCGAATTTGAAATTTGTGATTAGTCAAGAAGCAGTTGCTGATAACAATGCATCTTGTTAGTAATAATTCGCCTGCCAATCCTCCTAATTCGAATGATGCGACTTCGGAGTTACCTTGTATTGACTTGCATTGTCTGGATGATCAAGATGGAATTTTGGTTCAACACAGTGAGATAGCTTTTTGATTAACATCAAATCCTAAACTTAAATCGTATAAGCCTAATTTTTGTCACCAAGAAATAATCCAATTAGGTTACTGATTCCTTTCTTTCTAAGTTACTTGTTAGCAATTACAACCTCAATTGCTTCTTGAACCTCCAAAGTTTCTTTCGATGTAAATAGTTTTTCGAAGAAGCTCCTCATCATTACAAACTCAATTTGATCTTTCTCCTCAACTCCTCATATTTGATACCCAATTCGTCTAGAATAGAGTCCACCCAATTTCTCTTCTTCCTTTGTGACCTTTTTGGATGGAAGAAATTTAAATTTTTGTCTCCGTTTTTTAGCCAATTCGTCCTAGACCTTTGCTACCACCAAATCTCTTCCATCTTTAATTAGGAGTTTGTCTAATTCAACTTCTTCAACTCTTTGTTTTCTCAACATCTCTTCACTTTGTGGCTGGGAGTTGAAACAATTGTTTTTAACCGACATAAGCGTCGCTGTTAAACAAATATGATTAACCTTAAATTAGGCGTTAATTGAACATCGCTTATTTACTCATTGACCTCTCAATATTGGTATAATGCAACATTGGCCACCGAAGACTTAACCATAAAACAATGCCATATCATTAATTATTAATACAACACACTAGGATGATTCACAAAAAAGATCATATGACTCATGCACTTGTGTGCTTATAAAAACATACTACAATGCCAAAATTGCCATGAAACTTAACCATAGGGGTTTCTAAAAGTCTTCAAGAGGTTAGGAATATCATAACCTAGCATGTCATCCACAGCGTCTATCAATTTTGGTCTCAATCTCTCAAACTTGTCGATGTTGTAGCCACGCAGTTTCTCTCTAAATTCCTCAACATTTGGAAAGTCACCAGGTGGTAAATGGAACTCCCTTTGTACCTATTTCAATTTTCAAATTTTACCACACATTTTAGATCTTCAAACATTATAATATTACCACCAACACATAAGTAACAACTTTTACAAGAATTTTATAATATTACCTTGGCGAATTCTCCTTCCAAATTTGCAATGAGTTTTTCTTGTGCTTTAGTTTTGCCCATTATTGAAGGCATTTGCTTTTTAAGATGACTAATAATGTAAGCATGTATCTTAGCAGCTCGAGCACGTTTCACGAATTCGTTGATCTACATACATAACATGCACAAATTTTACCTAATTACTATGCAGGCAAATATATTCAATAAACAATACATATTTAAATTAATGATTAACTAGATTGTCAAGTATGAAATATGTACATAGAATTAAACTACAAAATTGGCAACATTAATTTTGTAATGATTGACCTACAAAACTTGTGAAAACAATTTCCTAAAAGCTAGGTTTGAGAAAAAGACTAATCGGCCGGTTTAATCGAGTAATTTGAAAATTGACCACTTGGCCAATCCAGTTTGATAAGGAAAAAAAAAATAGATTGACAATGAAAAAAAACTTATTCACAAAATTTAAATTAAAAGAACTATTTTTAAAAATATATATTTTATTATATTTATTTTATCTCAGGTTAAATT
>NC_029785.2:10261135-10262587 GCF_000816755.2 Arachis ipaensis
TGCGTAAAAGCACTCTCAAATTAATAGGATGAATTATAAACTAGTTCATATTATAGTTCACCATTTAATTTAAACATATATATATATATTGAAATTAATTCCTTTTGGTAGCGTCTGGTGGAGAGATAGAGACGGAAAGACTGAAACTGAGAGACAGAGATTGAAATAAATCTCAGTATTCTGTTTGGTACAAAGTGGGAGACAGAAACTAAAACGAGAATAAAACTCTAATTTAATTTGCACAAAAGGTAAAATTAGAATTAATTGATTGAAATAAGGGTATTTTAAGTATAAAATGTTATTAAAGTTTCAGTCTCCATCTCTAAAAATTGTAGTCTCCTGTGTCTCTATTTTTTGGAAGTACTGAAATACTGAAATTTTAGGAATATAAACAAACATGATACTGAGTCTCAGTCTCCCAGTCTCTGTCTTAATAACTCAAAACAAACGCTACCTTTTATACTTCTCTCAAAAATTAAATTTTAGGCAAAATATAAAAAAAACTCACTTTTCTATCACAAGCTTTTCTTGGTATATCTTTTAGATCTAAAAGAAGGTCATCTTGTTCCTTCTCAAAGAGTTCACCACCAAGAGGACCATTGTCTGCATAATCTATTGGCTTGTCATTGAAGGAGCTACAAAAATAAATTAATTTTTTTATTACCAAATATTTTCAATACGAATAAAGATACAAATGGATAAGATGGAAGACATGATGGTACCCAATATAGACACGCATAACCTCCGGAGTATTTAGAACCTTCCCAAGTGACCACATTAATGCTCCATAAATCCTCATTAACTACAACACATACATGGTAATGCAAATATACACGTTAGATTTGAGTTATATCCATATCAAAAATGGTGGGTTGATAGCAAAAATTTTTTAGCTAAAATCAGTTAGAATTTGTTTTATTTAATATTTATTAATTACTGTAACAATTAATGAATATTAAATAAAAGAAGTTGTTTTAATTTACTTGTTGAGTATCAACTTGGTGTGCCTTATTTAGAACGACTCGAGTCTTGTCATCATGACCACGTAGGGATGATATGACACGCTTGAATTCATCACTAACATCAAGCTTATGAGGATCAAATAGAAGCAGTATTAAATCACATTTAGCAGCAAACCATGATGTTACTCCAGTAAAATCATATGCTCTTTGTGTTCTTTGTTTTTCTCCGGATAGAACTCCAGGGCTATCTACAAATGTAATTTCTTCTAGTAGCTTTATTGCATAATCAAAATAATAATAATTAATTAGTTGCTTTCAAATTGTACCAAGAAATTAAATAATCTCATTATTATTAATTATTATACTTACAGGATGAGGCATTTGAGAGCACTCAAATTTTGACAAAAAAGCTGAACCAAAACTTGATAGACCACTAAATGGCATGTCTGCTTGAACAGCAATTGTATTCCCAGGAATGCTTCTTTCATCT
>NC_029785.2:10262597-10263210 GCF_000816755.2 Arachis ipaensis
TTTATTCTATTAATATTTAAATATATATTATTTTTTGAAAATATGAAAATTTTAATTTTTTATTTAAAAAAATGAATTAGGTTTTGTCACCAAATTTCAACTACCTTTAATAACCTTACAACTTAGAAAATAAAAAATCTCAGTAATAGTAGATATTAATATAAGAGGTAAGTACATACCATAACAACAACAAACCTATCTGTTGTAGGTTCTGGTCCAATGTGAGCTCCTACAAAAATGCATGTGAAAATATTAGCATTTTTTTTTTCCAAAGTTAGGAATGACACTCGAACTTCCGATTTCTAAGTGAGTAGAGGGAGACTTGCCATTATGATAAATGTTAGCGCATATATATATTGAGAGTAGAGAACTACTTGCCTGGATAATTAGTATTTAGCATATGTTTGATAAATGTTGTTTTGCCAGTTGAGTATTGACCCAAAAGTAGAACCATAGGTTTGGCATCAAAGTCACTATTTGTCTGCAGTATATACAAGTATTATTGGAGTAACAATTAGCTAGGTATCTTTCTCTATATTTTTATTTGAAGGATTTAGTTTAGACTTTGTTTGATTTATATTTTCAATATTTTTTCTTTTTAAGATTTTATCAA
>NC_029785.2:10263684-10266997 GCF_000816755.2 Arachis ipaensis
TAATAATATTTTTTTAGGACTTAATTATCTTATAACAAAATTTATCAGAATTTATTTATTTAATATGTATATTAAAAATTTAATTAAAAACAATTAATTAATTTATTTAACAAAATAATTTTTAAAGACTTCTAGCGATTAAAAATTTATTGCAAATCAAAGTATTTGACCTTAAATTCGTCGAAAATCAGATTTGCTGTACACTATAATTTATTAACAATATATTAGAGTCAGAGAATTGGTTAATAAAACTCTTAATACATGAATAACACGATGGATTAAAGAAATAACACGAATTCTATAAACAAAAAAGGTGCAGTACTAACCAATAAAGGAGAAACAAAATCATTAAAGCGGTAAGTGGCTTCTAAAGGCCTCAACTTTTGTATATACAGTTTCTTCAAACCATCGATAATTGATGTCACGGCGGAAGCAGGTATCTAAAATCACAAACACTTAGTCTAATTTCTATAAGAAGTGAAGCAATAGGAATACATTTGGCTATTTAACTAAAAATTAATAACAAATTTTCAATCAGGTCCTTTTATATATATATATATATATATTAATTGAGTTTTTACAATACTTTTAATTTTATAATTAGGTCATTTTCATGTTAAAAACGTTAAAATTAACAGAATATTTCTCTCAAAATACATGTGGTCAAAGATCTAATTAGGTTTTTAATTATGAATACCTTTAATTTACGAAAAAATTATTCAGTTAACTTTAATATTTTTTATACTAAAAAAGATCTAATTATAAAATTAAAAGCAATGTAAAGGCCCAATTAAAAGAAAAAAGGTATAGAAACATAATTGTAAATTTAATAAAATTATAATGATCAATAAAATAATTAAATCATAATAATATTGTACCTAAATTCCTGAAGGTTATTTGGGGTATTTCTTAAGTCAAGAATGGGGTGATGAGTTCAATTTGAAAGAACCTTAGAGAATTGTTCTTTGCATTTTCCATTTTTTTTTTCAAAAATCATAGGAACTCATCACATAAAAATACCTCTAAACTAATTTTGCAAGAAAATTATTTAGGTTATAATTAGTCATAATTTAAAATGTAGAACATACATACATATATATATATATATACATTATTTTACCTCTTAATTAATAGATGAGGATAATAATGCACACCTTAAACTAATATACAAGAATAACAAGATATATCTACCTTTTGTGACGACTTTGATGCAAACCATTTACTTGATATTGATGGAGAGGGAGAGGGAGGAACTGCATTAATTACTACCAATTAGTGAAAACCTTTCTTTAAAAAAAAAAAAAAAGTTCCAACAACATGAGAAGTATATTACATACCATTACTAATTGTATCATTTTCTTTGTGTTTATTCCTTTTTTTCTACACAACAAAACCCAAGTGTTGATACTTTTGCTACCAAATAAACATAATAGCTTGACATGATTAAATAAAGATTGAAAAGTAAATACTTACTGCTAGCAATTTATCTAAACCTTCCATTTTGGGAGGTTTTAGGTTTTTCAAATAATGACCTAAAACAAAAGTTAAGCTTCTCTTAATTAACAATATATCAAGTATATCCTCAAAATTAACTCAAGTAGATAACATGAACAAAATGTGCATTGCAAAATATTTAATTGTTGGAGATTTAAAGTTATTTAATCAACAATAATAAACGACTAAACTTACAATCACTAGAGATCAAGTCATGTGTAATTGGTTCCCCAGATTGGGCTGCTGACATTAGCTACAATCAAATTAAAATAACTAAGTTAGACCTAAAAATTTATTAGCATTAATTAATCTTTAAAATGGAAAATTTAACTTTTTCTTTTGTATTTGTGTGTGTCTATGGCTGCGTTTGTTTACAGAGATAGGACACTGAGACATGGATACTGAGACACAAAATCATGTTTGACAGAGGAGACATAGACAGAGACAGTATGTCCAGAGACACTGAATTAGTGTATTTTGTATCCATGACACTGAATTAGTGTATTTTGTATCCATCCTGACAGGAAGGACACGGAGACACTAACAAGGGACACAACTTATTTTTCATTCTTTTTTTCATTATTTTTATTAATTTTTCATAATTATATTTTTTTATTATTATATTTTTCATCTCAAATTTTTTGAATGAAAAAAAATGAGAATAAATTAGATTTTCATAATTTATTCTAGTTTATCACCAAACAGAATACAAGAACACAAAATTTTGTGTTTCTGTCCATCAATGTCTTGTCTTGTCCTATTCTCAGTGTCTTGTCCTGTCCTGTTCTCATAAACAAACGCAACCTATGTGTTTAATTACCTGCATAGCAATAACAAATTCTTGGAAATCCAGATATCCTTGTCTCTTGGTATCTGCAATAGCCCAAACCTAATTTTGCACCAGAAAAAAAAAGAATTCAGAAATGATAATGAATAATATTTCAATCAAAGTATTATTGGAAATTCAAGATAAACATATTATAATGTTTGTTCTACGAGACACTTCCAAGAAATGAAAAATCCTCCTAGCTAACCATTATTATGATTGAAATTAACAATCTACAACGACATTATTCTTATAAAATTGAAATAAATAAAATACAAACCTGCCTAAGATCTTGTCGTGACAAGTTAGACATGGCAAAAAATTTGGTGGCATCACTCCCTGTAAAGCGGCCATCACCATCTGAAAAATGATACCATTTATGTGTTTAATTAATTGTTCAAGAGCATTTGGAATTGAAAAAAACAAGTACTTATTAACAAAATTAAGGGTTAATACCAAACCCTCCAAATATTTTCAATTAATGAAATAGAAATAACATAAAAGGATATATAAAATTATAATTCAAAGAATGAAACCTGAATCTGCATAGTTGAACCACTCTTGGTAAAGCATTTGTTGATCTTTGGGGAATGAATCAAATGGGACAATGGCAAGATCCATGATGTGAATTTAAATATTTAATTTTTAATATTTTTTGGTGAAGACTAAATGCAAGGAATGAAGGTTTGAGAGGTTTTGTCACCAGACAAGGATCCTGGATTCCATTATTTTGGCATTGTGTTCTTGTTAGAAAAGATTATTGAAAATTGATGCTTTTATCATTTATATTGATTTCGGATATAGCGCATGAGTTAATTTGAATTCTCACTAACAATATCATCTGAATGTGCCAGCAAAAAAGATAAAATAAGAAATTAGTGGTGTTTTCTTAAAATTGGTCATTGGTGAAAAGAAGGCATAGTCAGAATTAGTATATATGTGATGACTCATTATCATCATAATGTAAAACAAAAGTCCTTGCCTAAATTGAAC
>NC_029785.2:10267269-10270007 GCF_000816755.2 Arachis ipaensis
TGATAGTTTACTTGCAATAAATAATATGTGGTTGTTAAATGAGGTGAAATAATTTATTTTAGGCATTTTGATATAAAAAATATAGGTGATACAACATTTTATTTTATGTTATTGGAATAAAGATTTATCGAGATAATTATAAAGATATGTCTCAAAAAGTCTAATATTAATAATATGTTTGAGAAATTTACAATGCAAAGTTGTTGAGAAATTTATAATGCAAAGTTGTTCATCCGGTATTGCGGTAAAAGTGATAAGTTCTACTTAGAATCTGTTAGGGATTTGGGTATTATATGGGTGCTCAAAGTCCCACATCGAGTAATATGGAATGCTTGATGTTGTATATAAGGAGAGTAGTTCTTCTCTTTTAACAGCTAACTTTTAAGGTGTGGTTTTCCACTTTTTTTAAATACCTAATAATGGTCAAAGATGTAAAATATTTTTTATATTACATGATTTTTATTGTTGATATGTTAAGAAGATATCAAAATAATATATGTATTTTTGTTGAAGAGCTTCAAAAAAAGTCTTAAGACAAAAATATAATACTTTCAAGAATCGACAATTTGCAAATTGATGGATACTTAGATTCAAATTTGGTAGAATATGTTGATTCTAGAAAGCAAATATTAAGAACATCTTTATGTTCGCCAATCGATGGAACAATATTTTGGAGAAATGATACACAATTCCTATTGTTAATTTTATCATGAAAACTGAATGTTGCTTATTTTCAAGCTATGTCATGAGATATTTGGATGAAGAATTTTATCTTTGTGTATAAAATATTCAATTTTAGACCGTTGAATTTTGAGAATATACTGTGACAATCAGTAATTTAGTCATTGTATTTATAGTTAAAAATAATAGAAATAGTATAATCAAAGTAAACATATCAACATTAAATACGTAGCCATTAAAGATTTAATTAGGTTTAATTATATCTAATAAGCATATAATGATAGTTAATAAAAACCTATCGTTATGATTAATGTAATAATTTGTCTTAACTGTTTGAATATGATAAGTATTTAGAGGCCGATATATCGTTGACAATCTTAGAAGTCACAAATGTTGAACCAAACAGGGAGAATGATAGAATTTTTTTATCCTATTTGTAATCCAATTCATTAAATAGAAATTAATCTGTGTAATGTTATTGATTATTGAGTAAATATCTTTTGGTTAACTTTATTAGCAGTTAATAACAGTTAATTTATTCCTTTGTTCTTTGATGAAGAGGATCTAGGTAAGACATAAAATTTAGGTCAACAATTTTAGCTATCGAAACACTCTAGTTCCATCTTTCTTAGTGGTTAATGAATTGTAAGTTCCTAAATTAGGTCAAGAACAAGAATAAAAATAAACAATATTAAACAGGTTGCGGTTAGAAGTACTTGAATTACTGGTATTTAAAGAAATTAAAATATTAACACCACATATTTACTGTATATTCATGCTCCAAATCTATTATGTGCACATTAGAAAATAAAATTTGCAATGCATTATTATTCTAGGTTTAGAGGACAAAGTCAAATGAGTTAACTGAGGTCCAGGATCCTAAAGTGCAGGATCCTAAAGTGTTTCTCTATGTGCATCTGGATAGTAGTTGAGAGTCCTTACAAGAAATTTTGATAAAAAAAAAATCTGCAAATTTTAGTCCTTAATTACAACCGCTAGTGAATTTTCCCAGATTTCCATTACAGCGTTGTTACAAACTTTGAACTTAATCTCTTTGTGCGCAATGATTTTTTCAACGAGCTTAAGATATTTCGAATTGTAACCTAGATTTTTGTTTGCTTTAAATGCGGATTGTTTTTCTTTCAATTGGCTCAATTCCAAAATTAGTCATGCTTGGTTCTGCTTCCTATGAAGAGGTAACAATCTTAGTGGTTGGTGTTTAGGTAATGGTAAAAAATCTTGGTACTTAGGTTGCATTACATTGTTTGTGTGGTTTATGAGTTGTTTTGTCCATACTGAGAGAAAGATAGAATTGTTGATTAGATGGTTTACTGTGTTATTGGTTAGAAGGTTACTAGCTATATATAAAGGTAATGGTATAATTCTAAAATTGTGAACTGTATTCTTTGTTTGTGCTTTTCTTAGATTTGGCTATGATAATATACCTAAAGTTCTACCATAGTCTCCAGTTGAAAGAAATTTTCTTTCTAGGTGAGAGACAACTATGGAGTGAAAATAGGCTAAGTAATTGTATTCACAAATTCATACGCCGATTCACGCATAAACAACTATATTGGTTCTTATACTTTTATATTTATCGAGTGAATGGCCATTCAAAAGAACAGTTATGATTGTACGACAGTGTAAATCAGTACTCAGTGCATCAAAATTAAATTCTATCTACAAATGTTTCTTCTCGCTCTCACGCAGGCTCTTCAAATTAAAAACGTTGTAAAACGCAGCAGCCAAAAATAGTTCATTATTATTGAAAAGATAAAGCCTAACTATTACAAAAAGAGAAAGAGCCCAACAAATTTAAAAAATAAAAAATAATATGGAAATGACAAAAGTTTCGCACATTTTCTTTCTTTCTGTTTTTTGGTGGGTTTTAGCCCGCGCCTGTCCAATTGAGGCTAAGAGCAATTCTAATGGTAGAAGAATTTAGAGCTTCAACTACTGTGTGTCAGTAAAAGACGAGGACCTACCATTGAAGTAAACCAAAAGTGAGTTCTTTCACGAGTTTTAAAGCAATAGATAGAGGGACTCCCTTTCTTTCA
>NC_029785.2:10270155-10294771 GCF_000816755.2 Arachis ipaensis
ACCATTACAAAATTAGCCGTTGCAAAATTAGCCGTTACTATGTTACCGTTATTATTAATAAATTAATATTTTGTTACTCTATATATACCACTTAGATACACTTCTATTCTCACACTTTCTACTACTCTTCTTCATCTTCTTCCAAGTTTACGAAATCAAAGTTCTGCTAATATTCTTTTTTGTTTGGAAAAATGGATCCAAACCAACTCAACTCTTTCTTCAATTACTTACAAAACTTTTTCTCAAATTCCAAATGTTAAAAAATTAAATCAAGAGGTATGCAAGTAACAAAAGTTTAGAAAAGTCAAAGGCAAAATTCAATTTAAATTCAAAGTGGTTACAAGTTCATGGTTCATCACCAAGATTCTACAAACTTCTTGTGCTATCTATCAACTTGCATGGATTAGAATTTTCATGAAGCATGGTTAAAGAATTGAAGAAGCAAAGTTTGAGTTGAACAATAATCATCAATTGGCTAGATATTGCTAGAAGCTAACATATTGGAAGCTTGAAGATCTTTGAAGAACATTAAAGAGAATAGCACAACTACAACATTCTACAACATTGAAGAAATTCAAAATCAAATTAAATTGAAATTAGAATATTATGGAAACTACATGAATACAAGTTGAAAGAAGATTCATGAAGCCAACTCATAAAATGGTGGTCATTACAAAATTGATTTGTGATTCATAAATTATTATTTTAGTAGGAAGCATTGCCTATATAAAGGTACATATGTCTTATATATTTTGTGTGTTCCATAATGAAAAGTGTATGTTTTGAAATGTAAAAATTCTCTCCTTTGTTTATTTTATGAGTGTTAGTGAGTTTGAGAGATAGAAAATATGATAGTGTCATTTATATGAGAGAGTGATCCTAGGGCCAATTAGTTGTGGGTATTATATTTACATTTGGTATCAGAGCTGGTTAATCCAGCGCCTGGTGTTTGAGATTAGAATTTGTGAGGTGTGAGAGAGTTCTCACATAGTTGTTTATTCATAGAGTGAGTATGGCAAACACTTTCAATATTGTGTGGTCCGGTCCCAAGTTAGATGGAAAACTCGATTATAGTTATTGGGAGACTTTGATGTCTACCCATTTGAAGGCCCAGAACCTGTGGAATTTCATTGAACCGGGTTTGCAAGAAGGAGCAGATGCTGCCCAACAAAGGAGAGATCAATTGGCGCTATCTCAAATTCATCAAGGAGTAGATTATACGGTGTTTGGCAAAATAGCAAATGCTAAAAGTGCAAAAGAAGCATGGAACACGTTGAACCTGTCATATAAAGGCGTAGATAAAGCTCAGAAAGCAAAGCTACAGTCTTTGAGAAGAGAATATGAAAGGTATGAGATGTCTAGCTCAGAAACCGTTGAGCAATATTTTACTCGTGTTACAGACCTTGTCAATAAGACGAGAGTCTATGGAGAAGATATGCCCGATAGCAAAGTGGTGGAGAAAATTCTTCGCACCATGCCGATGAAGTATGACCATATGGTGACTACGATACTAGAGTCCCACGATATGGATACTATGACGATTGTAGAATTGCAAGAAATCATGGAAAGTCACATCAGTAGAATACTGGAGAAGTCAGAAAAATCAACCGAAGAAGCCCTGAAAAGCCGAGTGAATTTCAACAACGTTGCAGAATCAAGTCGTACACAAGAAGGACGAGGTCGTGGTTTTAATTCTCAAAGTAGAGGCAGAGGAAGTTTCAGAGGTAGAGGTCGTGGCAATTACAACCAAGGAAGTTACAATAACTTTACACCACCTAATCAAGGAAGAGGTAGAATGAATTTCAGGCCTGTCAACCAAGTAAGAGGTCGAGGAAATTTTCATCAAGAAAGAACCAATTTTAACTGCTTTTATTGTGGAAAGTATGGACACAAAGCAGCAGATTGCAGATTCAAAATGGTGGATAACAATCAAGCACACGTTGCAGAAAATCAGCATCAAAATACTGATGATAATTCGGGTACTCAGACTTTATTTTTTACAAGTAATTCATATGCTGAAGATGAAAATATATGGTACTTGGATAATGTTTGCAGTAATCATATGTCTGGTAGAAAGGAGCTATTTTCTTCTCTAGATGATTCAGTTAAACTATTATTGAAATTTGGTAATAGTACGAAGATCCCTATTGAAGGAAAAGGGCACATACCAATTAGATTGAAAGATGGACATACCAATTAGATTGAAAGATGGTTCTCTAAGTTATATTTCTGATGTTTTCTATGCTCCTAAACTTGATTACAATTTACTGAGTATGGGGCAATTATCTGAGAAGGGATATAAGATGATAACTTATCGTGGATATTGTACTGTATTTGACAACAATGGAAGGTTCATTGATAAAGCAAAGATGACTTCAAATAGAATGTTTTCGTTAAAAATTCAACATGTTAATCCCTCTTGCATGAGTTCTGTGATACTTGATGATAACTGGTTGTGGCATATGCGGTTTGGGTACTTTCATTTTTCTGGCCTAAACTACTTGTCAAGAAAAGGACTTGTTTCTGGTCTACTACGGATTCATATTCCTAATTGTGTTTGTGAGATTTGTCAATTGGGAAAGAAGCATAGAGATCCATTCCCTACAGGAAAGTCATGGAGAGCCAGAATATTACTTGAAATTGTGCATTCAGATATCTGTTCTGTAGAAGTTCCAAGTAATGGTGGTAGTAGGTACTTTATCACTTTTATTGATGATTTTAGTAGATATACATGGGTATATTTTCTGAAGCAGAAATCAGAAGCATGTGATGTCTTTAAGACATTCAAGGTGTTTGTCGAAAAACAAAGTGGCTGTAAAATCAAAATTTTCAGAACAGACAGAGGAACAGAATATCTTGCGTGTTCAGAATACTTTAAGCAACACGGAATTCAACACCAACTAACAACTAGATATACTCCTCAAAAAAATGGAGTTGCTGAAAGAAAGAATAGAACCATCATGGATATGGTCAGATGCATGCTCAAGTCAAAACAAATGCCTAAAGAATTTTGGGCAGAAGCAGTTGCAACAGCAGTTCATATTTTAAACAGGTGTCCAACAAAGAGTGTTCATGATAAAACTCCAGAGGAAGCTTGGAGTGGAAAGCGGCCTTCCATTCATCATTTCAGAGTCTTTGGGTGTACCGCTTATGCCCATGTACCAGATCAATTAAGGAAGAAGTTAGATGACAAAGGCGAGAAGTGTATATTTATT
Organism: Arachis ipaensis; assembly: GCF_000816755.2. NCBI lineage: Eukaryota > Viridiplantae > Streptophyta > Magnoliopsida > Fabales > Fabaceae > Arachis > Arachis ipaensis. The sequence continues at coordinate 10,273,371 of NC_029785.2, forward strand.
GGTTATAGCACAGACTCAAAAGCATACAAGCTGTATAATCCAGAATCAAAGAAAGTGATCATCAGCAGAGACGTGACGTTTGACGAGAAAGACATGTGGGACTGGAACAAAAAGACAGAAAAGCAACTAACTATAATTCCAAATGCATGTGATGAAGTAGAAGAAAGGCAACCTGACACATCTGAACAACCAGAATCATCTAGAAGATCGCAAAGAGAGCGGAGACTACCTACTAGATTAGCAGATTATGAAGTTGGCAATGACAACGATCCGTCCGATGAAGAAATCATAAATTTTGCTCTATTTTTCAGATTGTGAGCCGTTAAATTTTGAAGAAGCCTCTAAAGATAACAATTGGAAGAAAACAATGGATGAGAAGATTCATGCTATTGAGAAGAATGACACATGGGAGCTGACAGATTTACCAACAGATAAGAAGCTGATTGGAGTAAAGTGGGTTTACAAGACTAAGTACAAACCCAATGGTGAAGTTGATTGTTTCAAAGCAAGATTAGTTGCAAATGGATACAAATAAAAATCAGGTATCGACTACTTTGAAGTATTTGCTCCTGTTGCTAGATTAGACACTATTCGTATGATTATTTCACTCTCGTCTCAAAATAAGTGGAAGATACATCAAATGGATGTTAAGTCTGCATTTTTAAATGGCACTTTAGAAGAAGAAGTGTATGTTGAGCAACCTGCAGGATATGAAGTTCTTGGAAAAGAAGATAAAGTTTATAAATTGAAGAAAGCTTTGTACGGGTTAAAGCAAGCACCAAGAGTATGGTACAAGAAGATTGATTCTTATTTCATTGAGAATGGTTTCAGAAGATGTCCATTTGAGCATACTCTTTATATCAAATTTGTTGAAAATGGAGATATCTTGATCGTGTGTCTTTATGTTGATGATTTGATCTTTACTGTGAACAATTTGAAGATAATTACAGAATTCAGGGAGGCTATGATAATGCACTTTGAAATGACGGATATAGGCTTGATGTCTTACTTTCTTGGCATTGAAGTAGTTCAAAAAGATGGTGGAATTTTCATTTCTCGTGCAAATGATATTTTGAAGAAATTTCAGATAGAGCACTCAAAACCAGTTTCTACTCCAGTCAAAGAGAAGTTCAAATTGTTGAGAGAAGATAAGGGAAGAGCAGTAAATCCCACATACTACAAAAGCTTGATTGGAAGTCTAAGGTACTTGACTGCGACTAGACCAGATATTGTGTTTGGAGTTGGTTTGCTTAGCAGATTTATGGAGGAGCCTTATACCAACCATTTGCAAGCGGCAAAGAGAATTCTGCGATATATCAAAGGTACTTTAAATGATGAAATTTATTATGAGAATACTAATGAAGTAAACCTTGTTGGCTACACTGATAGTGATTGGGCCGGAAATATAGAAACAAGAAAAAGTACTTCAGGGTTTGTATTTCATCTTGGTTCTGGTGCAATTTCATGGTCGTCAAAGAAACAACCAGTAGTAGCACTATCTACAGCAGAAGCAGAATATATAGCAGCAGCAAATTGTGCAACACAAGCAGTTTGGCTAAGAAGAATTCTTGAGGAGTTGAACGAGAAACAAATTACTCCAACAACAATATTTTGTGATAACAAGTCAGCTATTGCACTTTGCAAAAATCCAGTATTCCATGGAAGATCGAAGCATATTGATATTCGGGTTCACAAAATCAGAGAGTTAGTAAATGAAAAAGAAGTTGTGATCGAGTACTGTCCAATTGAAGAACAAGTTGCTGATATCTTTACAAAACCACTGAAGACAGAGTTATTTTATAAGTTGAAAAGGATGCTTGGAATGATTAATTCTACAAGCTTGATTTAAGGGAGGCAATGTTAGAAAATTAAATCAAGAGGTATGCAAGTAACAAAAGTTTAGAAAAGTCAAAAGCAAAATTCAATTTGAATTCAAAGTGGTTACAAGTTCATGGTTCATCACCAAGATTCTACAAACTTCTTGTGCTATCTATCAACTTGCATGGATTAGAATTTTCATGAAGCATGGTTAAAGAATTGAAGAAGCAAAGTTTGAGTTGAATACAATAATCATCAATTGGCTAGATATTGCTAGAAGCTAACATATTGGAAGCTTGAAGATCTTTGAAGAACATTCAAGAGAATAGCACAACTACAACATTCTACATCATTGAAGAAATTCAAAATCAAATTAAATTGAAATTAGAAGATTATGGAAACTACATGAATGCAAGTTGAAAGAAGATTCATGAAGCCAACTCATAAAATAGTGGTCATTACAAAATTGATTTGTGATTCATAAATTATTATTTTAGTAGGAAGCATTGCCTATATAAAGGCACATATGTCTTATATATTTTGTGTGTTCCATAATGAAATGTGTATGTTTTGAAATGTAAAAATTCTCTCCTTTGTTTTATGTCAGTGAGTTTGAGAGATGGAAAATATGATAGTGTCATTTATATGAGAGAGTGATCCTAGGGCCAATTAGTTGTGGGTATTATATTTACACCAAATACCCAACAATCTCAAACCTCAAACTCTTAAGTCCCAAACCAAAACTTCACATTACCGAATACATTTCAGAATCCAAATCCACAAAATTTTTCTAATTTCAATTTTCAAGCTCCTTATAATAATCAATTTCCTATATTCCAACCGCAAAATCAAAATTCACAAACACCACATTTTCCATTTTCATCCATATTTAACCCTTCTATCGGAAATGTTATTCCAACTTCTTTGCCGTTTCCAACTCAATTCAGTGCATCAAGACATAACTCATCTGGTGTTGGTGGCTCTTCTAACTCATCCTCTCATACTTCTATACAATCTAGTCCAAATTCGCAATATTCAGATTTTGCCAACCCCTCGTGGATTAGATGCTATCGACCTCAATGATGATGATATTGAAGATCGGAGGCAAGATAGTATTCAACACTAGCATTGGGAAGAGGATGAGATGTTAATCAGTGCATGGTTAAATGTTTCAACTGACCTTATAGTTGGTACTGATCAAAAGGGAGAAACATTTTTGAGTCGAATTCATAGCTACTGTATAGAATTTTGCTCCGACATGACAAGGTGGGTAGTTGCATGTAAGAAACGATGGTATAAGATCAACAAGGCTGTTGCACAATTTGCTAATTGCTACGATCAAGCTAGTCGAAACATAAGGAGTGGTTCAAACGCTAATGATATAAAGGAGTTGGCCTACAAACTTTATTTCACAAATTATGGTAAAAATTTCACTTTTGAGAGGCATTGGAACGTGGCTTCCCTGGCATGTTGGGTAGCATTGACTGCATGCATTGGCAATGAAAAAATTGTCCAAAGGCGTGGAAATGTATGTACATGAGTGGTTATCGTGGGGTTGCAACCATAGTATTTGAGGTTGTAGCATCTTCAGACCTTTGGATATGGCATGTGTTCTTTGGAGTTTCTGGTTCAAATAACGATATCAACGTGTTAGATCGTTCTCTAATGTTCGATGATATTCTAAATGACCGTGCTCCGGAGGTAAATTATACTATTAATGGTAATAATTATACTATGGGATACTATTTAGCAGATGGTATTTATCCTGGATGGGCCACATTTGTCAAATCAATCTCAAAGCCACAATGGGAGAAATGCAAGTTATTTGCACAATACCAAGAAGGGCAAAGAAAAGATGTGGAGCGAGCATTAGGAGTGTTGTAAGCACGCTTTGCAATTATACGTGGTCCAGCTCGTTTTTGGAAAAAGAAGAAGCTTGCCAACATAATGAGAGCTTGTATTATATTGCATAATATGATTGTTGAGGATGAAAGAGACACTTATACAAAAAATTTTGCTCAAGGCTTAGAGTATGATGATGTCGAAAATGGCTCATCACAACCTCAGTTGGAAGAAGAAGATTTTGCACCATACCATCAATTCTCCAAAGAAATGCCCAACTTTAAAATACGCAGCAGCATAGACAATTGAAAGTGGACTTGATTGAACACATATGGCAATTTCACAATGCTTGTCGTCAACTATAAAGCTTAATTATATTTTTCTTTGTATTAAGTAATTTTATAAATTAGTGTAATCCCGAATTATATATTGCGTATTATTGTTATATATGAATTTATTTAATATTAATATCTTTTAATAGTAAATTATTTTTAAATTTATAAATTTAAATTACATTAATTTCAAGTATTTTAATTAATTAATTAAGTTGGATCACAACATGGACTAAAGTTAGTTTCTCCTAATGGAGAAGAGAGATGCTTTGAGTTCCTATTTACTGTTTATGACGCAAAAGCTTATGTAAAGTTACTTTTTATGACAAGTGTGCCATAAATAGGAATTGGAATGAGTTCCTGCTGGAGATGGTCTAATGGAATGTTTCGTACGGTCTGTGTTTGTGTCAGTCCAAACAATCGACAGGTGTGTTGGTGACTAACCATGTGCAACATTGCTGTGGTAATTCTGACCTTTAAACAGGTTTATCTGATCTTTTAGTAATTATATTTTTCGATGTTGCTTTTAGGATCGATACGTGATATACATATTTTGCATATCTAATGTATAAATATGTTATTGTTGTAAGTTGGGCCATTCTATTGGGCTTGCAAACATTTTTTGGGCTAATTTAGTGATTTGTGTTTGTTAATTTCCTAAGTTGGATAATAAGTAATATTAGAGTTGGAGTTTCCTGATAAGTTAAATGAGTTGGATTTTAAGATTGGGTTTAAAAAGCACTTTTGAGGAGGTTAACAAAAACATTATAAAATAATATATAAAAAAAAAAGAAGAAAATATTATAACGAATGTTATGATTTGGTGGAGTATTTATTGGTGTTATTGTTGCATAGCATATTACTGACTTGTTCTAATTGATCTCCAATAGAACATACCTCAACTAGAAAATCATATACAACAAAAACATTAAACGAGTACTTCATTCTTCATTCTTCCAAAATAACAAAAAATGCAGAACACAAACAAAATGTATTTACCATCAACACTCGATCTTAAAGAATACAGATGTGTTGAAAGTCTTCAAAATGTTTATGATTCAAAGTGTAGGTTTGCTTGTCTATGTTTCCATGGCTGCCACAAGCATTTCAGACTAAATGCATAACTACAACTCTTTTAAGATGTTGGCATACTAAAATTTTTTTTTACGGACTTTTTTTTTTGTTTAATCAATGATATGAACTATGAATGATCATTTTCTCTTTTTTATTTTACATATTATTAAAGATTTTCCTTTCTTATTTTCTCTTTTTTTCTTATCGATGAAATTTTCATCATTTATTAAATATTTTTATTTTTTATTTTTCACTTGTTTTTTTTTTTTTTTCATTTTTCCTTATTCATGGGTTCCTTTTTGTTTTTTGTATGATCATGAATTTAAAAAAAAAGTTTAAGAAACATTCTTATGAAACCACGAATTGGGCCGGCCCTCATGATAAAGAATACGTATTCAGCTTAAAACAACTCGGGCCGCATTATGTGTGAGGTAGAGTCCAACAATTTATTAAATCCTAGGGGCACCTTTGAAAATACTATGTGGTGCCTTTTTCAAAACTTAAATCTTTTAGGGATCAAACACAATTCCATGATAAAACTGAAAACCCAGATTAGAGTGTGTCAGACTGTACCAGGCGTTTTATTAACCTCAATTGGACAGGCCCGGGCTAAAATCCACCCGTTTCATCTTCTCATTTCTCAAATTGGATCTCGTTTCATCTCACGCTTCTCGTTAATTGAAATTCACGCCGCCCTCAACGGCTGCTCCGGCCACAGCCACCGCCTCCTTCTCCCTCTGTTCTACTTAACAGGTACCTTTTCTCTCTTTTGTTTAGGGAATAGTAGATCGGTTGAAATTCGAACCTAGATCTTCAGATTTCGTCTCCGTTTTATGTTTTCTTTGCATTGTATCGAAGATCCCTCTTTTTTTTTTTCTGGGATTTGGTTTGATGTTTTTCTTGCTCGTTTTTGTAATGCCGCCCCCACTTTGTTCGATTTGTCTACGTTTGCTAATTGCCTGCGATTCTGTGATCCACTTTTCAATAAGCCCTGACACGAAATTCTCTCTCACTTCTTGTTTCAATTTTATGCCAAATCTAAACCCTTGTTGCATTGTGTTGATTGCTGTCATAACAGTTATTCTGTTCTGTTCTTTTTTTGTGGGTTGGGGTAATTAGCTATTATGTTTTTGTTGAGGGGTTAGTGATGCAAAGTAAATTGATATTTGAAGCATGAATAGTTGCTTCGATAAACTTGTACATAATATTTATGTACATTGTGTTGAATCTTATATGTATGGTTTGTTTGATGTATGTTGGCTTGTACGCTGTAGTGTGCTTAATATTGTTGATGACAAAAATAAAAAGATAGGAACAACATCGAAATCAAACAGGCACATTGCGGGGTGGCAAGTTAAATAGAATTTAGTTTTAGTTTATTTTCATGGGCAAATTGTTTACTCAACTTTTTTTTTGTGTCTTGATACCAGAAACATGCCTGCCCAGAAGGTTGAAACGGGTCATCAAGACACAGTCCATGATGTTGCAATGGATTACTACGGTAAGAGGCTCGCTACAGCCTCATCTGATCACACAATTAAGATAATTGGGGTTAGCAACTCGGCCTCTCAGCATTTAGCAACTTTGGCCGGTCACCAGGGTCCTGTTTGGCAGGTGGTATGGGCCCACCCAAAATTTGGCTCTTTACTTGCTTCATGTTCCTATGATGGGCGTGTCATTATTTGGAAGGAGGGTAACCCAAATGAATGGACTCAAGCTCATGTCTTCGATGACCACAAGTCATCGGTAAATTCGGTCGCATGGGCACCTCATGAGTTGGGTCTCTGTTTAGCTTGTGGTTCATCTGATGGTAATATATCTGTTTTTACAGCAAGAGCAGATGGTGGATGGGACACCTCGAGGATTGACCAAGCCCATCCAGTTGGTGTAACTTCTGTGTCATGGGCACCGTCAACGGCACCAGGTGCACTTGTTGGTGCCGGGTTGCTTGATCCTGTACAGAAGCTGTGTTCTGGTGGTTGTGATAATACTGTGAAGGTATGGAAGCTCAACAACGGACTTTGGAAGATGGACTGCTTCCCGGCTCTTCAGATGCATACAGATTGGGTTCGAGATGTTGCTTGGGCACCTAATTTGGGACTTCCTAAATCTACTATTGCGAGTGCATCCCAGGATGGAAAAGTGATTATGTGGACTGTGGGCAAGGAGGGAGATCAGTGGGAAGGCAAGATCTTGTCCGATTTTAAGACACCGGTTTGGAGGGTTTCATGGTCGTTGACTGGAAATATTTTGGCTGTGGCTGATGGTAATAACAATGTGACATTATGGAAAGAAGCAGTAGATGGGGAATGGCAACAGGTGACAACGGTAGAGCCTTAAAATTATCAATTTAGAATTTTGGAGACTTTTTCATTTTGGAATATAATTGACATCTTGTTCCTTTGCATATTATACAGTTAAGTAATTGTGCTTGATAATCCCTTCCTTGAATTCCATTGATAATTTGTGCTTGCAAGAATGAAGTTGATTAGTGTGAGCTTTTCTCCTTTTGAGTTAGAAGGATATGATTCAGGTATATAATGAGACATTTCATAAGAATTTTGGATATTTGTCCTGGCAGTTGTGTAAATTATGACTGTTGTGTTAAATTTTAGACGTGCATTTGTAAGCATTACTACATGTGCTATGTTTTATTTGCAATTCATAAAGTTAGCAGTGGCATAAATGTATTGGTCCTCACATATCTGTCATGCTTGCCAACGAAATTTATGTTTGTTCCTCAAGGATTCCTGTGATTCTTAATGGCAAGATTTTTTTCCCTTGTACTGCATCAGATGGAGCTTCTTTGTTGTTCATTACATTGATCCATTTTGTAATCTTGATCCGCTTACTTGATTAGGAGGTAACATGTAACTAAACTATTTTCAAGTATCATATTGGAGTGAGAAACTTGAAATATCGTGTTTTGAATGAGAATGAAAGGTGACGTGATCACAATTGCCCCTTGACAAAGATGTAGATTGACATTCATCTTACTTGAAATACACGAATGGAGTGAGACAAAGATTGTGTTTTGGATGAATTTCTTGAGAGAATCATCTCTCAGCGTCAATATATATATACATAGGTACAGAAATAAAATCCCTTAATATTAGAAGATACAACAGAATCAGATCCCTTAATACTAGGAGATACAACAGAATCAGATATCTAAAGATGGAAACTATATCAAAACAGAATAAATTATATAAAGCTTGTATTTCTAATCTGATATTCAACACTCCCCCTCAAGCTGGAGCATATAAATCATATGCACCAAGCTTGTTACATATGTATTGTATCTGAGGACCCCGGAGAGTTTTGGTGAAAATATCTGCAAGTTGATCGTTGGAGTTGACAAAGGCTGTTACTATTTCCCCACTTTGCAACTTCTCCCTTATGAAATGGCAATCAATCTCTATGTGCTTGGTCCGTTCATGAAACACAGGGTTGGAAGCAATATGTAAGGCAGCTTGATTATCGCACACCAGTTCCATCTTACTCGGCTCACAAAACTTAAGTTCCTTAACTAATTGCTTCAACCATATAAGTTCACATGTGGCAAGTGCCATAGCTCTATATTTAGCTTCCACACTAGATCTTGCTACAGCATTTTGCTTCTTACTCTTCCAAGATATCAAGTTTCCACCAATAAAAACACAATAACCAGATGTAGAACGTCTATCAGATGGAGATCCTGCCCAATCTGCATCAGTATACCCAACAATCTGGTTATGTCCTTTATCTTCATACAACAAACCTTTTCCTGGAGCACCTTTGATATATCTAAGGACTCTAACAGCTGCGTCCCAATGACTATCGCATGGGGAGTCAAGAAACTGACTTAGGATACTTGTGGCAAATGAAATATCTGGCCGAGTGACTGTCAAATAATTCAATCGGCCAATTAATCTGCGATATCTACCAGGATTTGCAAGAGGTTCTCCTTGATCTGGACTAAGTTTTGTGTTGGGATCCATTGGTGTATCTACAGGTCTAGAATCCAACATTTCAGTTTCTTCAAGAATATCCAAAGCATATTTTCTCTGTGAAATACAGATCCCAGCATTAGATTGTGCCACTTCAATTCCTAGAAAATATTTTAACTTCCCCATATCCTTAGTATGAAAGTGATCAAACAAGTGCTGTTTTAACTGAGTGATTCCCTCATGATCATCTCCAATAATGACAATATCATCCACATAAACAACCAGATATTTGGAGGTCATGGAGGAAGAATGACGGGAGAAAACTGAATGATCTGCTTCACTCTGAATCATGCCAAATTTAGAAACAACAGCACTAAAGCGACCAAACCAAGCTCGAGTGGATTGTTTCAAGCCATATAAAGATCGGCGTAAATGACATACTAAGCCGGAAGACTCTCCCTGAGCAACAAACCCGGGAGGTTGCTCCATGTATACTTCCTCCTTGAGATCACCATGTAAGAAAGCATTTTTAATATCAAGTTGATGAAGTGGCCAATGGCGAATGGCAGCCATAGAAAGAAAATGACGAACAGAGGCCATCTTCGCAACAGGAGAGAAGGTATCACCATAGTCCAAACCAAATATTTGAGTGTAGCCCTTAGCCACAAGGCGGGCTTTTAATCGATCAATGGTTCCGTCTGAGCCGACCTTAATAGTATAGATCCAACGACAACCCACAGTAGATTTGTCCGGTGGCAATGGAACAAGATCCCAAGTACCAGTAGAATGTAAGGCAGACATCTCCTCAATCATAGCCTAGCGCCACCCTGGATGTGAAAGAGCTTCTGCTGTTGTTTTGGGTATAGAAACAGAAGACAAAGAGGAGGTAAAAGCATAGTGCGAAGATGATAAACGATGGAAACTAAGAAATTTATAAATAGGATTAGGATTACGGGTGGAACGAGTACCTTGTCTGAGAGCAATAGGAGGACTACTGCTAATTCCCGAAGAAGAATCCAAGGACGGTTCAGCCACAGGTTCAGGAGATGAGTTATCTTGGACTGCAGGCCGTGGGTGGCGATGATAAACCTGGAGAGGCTTTGTGGGAATAGGAGGCCCATCTAAGTAAGGAACAGGAAGCACCTCCGTAATGGAAGGTGAAGTGATGTCGGGTGCAGAGAAAAAAAGGGTATTCTCAAGAAAAGTGACATCGGCAGACACGAAGAAACGATTAAGAGCTGGAGAATAACAACGATAACCCTTTTGAAATCAAGTGTACCCTAAGAAAACACATTTGATAGAGCGAGCAGTTAACTTGTCTTTGCCTGGGGTAAGATCATGGATGAAACAAGTACAACCAAAGACTCGTAGTGGAAGAGAAAAAATGTGCTCATGAGGAAATAAAATGGAATGAGGAACTTGATTTTGCAAAACAGAAGAAGGCATACGATTAATTAAATAACATGCAGTCAGAACAGCCTCACCCCAAAATTTAAGGGGAACATGAGTATGGAGAAGAAGAGTGCGAGCAGTTTCAATCAAGTGACGATGTTTACGCTCAGCCACACCATTCTGTTGAGGGGTATGAGGACAAGAAGACTGATGTAGAATACCTTGGGAGGACAAGTAAGATGAAAAGGGTGCTAAAAAATACTCACGAGCATTATCACTTTGTAAAATTTTAATTGAAGTTTTGAATTGGTTTTGAATTTCAGAACAGAAAGACTTGAAATGTACAAATAATTCAGATCTGTCCTTCATTAAATATAACCAAGTGCAACGAGAAAAGTCATCAATAAAGGTGACAAAATAACGAAAACCAGAATGAGAAGTAACCCGACTAGGTCCCCATACATCAGAATGAATAACAGAAAAAGGAGACGCAGCTCGTGTATTGACACGACTTGAAAAAGAACTACGAACATGTTTACCTAAATGACAAGTTTGGCACTCTAAGGTAGTAAGACGAGATAAACTTGGGACCATAGCTTGTAACTTCGAGAGGCTGGGATGTCCCAGGCGACAATGGACCACGTCCGAAGACTCAACAGCAGCAACAGAAGACACAGTAGTAGTGGGTAAGGCAAGTCGATACAGTCCTTGAGACTCACATCCTGTACCAATCGTCTGTCCCATCCCTCGATCCTGCACAATGACAGAGTCAGCAAAAAAGGTAACAGAACAATTGAGAGAACAAGTAAGTTGGTTAATAGAAATCAAATTGAAAGGACAATTGGGCATGTAAAGAACAGATTTCAAAGGTGACGTGTACCACTCAGTACCAAAACCGACCTAAAATCTCGGCAACAGTAGCTTCTGACTGAGTCAGCCTTATCTTCCAAACCATGATCTATAACAACAGAATCCACTAAACAAGATAGGCGGTAACTCCTCACAACAGAAAGATGCTAATAACCACTCCGATCATAAATATCGGAGCCACTCCACCTCACTCGCCTATAAAACACAGAGAACATAACCCATCGAGAGGTCACAGTTTTTTACTCTTATTCATTATACTTTCTTTCTCTAAAAAAACTCATATTCTTACTTGAGCGTCGGAGTGCTTTTTGCAGGTGCTCCCGCCGCCGTGTTTCAGAGGTATCCAAGGATCATTTACTACGACAACCCTGGCCGACGTATAAGTCCGCCCAGGCTGAATAGTTCTCAAGGGCAAGCACACACCTCGGATCGTTCGGACGGAACATTTGGCGCCCACCGTGGGGCCCGATAAAACTGACCCCACCTTTTTCCTTTATATTTCTACCATTTGAATTTTCTTTTTCAGATCACACGATATCCAGACATGGCCGACAACGGAGTCCACCAGCTCACGCAGGCCGAACTTATGGCCCAGATGGCCGAACTTCAAGCAGAGGTCAAGAGACTGGCCGAGCTGTCGGCACAAAATAGCGCCAACAAACGGGATGAAGGCAATCCCAAAAGCTCATCCCAGGGTGTGGCTGACCTATTAATCGCCAACCCCCCGAAGGAGAGACTGACGTTGGATAATCCCTTCTCTGAGGAAATCACAAATTTCCAAATGCCAAAACACTTCACACTACCCTCCTCACTTGAGCCCTATAAGGGGATTGGTGACCCCCGGGCTCACATTAAGAAATTTCAGTCTATGATGTTTTTTAACGGCCCTAACAATGAACCTGTACTTTGTAGAGCTTTCCCGACTTACCTTGACGGAGCCGCTTTACTTTGGTTTTCGAAATTACCTGCAGGTTCGATTTCCTCTTTCGAAGAATTGTCAAAGTCTTTCATTGACTATTTTGCTGCGGCACGAATATACGTCCACGAATCGGATTATCTTGGCACAATTCGCCAAGGTCCTCAGGAGAGTTTGAAGGACTATCTGACCAGATTCGCAGAGGCGACAATGGAGATACCTGACCTGGACCCCGCTGTCCACTTACACGCACTTAAGGCCGGCCTCCGACCTGGAAAGTTTAGGGAAACAATCGCGATCACCAAACCGCGGACATTGGAGGAGTTCAGGGAGAGGGCGGCCGGACAAATGGAAATTGAAGAACTGCGGGAGGCCAACAAAACGGAAAGAAGACCCAGAGAGAAGAGGACCGAACACCAAGGTCGCCTCACAACAAAGACCTAGGCAAGCAATTCAAACTTACTCCGAAATTCGACAATTACACCAGATTCAACACGAGAAGAGAAAAGATAATCAAAGAAATACTCAATGCCAAATTCATAAAACCTCCAGCAAGAGCAGGTAGCTATCAAGACCAGAGGTTCGTAGACAAAAGCAAACACTGTGCTTTCCACCAGAAATACGGACACACGACCGACGAATGCATAATAGCCAAAGACCTCTTGGAGAGACTTGCTCGACAAGGCCTACTAGACAAGTACATTGAAGGAAGGAAACATAAAGAGGATGATAGAGACAAGGAAGAACGACAACCGACCTCAGTCAACAAAGAAACTAACAAATGGTCAAATGGTAACCAACCCAAAGCAGTCATAAACTGCATATCCGGAGGATTCGCCGGAGACGGCGAAACAATATCGGCAAGGAAACGCAGTTACCGAGCTATGCTGGCCATCGAAGGAACAGCACCACTAAACAATCAGGAGACACCAGATCTAGAAATCACTTTCAACAAAACAGACATATGCTCGACCGCCCCACACCTAGACGATCCAGTGGTTATCTCCATCCAGACAGGCGATCTATTGGTAAGAAAAGTCCTTTTAGACCCAGGTAGCAGCACAGACGTTCTCTTTTATTCTACCTTCTTAAAAATGAACTTATCTGAAAAAATAATACAACCCTCATCTGGAGAACTAGTGGGGTTCTCCGGAGAAAGGGTACCGATAAAGGGGTATGTATGGCTAAAAACGACAATAGGTGAAAATCCGTTATCCCGAACCCTTGATATACAATACCTGATAGTTGACTGCATTAGTCCCTATAATATTATTCTCGGAAGACCTGCTCTGAACATGTTCAGAGCAGTGATATCAACTTTTCATCTATATGTTAAGTTTCAGGCACAGAACGGCAGGATAGCAACGATCCACTCAGACCGACAACAAGCTCGGCAATGCTACAACTCTAGCCTAAAAAGGTCGGACACGAGACAGAAGCAACACGAGGTCAAAGCAGTACAAACTAGAGAGGAAGTCCTATCCCTAGCCGAGCTTGACCCCCGGGGAGACGCGCAGGAAAGACCCCAACCAACAGACGAACTTCAGAAAATCCAACTGACGTCAAAGTCAGAACAAGTAACATACATTGGTCAAGCACTGCAAGGGCAAGACAGGGCAGATCTCATCAAGTTACTACAAGCCAACTCTGACCTGTTCGCTTGGACTCCATCGGACATGCCAGGAATAAATCCAGACGTCATCTGTCACAAACTCGCCACCAACCTATCAAGCCAACCTATAGCTCAGAGGAAAAGAAACCTAGGAGCAGAGAAATCAAAAGCAGCCCTAGAAGAAACCAGTAAACTCTTACAAGCCAATTTCATCAGGGAGATCCGTTTCACCACGTGGCTCTCAAATGTGGTAATGGTAAGAAAAAGCTCAGGTAAATGGCGCATGTGCGTCGATTTTACAGATTTAAATAAAGCATGCCCTAAAGATGCCTACCCTTTACCATGCATTGACAAGCTTGTCGACAACGCATCAGGTTTCGAAAGCTTAAGCTTCATGGATGCATACTCTGGGTATAATCAGATACTCATGCATCCTGAAGACCAAAGCAAAACAGCATTTATAACCGAGCATGGAAACTTTTGTTACTGAGTAATGCCATTTGGCTTAAAGAATGCAGGTGCAACCTATCAACGCTTAATGGACAAAGTCTTCCATCACCAAATAGGACGCAACATGGAAATCTACGTAGATGACATGGTCGCCAAGACCAGAAAAGAAAAATCACATTGTGAAGACCTCGGCGAAATATTCGAACAAATCCGAGCTTATAATATGAGACTAAACCCAGAAAAGTGTGCTTTTGGGGTAAAGGGAGGAAAGTTTCTCGGATTCATGCTTACCTCACGAGGAATCGAGGCAAACCCTGAAAAGTGTTCGGCAGTACTCAATATGACGAGCCCTAAAACAATAAAAGAAGTGCAACAATTGGCAGGAAGGATAGCGGCGTTATCTCGATTTTTACCCGCGACATCAAATCGAGCATATCACCTTTTCCAAACAATATCGAAGAACAAAAAGTTTCACTGAACAGAAGAAGGCGAGAAAGCTTTCTCCGAGCTTAAAGTGATCCTATCAACACCACCCGTGCTGCAAAGACCAGAAAACGGTAAACCATTATATTTATACTTGTCTGTTTCAAATTATTCTATAAGCTCGGCCCTTGTACGCGAGACAGGTAAAACACAACAGCCAGTGTACTTCGTCAGCAGAGTCATGCAACCAACAGAGCAACGATATCCGAAGATAGAACAACTCGCACTAGCACTAATAATCACAGCAAGGAGACTTAGACACTACTTCCAAAGCCACACAATCATAGTGAGGACAAACCAACCACTAAGACAGATACTGACGAAGCCAGAACTGGCCGGACGCCTCACCAAATGGTCCATTAAACTTTCAGAGTTCGACATCCAGTTCCAACCTAGGTCGGCACTCAAGGCACAAGTGCTGGCCGACTTCATCTCAGAACTAACGACTAATGAACACGACAAGTCTTGGGAACTACATGTTGACGGAGCATCAAGCCGAGAAGGAAGTGGAGCAGGGGTAATCCTCAAGGAGGGAGACAAAGTAATAGCGGAACAAGCACTCCAGTTCCACTTCCCAGCAAGCAACAACCAAGCCGAATATGAAGTCCTCATTGCAGGACTCAAACTCGCCTTGAGCCTCCAAGTACGAAGCTTGACAACACATTGCGACTCCCTCCTCGTGGTCCAACAAATCCGAGGAGAATTTCAGGTAAAAGATCCCTTGCTAGAGCAATACTGGCTCATAGCGAAGGATCTTATTTCAAAATTCGATGCATTTAGCATACTGCATGTTTATAGAGAAAAAAATGTGAGAGCGGATGTACTATCCAAGCTCGCAGCCACTAGGGCAGACACACAAACATCCACACTAACACAACTCTCACTAAAAAAGCCGAGCACTGATTTATTACATGTGACGAACATTAACCGCCTCCATGATTGGAGGACTCTTTTCCTTGAATACATTAATACAGGCGCTATACCAAGAGACGAGCTCAAACCCCAGCACTTCAGACGAAAGGCCAGCCTTTACACAAGCATAGAAGGAAAACTATATAGACGAGGGCTCTCACAACCCCTGCTAAAATGCTTAAGCAAAGACGAAGCAAAAGAAGTAATGGACGAAGTCCACGAGGGAGTCTGTGGAAACCACATCGGGGGACGAGCATTGGCAGCTAAGATCGTCCGAACCGGGTATTACTGGCCAACCATAAAAAGGGATTGCATAACAAAAGTCAAAACATGTGACAACTGTCAGAAACATGCAGCCATTTCCTCAAAGCCAGCCGAGCTACTACATAGCATGGAGGTAAGCTGGCCATTCCACAGATGGGGGCTCGATATCCTCGGTCCATTCCCAATAGCGCCGGGCCAGGTCAACTTTCTTTTAGTAGCAATCGATTATTTCTCAAAATGGATAGAGGCGCAACCATTAGCACGGATAACAGCCGAAAAGGTACGATCATTTATATGGAAAAACATTATATGCCGATTTGGA
This sequence comes from Arachis ipaensis, assembly GCF_000816755.2. Lineage (NCBI taxonomy): Eukaryota > Viridiplantae > Streptophyta > Magnoliopsida > Fabales > Fabaceae > Arachis > Arachis ipaensis. The sequence goes on from NC_029785.2 coordinate 10,289,587, forward strand.
ATACCTAGGGAGATCATATCTGATAATGGTAGGCAGTTTACAGATAATAAACTCGGCTCATTTCTAAAAAATTTTTACATCAAGCATCATTTTAGCTCGGTCGAGCACCCACAAACCAATGGGCAGGCCAAGGCTGCTAACCGAGTAATATTGCAGGCAATAAAGAAAAAACTAAATGATGCAAAAGGAGAATGGGCGGAACTGATCCCAGAAATATTGTGGGGATACAACACAACAATACAGACAACTACGGGCGAAACACCTTTCAAACTAGTCTATGGGTCCGAAGCACTAATCCCCATTGAGGTTGGAGTCCCCACCCTGAGAACCGAGCTATACGACGAACAACGCAACTTACAGGCAAGGAATGTCGAACTTGATCTAGCCGAGGAAACCAGGGAGCTAGCAGCCATTAGACAGAGCAGTAAAACAAATAATCGAAAGAAAACACAACAAGAGGGTACTGCCGAGGACGTTCACGGAAGGTGACTTGGTCCTCAGACGAACAGAAGAAGCTATTCCCTTAGCACCAATTTTAGAACCATCAACCAAAGTGATAGAAGGAAGAAATGCAGGGTGTTCAAGTTTAGAGAGGACAGAAGAAGTACCAGAAATGTGATCAGAAGCACCTGAGTCAAGGACCCATGGTCCAAGAGAAGAGGAATGAGAGATACAAGCAACAGAATTACCAGAGTGGGCCACCGAAGCAATGGGAGTAGATGCCTACTTTGAAGCTTGGTTTCTATTTGTTTTTTCTTCTTTTCCGGCTGCAATCTTTCAGCCGTGTTCCCTTTTCCCACCAGCTGACACTATCAGTTGTGTCTCTTCGTCAGAAACTGTTTTCCGGCCAAAACCTTGTTAAACATCAGACCCACTCCGAAGCAACCCCAGAATCAGAACCGGAAAGCCAAGTTCGTCCTGTCCCCCAAATTTCACCGCCGTCAACCGCCGCACGCGCCGACACGCGCCGCCCCTTCTCCTGCGCGTGGTCCTCACGCGCCTCCGCTCCGGACGCGCGTGAACGTCACGCTCCGCATCCCAGGCTTTTTCCGGCCCTCGCTTCCCTTCTGCAGGTGTTTTCCAGCCGTTTCTGAGTGTCTGCCATCATGTCTTCTGAGGTAATCCCCGACACCAACTCCAATGGTGGCAAATCGGCTGTTCTAACATCTGTCGTTTCTGAAACCGCTACAATGACCTCTGAAAAATTGATGGGTGCCAAAAATTACCTTTCTTGGGCTGATTCTATGGAACTTTAGTTCATGGGCCAAGGCTATGAAGACCACCTTACTAAATCTGTTGATGATGTTCGCGCCGCTGACAAAACCACTTGGAAGAAGATTGATGCCCAGCTATGTAACCTTATGTGGCAGACCATTGATCCACCAAAGCTGACTATGTTTCGGGCTTATAAAACTTGTAAGAAGGTGTGGGATCGTGCTAAAGCTTTATATACTAATGACATTGCAAGACTTTGCCATGTTGCTAAGAAGCTGTGTAGTTTACAACTTTAAGGAACTGATATGGAATCTTATGTTGGGGCTGTGGAAGCTGTCAAGGAAGAGTTTTCGACTCTCATTCCCTATGTGTCTAATGCTGATGACCATCATGCTCAACAGGGAAAGCTGTTTTTGGTACTTACGTTACTTGGGTTGCCAGCTGAACTTGAATCTCTTCGGCAACAAATATTGGGCACCTCACCCGTTCCTTCCCTTCAAGACGTATTTGCACGACTCTTGCAATCCGGCCCCTCTCTTGAGACCCATACTTTCGACCAAATTGCATTGGCATCCCAATCTTCTTCTCAAGTGTCCTTTCAAGTGCCCACTCGCGGCGGCCGTGGGGGTCGTGGTAATGGTCGTGGTAATCGTACTCGCCTTAGTTGTACCTATTGCCATAGGATTGGTCATACTCAGGATAAATGTTATGCTCTCCATGGTCGTCCTACCAAGGTAGCTAATGTTGTCCAAACTAATGAGCCATCTGATGTTCACTCCGCCGCACAACCACATGGGATATTTGTCTCTCGCAATGATTATGATGAGTTTCTCAAGTACCAAGCTCTGATACCAACTTAAAATACACGAATGGAGTGAGACAAAGATTGTGTTTTGGATGAATTTCTTAAGAGAATCATCTCTCAGCGTCAATATATATATACATAGGTATAGAAATAAAATCCATTAATACTAGGAGATACAACAGAATCAGATCCCTTAATACTAGGAGATACAACAGAATCAGATATCTAAAGATGGAAACTATATCAAAACAGAATAACTTATATAAAACCTGTATCTCTAATCTGATATTCAACAATCTTCAACTGCGATGGAACTTGATGTTGTTTTTGGCAACTGTTGTGATCACTTATCAACATTTGTGGCTTGACATTTGCAATAGTTCTGAGTTCTTTTGATTGATGTAGGTCTTCTTTTATCTAAAAAGATTATAAAATAAAAGCCTAGTCAGCACAATTGTTTCCTCCGTAGCTGGATGCTGTTAAGAAAGGAAAACTTTTTGCTATAGTTAATGGGTAAAGTTGTCAAAGCCTCCTGGTGTTTGTGGTTAAGGGTGAGTTTGTGAGGTGGAGTCTTAAAAAGTTAGGTAAAAAAAAGAGATGGGCTTTCTTTTTTTTTTTTTCAATCAAACACTTCAATTATTTTATATTACATAAATATACTAATAAAATAGAAAATACAAAATTAAGTCTATATTAAAAGCAACAAATTTCTAATAAAATCTATGTATTATTTATCTCAAGTATATTTATGAAATAAAAAAAAGTGTTATTAGTATCAATTAAAGTGGTTGGTGTTAAGTGCTTTGATGAAATTATTAGAGGGAGGAGATGTGGGTTTCATCCACCATTCATTTCATTATACATATATACTAATTTTTAACTACATACTATAACATATAAAAGGTTCGAGTAGGTCGAGTTAAGTTAGGCCTAAACATGTAGCTCAACCTGACCTGCTGCAGATCACATTGTAAGTCCTGGTCGAACAGGTTGAGTTAGAAAAATGTATAATTGGAGTTCTTGCATTTAGGCCTTTAGTAATCAAATAGTAAGTTTTCTTATCACAATGTTATTATTGAGCTTGATTCTCAAGCATCTCGTGCTTTGATCTTGTTAAGTTGCTAAGTTCCAGTGTTTCTTGTGCATCGTGAAGCCAATAGAGTCACAAGAATGAGGTTGCTTCCATTGGTAATTTTTAGCTCTCGATATCCATGTTTATTTGTAAACCTCCTTTTGGTTTTCCTTCTTTCAAATTGCCTCACCAAAATAGCAAGTTAGCAACCATTCTACAGAGTTTGTTCTTTTATTTATTTATTTTAAAAAAAAATTCTTTGCGAGACTAGAAAACAATGCAACGCAACTCAAAGTAGCATTAAAATGTGGTAAAGCTCACGAAATAAAAATTTAATAGAGGAACATATAATTACAAGAAGTCGTGGATAGAGAGAATAATACTCGGAAAACATGAAAGAAAACATTTAAATAAAATTACTAATAAAAAAAAAAGACTTCACATCAAAATTTGAAACCTATTGAAATAATCTCTTCCAATTTAAGCCGTGAGGAGCCTGTAGCCGCCAGCGAGAGGAGAAGCAGAGCAAAGAAAGTAGGTTATTCATGAACTATAAATAAACCAAATTGGTTTCTTTCGTTCAGAAAAATGCTATATAAACAACTCATTCGAACAATTCATTCTTATTATTTTATTTAGCAATTAAAGTGAGTTAGAGAAAAATGGTTTTGCCAAGCAACCAAAGAACCAGCGACATCTCAATACCGAATATGGTGTTAAGCGTGCCCCTATCTAACATCACTCCGAACATCGTAATCCCTGCTCCATTGTTCTCAAAATAATTCACTGCAAAAATAACCAACATTATTATTATTATTTAGACAATGACTTTTATGAATAATATAAATAATAGGCTCTAAAATTGGCTCAATAAAGTAAAAACACACTACACCCCCAAATCATCTACCTAAATCTTAATATTAGGATAACGATTTGCATACTTAGTGAATTGAACATCCAATATACCCATTATTCACATTGTTTAGTATTTTTATTGTCTATCTATACTTTTCCTACTTATTATTATTATTATTATTATTATTATTATTATTATTCATGAGCAGTCATGATGACAAATATAATGCTTATTAAAAAGAAACAATAAATGATTTTAGAGACATTATATATATGAGAATTTGTTGGGTACATAATAAAGAATATATACAGCTTAATCATTGATCAGATCTGTGTTCTAATAAAAAAATTGGTCCAAGCTTGAAGAATAAGGGAAAGGACGATGAGCTGTTCTTTAAAGGATAAACTTATGTTGGATCTGAATTGATAATTGATGATTAGTCAAGTTCAATAAAGAAATCATACATTATGATAGATATTAGATCATAATCTTTTTTATGCTTATATTTTACTGCCGTCTACCTTGGTTGTGCATGTGATAAATAAATAAATTAAATGCACTCAAAGATTATTAACTTGTTAAACGTTCAAAGTATAAAAGGCGAATCAACAAAATACTTACACATCATGAATCTGATACCACGACTTTTACATTTTTCATTTCTCCAAGATTTTTTTTTTGACAAAATATATTATTATTATTGTTTTTGTTAAATAAGTTTTGACTGATAACTGATTTTAGTGACTAATTTTAATATACACTTAATATGATTGTAGTTTAAATATTTATGTAATATGTTAAATATTAATGTAAATAACATCTCATATCAATATTTAACAAAAAAAAATCTAATAGTAGAAACCAAAATGAAAAGCTTTTAATTTTACAAGGAGTAATAAAAAAAATTACTAGGACCCCATTTTTTGAGAAAAGTAAATTATTTTTTATAAAAATGTCCATTAGAAAAAATTTTATTTTTTGTGATTAAATTTTGTGAACCAAAATATCTTTTAACAAATTATTTTTCTAGTATTTAAATTGTATTTTTACCAAAATATCTTTTAAAATATTTTGTAATGATTAAATTATTTTTTTACTAAGATACCCTTCAATATTATTTTTTTAGTGATTAAAATTGTGATATCAATGCATATTATTTTAACATTAAATAAAAAAATTCTTTCCTATGAGATTAATAGAAAAATATAAAAAAATATTAAGCCAAACTTGTAAAACT
>NC_029785.2:10294826-10298078 GCF_000816755.2 Arachis ipaensis
ATTTTAAAAATTATAAAAAATGTATATTTTATTAAAAAAAAAAATGAAGCATGCAATTTTTTTTTTCGAATTTAAACATTAATTACATATTGTTAGGAGTAGTATAAAATTCAATGTACTGTAAAAAGGGGCAGTGCAATATATAGCAAAGAGATTAAGAGAACATACCAAGAGCTTGTCTCTTTTGATATGAAATAGTGCTGTAAGCATAAGACGGAATTAACTTGGTAGAATTAATGTCATCTTCTTCGTCACCACCATCATCAGTATCTGATGAATCTCCATCCGTACCAACGTGAGGGAAAATTCTCTCTGTGGAACTCTCAGCCGCTGCCACTAGTCCATCACCGGCGCCTGCTCCGTCGAACGAATCCAACGTCGCACAAACGTGCCACTTGGCAGCCAGCCCTGTGATCGCCTGTGCTCTGTGTGTGATCTTTGTTGCACTACGTAACAATATGCACAATGCAGCAAGAAGTGTAACGGAACACAACTGCGCCATTAAAATAAAATAAAAAATAAATGTAATACTAATTTATCATATGTTTTATCATGTATCATATTGATTGCGAGAGAAATTCATACAAATATTACAAATTAAAGAATATCAAATTTAATATCACATATCATTGGTTAATGTAGATTACTTTAAGTTTATGTATTTCAACATAATTTATTATTTATTATCGTTTTAAACTATACTTACGAAAAATAATAAATCTACACCCAAAAAGAAAATATCATAAAATATTTTACCCCTGTTTATTTTAGTGTTGTCATCATTTGTTATTTTTCCCAGTTTTGTAATGGACAATCATGAAGAACAAGATCTAGCACGACGAATAAAAGGAACATGGAGGCAACACAATTGCACAAAATAACGACCACGTCTTCATTTAAATAAAATTACTATGATCTCGACCACGAACACTTATTCTTATATATAGAATAATTTATAATTCAAATGAAATCAATGTGTATGTAATATACTACTATGTAGTATGTACAGCTAATAATCGGGGTCCACAAGTGCGCATCCTTAAAATTATTCATCAAATAAGGTGAAAATTAAGGTGAAGTCGACTTTACGTGATGTTGATACGTGAGAGTTGTTAGATGAAAATTTAGCCAAATCAATAAAATCATTTAACGGCTCTCAAGTATCAACTTCACGTGAAGTCGACTGCACTTAAGTTTTCACCATTAAATAATTTAATTAAGATAGTAAACCAAATCTTGTTTAAAAAATGATAATAAGAATTAAGATAAAATTGAAAGAGAATGATGGACGTCTGGACGAGGAAGATTAGAAAGTAGAGGAAGAAACCAAACTATATTCATCTTTGGTGGTTATTTAATTTAAAGAATTCTGCTTTTTTTAATTTGTCTTACACTCATTAAACAGAAGGCATACCGTAAAAGTTTGGAAATAACTTTGATTACCTAATCAACAATATTAAATTGAAACTATAGAAATTTTCTCCTATAGATATAACCCACGGTTGAAGTTTACGTTAGCTGTGAGATGTACAAATAATCAAATTTGTTCAACCACTATCCATTAGTTTAACATTCTTTTCAATATAATTTTATTGATAAACCATTAAAAATACATTCGAATTATTTTATTATCGATAAAAATATTTTTAAATTAATTAAAAATGTGATAAAAATATACTCATGTAAACTAAAATGTCTTAGGTAATGAAAATTCAGAGGACATTTTTATCATATTTAAAACTAATTTAAAAATATTTTTATCGATAATAAAAATTAAAGACATTTTCGTCTACACTAAAATATTTTTTGGTGGTAATTTTACGATTTTACCAAAAGATATTCCTAGGTGCATATTTTGGTATAAAAGAGACGAGAATCAAATTCACAACTAATTTGCTTTTTTTTCTATTTGCTGATGGGAGAAATTTTTTATAGTTAAAAATTGTTATATAATAATTTAGTTAAATATATTAAATTATTTAATAATTTTTAACTATCACTTTTAGATAAAAATAATTGCATGTAATTATTTATCTATCATTCTAAATTTGTAACTTGTAAATTGTTTTTAAAATTTAATTTTAATTCACTAATAGCATTAAACATTTTACGTACGTGTTTATTTAAATTTATTTTTTTAGATGAATCAACTTATAAGATAGTGATTTTTAATAATTATTACATAATTAGACGCAGATATAAAACTATTTATCAAAAATTAAATTCTTGTTTTCGAGCTTAAAAATTAATTTATTCATAAATAAATAAAACAGAAAGAGTAAGAAAAGGGGTAACAAACAAAAGTGCATACATACCGCAAGCTCACCGGCTTTGTAGATATTGACTTGATTTCTGGCTTTGGTAGTGACAAGAAGACACATGAACTGGCTTCCAGTGACCAATACGATAGCGAGTATAATGAACGCGCGGTACCTGTGGCTGATGATTCGCAGGTGCCTCCTGATCCTCAAGTGCTCCGAGAGCACAGTAGCCACGTCCGAGTCCACGTGGAACACCGTGGCAAAGTCCTTCAGCCGTAGGATCTGGAGGTAGCAGATCAGACGGAACAGAATGCACACGAGAAATATTACGGTGGTTCGGTACAGCCAGGAGCAGAGTTCTAATATGCACCCCACTGTACCAGTGATGTAACCAAAGAAGGGTATCTGTGACGATGCTGATGCGTACCACCATATCTTGTATGCACTCTCCGCAGCGAAGCACGGCACAACAAATACCGATATGATCTTCAGTGACCTCTGTGTTTGTTAACACAAATTTAAGAAAATTAGTTAATTTTAATTTAAATATGAGGTAAAAATAAGAAAAATATTACTCACTTAAAATTTCTCCTAATTCTCCTATCATACACACACATCTAATTAGTGTTTTTATAATTAGTGCTAGAGAATATGTCCGTAATTCGTCAGAATGTTTATTTAAATTATTAGAGAGCATATGCTTAGTTTTTCATAGCATGTTTCTAGTTTGAATAAATGAACAGTAAGAACCACTATGGATTGTTCTAGCGTAGTGTGATCTTGAATTCTTCATAATGATGAGGCATCTGTGTCTTCTCCGGTAAATGCGGTGATCAATATTTTAAAAAAAAATACTATTTATACATTAAAATTAATTATTAAAATTAATTGTTAATATATTTACATATAAATATAAATAATTTAATTTATTTTTAATATATATTTATATTCTATATGTATTTTACACTTTTGATAATTAATTTTAGAGTAT
>NC_029785.2:10298455-10302814 GCF_000816755.2 Arachis ipaensis
CTTCCTGCATAATAATGTATGTCAGGAAAAAAGTAAAAAGGTACAGGCAATAGGTTCAAAATCAGTAGTACTAATCGAGTCTCTTATTTTTATACTTAAAAATGTTCATAATTGTTCATTTATTCATTTATATTTAAAATATATTTATAAATTATTATTTATGAAGAAACAAAGAAAAATCTAAATATTTTTAAAATATGCATTAAATATATATTTTTTAAATTCAACATTTTTCACCTATTTTATAGCTTCCATAGGTGTTTTCCTTTGTGTTGTTTATTTTTCCCGGAGGTTTCATCATCTAATACTTAAATGACAAAGTGAGTCTTTAAAGCGTGCTCTTACTCATTATAAATTTATAACAACCAAAAAGTTGACAAATATGACACATTCTACAAAAACAAATGATTGAAAAATACTACTACAAAGTCAAAACAAGATACATATAATTACGGATTAAGGTTTCTACTGTGAGCTATCTCAATCTTTTTCAATCGCTTTAGAAATTTCCAGCTGTTTCCTTTTGTAATACAGTAGTAATCTAGCTAATATTCTTTGGAACTTAAGTTAAATTAAACTAAAGCTATAGTTTTCTTCACTTCATCATGTCTCCGTCTAAGTTAAACCTTTACCAATATTATTGACAATTAAAAATACAAAAAAAGATTTACGAAATTGCATTACTACTAACTATAAATGGGGTTCTGCCTTTCTAGATGGTTCTCTGACTTTAGCAACATTACAGCGCAAAATTAGCAAGAATCTCACGCTAAGAAATGTTAAAAATAGCACTCATGCGTTAGAGAAGTTATTCTTAGGTGCTCTCAGAGTAGAAGAGTCTTAACTGCGACTATCTTCTAATTGGATTAATATGTCTAAACAAACATAAACACGCTAATTAGAGAAAGAAAGTGAATGAATGAATGACAGATCAATTTGAAACGGATCCAAAATGCTCTGTCTTATTGTGCTGAGCTCTTTCTTTAAAAAAAAATGCAATAATGGAAAAGAGAGAGGGAGAGAAACATACATTAAGTTCGAACATGTAGTTATTCCTAACGGTTTCGCTCTCATCGCGGAGCTTATCAAAGAAAAGGAACCTTCTGAGTCCGTACTGTTTAACGAACCCGGTGAGGCAGAGGAACGAAACCGCCGCCATGCCGCTCAGTGAGACCTGCACGACGCTGTCGTAAGAGCGGGAGTGGTGGGAGTCACAGGAAGGGCAGGACAGCAGGAAGTGTGACGCGGCGGGTACGGCCACCGTGAAGAGGAGGAACACCAGCCACGACAGCGCCGCCGTGAAGTTGTTCGACTGGTCCATGCACATCCACCGGAGGTAGGAGCGGAACGTGCGGAACTCGTCGTTCACGTTGGAGACGCAGCGGTTGTATTGTTTCCTCCGGTCCAGGAGGGGTTCCTTGTTGGAAGAAGAATTATCGGCATCGGTGATGGTGGTGGTGCTATCCGCCATGGCCACCGGGGAGGTGATCGATAGTGGTGGAGGAAGATTAACTAGAATTTAGAAGTTAGAAGAGATGGTTTTGTTTAATTTGGATCGAGAATGGGTTTAATTTCCGATTTATTAGGATGGCAATCTAACTCCTGGAACTTATTTTCGGCCTTTCCTGTCTGGAACTTATATATACTTGTCAGTTGTGATTACTCATTAGCGTGTCTATTAATTTTATTTTCTTTTTCTAAATTTATGTGTTATAATTTGAAAATAATCAATATTGTATGGGAATATAAAAGTATAATATTTAGTTATGTTTTTTAATTTTTTTATGTTATTTTTTGTGTTTTGATCTTTTGGTAATACTTTTTGTAGTATATTCTATTCATATTGATAAATATAGATTTAGTTAAGGTGATAAGATATTAAGTTTTATAATCAATGGTGGTGGGTTTCAATTTTATAAATGTAAAAAAAAAAATATTTTTTTTGAATAAATTTTTACCCTATATAAAAGACGTTGAAAATTGTCGAAATTATCAGTGAAAACGTAAAAAAAAATCCGACCATAATTTTATTATCGTTGAATTTATCTGTAAATAAGCGCTAATTGTATAAATATTACTGGTAATGATTTATCAGTGGATTTTTATTTCTAACACTATTTTTATCGGTGAATTGTTTGCATAATACTAATCTAAAATGATGTTATTATTGAATTTTTTCTGACAGTGATGATGGCTCTCTTTTTTTTTTTTTCGTCTTAATTACTGGTAAAAATTTATCTCAGACAATAATATTATTGAATTACATAATATTTTAAATCTGTGAAATTAACATATAAATCTGTGACTTTTTTATTTTTTTTGAAACAAAGAAAGCTCAATACATTGGAGTGGAGCAAGAAAGTAATATAACAGAAATAAAGTAAAATAAAATATATAAAGATGAACATCGGTCATCTCCGACAGAGCTATCAACAACCAAAAGGATCAATACCAGACCACTCTTTATAGCTCAAAAACGTCCTTTCTTGAATGTGCTCAACACCTGCTTCTCTGTTATTGAAGATTCTATCATTTCTCTCCATCAAGATATTCCAAATCACTGCAAAGAAACTAACTAATAACAGCCGCTCCTCCTTCTTTCTGTTCTGTATGCCAAGCCAACTCTCAAAAAGTCCTTTCATGGTTCCTGGGACCGCCCACGGTCTATCAAAGTGTCTGAGCCAAGCGCCCCATATCTGCCACGTAAACTCACACCCAAGGAACAAATGGTGCACATATTCCAATTTCTTTTTACACAGGGAGCATAAAGTATCATTTTGATGAAGCACGCCTAGTCTACTCAACCTTTTTTTAGTGTTTACCCTGCCAATTAGAACGAATCAGCCAAAAAGCTCAATCATCGAAGGTACCACTCCTCCCCAAATTGATCTAGTGAAATTGTAGCTCGTAATCTCTTCCGAGAGAGTCTCCGCTTGCAACACCTGCAGAAAAGAGTTAGTAGAAAAAATTTCTTTATTATCAAATTTCCACACAATATTATCCTCTCTGCCAGCTGATAGTGCCACTGGCCTTAACCTCTCATGAAGCTGATGAATTAACTCCATCTCCCATTGGAACAACTCTCTCCTCCATGAGAAGTTCCAAATCCACTCTACTCCATCCCAAAACCCACAGTCCCCTATCACTGATCCTTGTTGATAGTGCCACTGGCCTTAACCTCTCATGAAGCTGATGAATTAACTCCATCTCCCATTGGAACAACTCTCTCCTCCATGAGAAGTTCCAAATCCACTCTACTCCATCCCAAAACCCACAGTCCCTTATCACTGATCCTTGTTGGTTTGAAATAGAGAAGAGCCTTGGAAAACTTGCTTTAAGAGGACCACCTTGCACCCAATTATCTTCCCGAAACCGCGTCCGTCTTCCATTCCCTACTTCCATCGCCAGACCACTAATAAGTTTTTCTTTCACCTGTTGTTCTGCTATATTTAACTAACATATGTCTTTCCATGGGCCCCTTTCACTGGGAGAGTCTGAGTAGATAGCATAGCATTAGGGGTTAAATTATTACAGGAACACACTACCTTCTTCCACAATGGGCAATCCTCCTTTGAGAAACGCCACCACCATTTGAACAACAGCGCTGTGTTCCTGATTACTGCATCTCCCACCCCCAATCCTCCAACTTTTTTTGGGGCCTGGACCACCTCCCACTTCACTAGGGGTATACCATGAGTACCATCGTCCTTACACCACAAAAAGCTTCTCTGAAGTGCAATGAGCTTGTTAGCAACCGCCTTTGGCATCTTGTACAGACTGAGGTAATAAACCGGCACGCTATTCAAGACTGATTTAATAAGAACTAGTTTACCTGCTTTGTTTAATACCTTTGCTTTCCACAGGCTGAGCTTCTCTTCCACTTTGTCTATGATCGGCTTCCAAGTTTTCACTAATCGAGGGTTTGCTCCCAATGAAATACCGAGGTATCGAATCGGTAGCGCCGCTTGATTACACCCCAGAATACCACAGACATGCTCTACCCACTCCTGATCACAATTAACTGGGATCAAGTTCGACTTATCAAAATTGATGCTCAAACCAGACATCAACTCAAAACAGCGCAGCAGCCTCTTATAATTCACAATTGTTTCTGTCTCCGAAGGGCAAAACAAGATAGTATCATCTGCGAACTGTAGATGGGACAATTCAATACCGACCAGCAATGGAGCTATGCGCCCATTCCTAACAGCTTCCCCCAACATTCTATGTAATACATCAACCACGAGCACAAACAACAAAGGAGAAAGTGGATCCCCTTGTCTTAAACCCCTCTCCATTTTAAAAGCCTTGGAAGGTGAACCATTCACCAGTATAGACATAGAGGCCGTACTGACACAC
>NC_029785.2:10302830-10303087 GCF_000816755.2 Arachis ipaensis
AATATCAATAAAATAATTAAATTTCAAAAAAATTATAATTATATGTCCCAATAGAAATTAAATTTCAAATATAACTGTCCTAAGTACTTATTGGAGTCCTTGCTTTTCTTTTGGCATGAGTGATAACCAACATTTCATTCGTTAGTTGTGCTACGTGTCTTCAAGGTGTTTATCCAAACCTTGTTCAATAACTTCACCTAACGACTTCCATCCCTGACACATCCAATTTGGCATCTAGTTTCTTCAAATGTCATTCA
>NC_029785.2:10303135-10304105 GCF_000816755.2 Arachis ipaensis
TTGACAAAAATTATTTTATATTTAAATAAATTTTTAAAAATAATTATAAATATTAAAAATATTTTTATTTTTATTTTTTTAATAAAAATAATTTATTTTTGATAAAAAAAATTTCAATCAAATAAACCCATCGAAACCAAGACTAAATATATGTACCTTCCTTCTTTCGTCGAAAACACTTTTTGCCTAAAATTTATTTTCACCATAAGAATTAAGAAGCATGCACTTCATTAATGTCTTTTCAACATCAACATCCTATTTTTATTTTCTTTTCTTACTTATAGAAGAAAATTTATTTCAATATAACAAAAGTTCCCAAAGTATTTATTTTTTGACAAAAAAGCATAAATACTTACTCTTACTGAATATTTTTCTATAAAATCATCTTCAACGATTCCTTTTTCTTTTTTTTTTCCTTCTTTTATTTTTAAAATATGTCAAACTCACTCACCAACTTGCCCACCAATGGTGTGATGGATTCATGGATTTGTATGAAGCATTGCATTATTATTATTTGCCTCAATCACCGCGATACCACAAATTGTGTTTAGAGAAAAACCACACCAGAACCAGCTGGCGACGGCACTGTTCACATGGGTCGGATAGATCAGAGGGGAACCAATGCAAGGCAAGGCACCCAACCACTTTAATACAAAAATATTACATGTAACTATGTTAGCAAAATTCTAAGTTATTATATATGATAACAATGATAACCAAAATCAATTTGAATTTATCTACTGAATTAGATTACTAATTTGTTAAAACAAGTTTTTTCTAGAAGCGAAAATCTCGATTCTTTCAAAGAGTGCAAAGTCTAAGTCTTCAAGGGATTAAATTTAATCCTTTTGACAATATCATAAAAATCAACCACAAACAAAATATAAACTTCAAAAAATATTAAACCAAAGAAAATATAAATATAAATGTTACATTAATTAAATAATTGTTCAAACATAATACGTTGTTT
>NC_029785.2:10304321-10307805 GCF_000816755.2 Arachis ipaensis
GAAAATACTGTAAAAAATTAAACTAAAATAATAATAATAAGCAAATAAATTTTTATTTTATATTTTTTATTGGTTTTAGTATTATAATATATATATATTTCTGTTTTTTAGTTTTTTTGGTAGTTAAAACCGAAACTTTTCAATTTTTAGAACCAAATATTTTAAGGTTGATTCAAACCTAATAAGAATAATAATGACAACACAGAAATCCCCTGGCGTTTGCAGATTGATTCCTTTCTCCTTGTTTGTTTATGGAAACCATGAAGTCACAAAGCAATAAATAAAAATAAAATCCAGTGAACCGAAACTTGGCTTAACCTCATTTGCAAGATTTGCTTCTTTTGGAGCCATTCCTTCAATGATTATTATTTATTAATACAAATGATTAAGTAGCAATGGTGCCACGTAAGAATCGTTTTGCGGTGGTCAACACAGCTGGTTCCAAAGTGGTTGTGCTGACCAAAAACACAGATTATTATTGTCTGCTAGCAGGATTTATTATTACTACATCATGATATCATATGCTTTAGATTCAATCCTGTCTTTAATTAACTTATAATTCTTACTTAGGAAATAGGTACGTAGAAGTTCAATTCATCTTGACAATAATCTACTACTCCAACAAAGCTAATTATATAAATATTAGATGAACTTACTTTTAGAGTGATACTTTAAATTAGTTCAATATCTTAATAGTTCTTAATCTTTTAAAATATTAGATAAATTAGTGTTCAATAAAATAAATGGATAAATAAATTAGTCTTTTATCTTTTAAATTTTCAACCAATTTAATCGTATAGTTTTGTTTTTGCGTCATGTTGGTAGATTATGAAAGGAAGGATATAATGTTATGTAACTATATTTCAATTTTATTTTTTTTTTATCAATACAATTACGTAATGAATGAAACAAGTTTTTATTCAGTATTTTTTTTTTTTTATTAAAATTCAGCTAAATAATTGAAACAAACACATCCTCAGATTTAATGTTTCTACATTCTTATACTGCATTTAAATTACAAATACAATAAGCCTAAAAATTAGAAAATTTAAGTTAAAATCTGATCCGTACCTTAATAACTCGGATATACGTTATACCTCAAAATCGATTTACGAAATATTTAAACCTAATCTCATGAAGTAACTGTCTGACACCTCAATAGTTCCTGTGCGAATCTCGGCCAAAGTATCTACAGGTCGGTTAACACTTGGCAATAATAAATAGGAGATGATCAGAGCTATCGAAGACAAATGAGAATTACACAGACTACCAAAATTAAATAGCTTTAATTAAGATATTCTGAAAATTGATATTGATTTGAGCATCGGAGTTCTTTTTGCAAGTTCTACACGCAGATTAGACTTCTAAGTAATCCACAGCATCTCCCAGGTGGAAGAATAAGGAAGCACTTTTCGGTGCCAACAAGTTATACTTCGGAGAGCAGGATTCCTGAATCGAACATTTGACGCCAACCTTGGGGCCAAATACTACTTATAACCCCACGATTACCACTTATCTTTCTTTTGTAGGAAGACAATCATGGCTGAAGAAGATGTCGTGCCACCACCTCCTCCAACTCCGACTCATGCTGGGTTGGTGGCTATGAACACCGCCAAGCGGAAGTGAAAAAGATAACTGACCTTTTAGCCAGCAATGTAAGTGGGAGTAAAGAAGATGGAGAGAAAAAGAAAGCCGACAAGGAGAGTCCTGAAAGCAAACACCATTCTGAGACAAACACGGCCCTGGAGATCATCCCACCAAAGTCTACAAAAAAAAGGACGGACCCTTTCTCGGCAGAGATAATGAGTTTTCAAATGTCGAAGTGTTGAGTTAAGAAATTAATTAATAAAATTGATGATGACAAACATTTGATTAGTGGGCTAATCACCCAATTAGTTTTGATTATTTTTGATAAGTGATGCAGGCTAAAAACAAGTGTTGCAGCAGCCCAACATCAAACAAAAGATATATGCCAATGGGCTGAATGGTAAGTGAAAATAAAGACAAGCCCAAGTCATCCATCTCAAGCAAAAAGTCTTCCAAGAAACAAGACAAGGCACCAACGGGCTGAACTTGAGAAGAACTCGATCCAAGCCCGAATTGTTTTTCAATTCCCTCCATCTTGCCTTACCAGAAGCAACGTTCCTCTCCTCTCTAATCAAGTCAAATCAAAACTTCAGAAAAGTAAGAAAGAGAAAGAGAGAAAAAGCTTCTTCCCTAAGCTAGTAACCAAAGAAGCAAGAAAGAGAAAGTTTAAGCTTGAAACACAGAAGCTAAAACAGAAAATCCAAACCAAATCAAGCTTAAGTTAAAGGTAATCCATCTCATCTTGCATGCATCAGATCTTCTTCTCTCCTTCCCAACTCTCTGCTCTATCCGAAAATGGCATTCAAGGGAAAGTTGGTCTCTGCCCTATTCTGCTTCACATCTACGGTCACAAGTGATACTTGGGGACCAAGTAGTTTCTCAATGGCTAAGATCAAGTTGACCATGAGAAGATTTCTATGGTTACTGCTTTGTGGCTTTCGGCCAAGATGAAGGAGTCAGAAGCAAAGTTTCTACTCTAAGGTTTAATGTGAAAAAGTGAATATGTGGGTTGGTGAAGCTCAAGGCTCAAGGTGTTGACCTTGAAAGAAGAACCAAGCAACATGCAAGGAGATAAAAGAAGCTTGATGTTCATTCAGAAGGTAAGGAGAGAAAACCAGAGTTGTGTGAGCTGTGTTCTGAAAAGAAGTTCTTCTACTTGGATAATGCTTTCTTTCAAAGAAGTATTCGGCCAATACTGAAGAACTCAAGCTGAGGTTTGCGAATCTGGTTTTGCACATAGCAAAGAGGCTGCTGATGAAGTCAATCTTCTTCATGTTTTACAGATTGTGATGTACTTTTCTATGTTTATCTTTCTGTAATTTCTTGTGAGAAAAGGCATTGTGAGAAAGCTTAAGAAAAAGCCATGAGTGGAAAAAGGCTGAGTGATACACTTGAGAGAAAAGCCTAGAGTTATTTCAGATTTCTTTAGGTATGTCTGTGTCTTGTATCTTGTACCTGTGAGGTATCCCTTTCTTAGTTGGGTTAGCACTAAGAGTGAATAGTTAGGTATTAGCATAGCCAATGTCAAGTTAGGTTAGAACTTGAGTGTGAAAGGATTGGGTCAATCCTGTGAAATTGGTGTATGTAATACAGTTAACTATAGTGAAATTCTTCCATAGTTGTGGAGGAGACTGGATGTAGGTTGCATAGCACAAGGCAACCGAACCATGATACATGCTGGTGTTAGCTTTTCTCTTCTCTGCTGAGTTCTGTTTTCTGATATTCATGAGACAAAAATAAATTGTCTCATAAATTTCCGCTGCTGAGTTCAAACAGAACCTGAATTGAAAGTTCATTTTAAAAGGGTAATAACAGCAACTTAAAAGGAAGGCATAGATTCAACCCCATTCTCTAAGCCTACCACAACCTTCACGAAGAATTTCACATTGCCAACAAT
>NC_029785.2:10317805-10318042 GCF_000816755.2 Arachis ipaensis
GTCCTCCTATGGCAAGCTGTGTGTTGGTGGATCATCGTTGTCAATGGCTACCTTCCATCCTTCCAGTGAAAACTACGCTCATGCGCTCTGTCACAGCACGGCTAATCACCGGTTGGTTCTCGATCCGGTTGGAATAGGATTTACTATCCTTTTGCGTCTGTCACTAACGCCCAGCCTTCAGGAGTTTGAAGCTCGTCACAGTCATTCAATCCTAGAATCCTACTCGGAATACCATGG
>NC_029785.2:10318085-10325692 GCF_000816755.2 Arachis ipaensis
CAGCTGTTTCCATGTTCTTATGCTGGCCTTAGGTTGGTTATTTAACCACCTCTTAGCTTGATATTTTACAGCAAATGGAAATAGTAATAATCTGTAGACATCCTGATCTACTTCCTTATCAGACTGTTCATTTCCACTTATGTCCATGATGGATGTATGGATATAACTTGGACTGATTTATCTTTTTATTTATTTTATTTTATAAGAAGTAAATACTTAAATAAAATAAAATAACTAAAAAGAATTTGAATTTTGAAATTAAAATTTTTTTTTTCGTAAAAGGAAATAAAAATTAATTAGTTAAAAAAAAAGAAATTTTTGAAAAAGAGGGAAGATATTTTCGAAAATTAGAGAGAGAGAGTTAGTTAGGTAGTTTTGAAAAAGTTAAGAACCAAACAAAAAGTTAGTTGGTTAGTTGAAACAAATTTTGAAAAGATAAGAAGTTAGGAAGTTAGAAGAGATATTTTGAAAAGATATTTTTGAATTTAGTGAGGAGAGAGAAAAACAATAAGATAGTACAAGATTTAAAATTTTTAGATCTAATGCTCCTTGTTTTTGAAAATTTTGGAGGGAAAACACCAAGGAACACCAAACTTAAAAATTTTAAGATCAAGACACAAGGAAAACTCAAGAACACTTTGAAGACTCACAAGAACACAAGAACATTAAGAAAGAACACCAACTTAAAATTTTTAGAAAACCAAACCAAAATTTTCGAAAACCAAAGAGAAATCAACAAGAAAACACCAAACTTAAATTTTGGCACAAGATTTAATAGAAAAAATATTATTTATGAAAAAGAAGGTTTTGAAAAGAATATAAAAGACTCTAACCCAATTACCAAGAACACAGATTAACGCTCTAGCCAAATGAGTTATGAAAATTTTCGAAAATTTTAAGAAAGATTATTTTTGAAAATACCAAACTTAAAGTTTGGCACAGGATTTAACAGAAAAATTATTTTTGAAAAAGGTTTTTAAAAAAATATGATAGCCAATTACCATGAACATAAACACCACGTTCTAATTAACTGAGCTATAAATTTAAAGTGTTTTAACAAGGGATAAATAGTAAAAGACTCTAAACCAAAAAGAGAAAATTTTTCCTAATCTAAGCAACAAAATAAGCCGTTAGTTGTCCAAACACGAACAATCCCCGGCAACGGCGCCAAAAACTTGGTGCACGAATTGTGAGTCACACTTTTTAATAGACTAAAAACTAACTAAAACATACTCAAAACTATATGAAATTATCCCCAAAAAGCGTATAAAATATCCGCTCATCACACAACCTGAAGTACCTCGGGGGAGCTATACGGCATCCAGATAAACTGCACAAAGAAATAGCTATGTTGTCATGCCAACTCCCTCTACAGAAACATCTGATGTCTAGTTATTCAAATAAAAGTAACCGGAACAAAACTCACATTCCTGGGCTGTAACATGTCTATCTTCAGTCTCGTGTTCTGCACTCTAGGACCCTTCTCGCTGTAGGAAGGGCTGTAACCTGACCACCTGCAGCGCACATGGGTGTTATGTTTAATCAGAAGTATGAC
Source organism: Arachis ipaensis (assembly GCF_000816755.2). NCBI lineage: Eukaryota > Viridiplantae > Streptophyta > Magnoliopsida > Fabales > Fabaceae > Arachis > Arachis ipaensis. The sequence goes on from NC_029785.2 coordinate 10,319,641, forward strand.
AGATTTGTAATACAATACAAGCGTACATGAACATCAGCTATTTTAACTTGAAATAGAAAAGCCTGAGTAGCGTACCTCGATGCCAAAGGCCAGCTGCACGTATCATACCCAGCAGGCCTAAACCTGAGAAAGCGCCAGAAGATCCAGGACTGAAGTAGCTGAAGTGGGCCCGCTAACTTCACCACATGTCTGTTTGCCACTCGGCACATGCACCGGTACAACCATGCCAATACTGCAGACCCCCAACTGTAGGAACCCATCTCCTCAAGCCTAGCTACGTAAGGAAGCCATCTGATGTGAATGTGGTTGCCGGACTTGTCGGCAAACAGCTGAGTGCCCAACAACATCATGATATAGGCACGAGCAAAGCGCTGCACAGTCTCCTCATCGGCTCCCTCGGGGCACTCTCCGAAAGTCTCCTGGAACCAGGTGCAGTTTACTGTGAACTTCTAAACCTGGCTCGGAGGAGGAATCACTCCAAGCAACTCCTCGAACCACACCCAAGCTGGACGTCCACCCTCGATATACAAATGGAACTCTGTAAGGTAACCGCTGACATAACGCCCGTCCACTGCCAACCCCAACTGATACGCCATGTCCTGAAGCGTGATCGTGCACTCTCCGAAGGGCATATGGAAGGTGTGCGTCATCAGGACGCCACCGCTCGACGAAGGCGCTGACAAAGGGCTTATCTAACCGGAACCATCTATCGTTCAGCCTAGCCAGATGGTATAACCCGGCCATCTGCAAGTAGGGAACATAACGCTCATCGAGTGGCATGCCTTGTTGCCGCCGCATGCTCCTGATGCATCGCTGTGGCTGCGCATTAAATGGACCGCATTATTAGAACCACATACAATACTGGTAACCAAAAAAAAAAAACTAACACAATAAACCACTTACATAAACCACTTACATAAACCATCAACACAACCGCATATAAAACCACTAACATAAACCACTTACATAAACCATCAACACAACCGCATATAAAACCACGTACAAAAAATCACTTACCCTAAACCACCAACTAAACCGCATGCAAAACTACTAAAATAAACCATTTGCAATACCACTACAATAAACCACTAACAATACCACCTGACATAAACCACTTACATAAACCATTAACAGAAGCGCATATAAAACCACTTACAAAAAACCACTTACCAAAAATCACCAACTAAACTGCATGCAAAACCTCTAATATAAACCATTTGCAATACCACTAACATAAACTGCCACTAAAACCACATGCAAAACCACTAACTCAAATAAACTGTGTGCATAAAATTTTCTATGTACTAACCTCGTCGTTGATGACCCCGGCTATATGAGCAACCCCGTCCAACCGGTACAGCCTTGCAGGATCGTCCCCCATCAGCTGAGTCTTCGGTTCTACTATTTCTCGGATCAAATCTGGGTCGTTTTCTCTGGGATTTGGTGGGGTATGAAAAATGAGAAGTGGTTCGAATTTGCTTGATTTGAACTCCTTATATAACCTAATTGTTCGTAATTCGAACCAATTAGGTTCGAATTTGTGGTGGCACTTAATCATGAGTAATTCGAACCAATTAGGTTCGAATTATGTGTTTGTAGTTCGAACCAAATAGGTTCGAATTACATATAAGTATGCTTTGGCTCATTCGTGAATCAATCTTCAATTTGGCTTGTTCATGTAACAACTTTCCTCCCATGGTTTATTTGTGTTTTTTACCCTTTTTTTTTTCATATCTTGCTTTATATATCCGCATTAAACTTATTGAATCATATTGGATTAAATATCTATAATTTTTATGCTTGCATCTGATTTGAGTTATACATTGGTAGATATGATATTAACAATTCGATTTGATTATTGCTGATCAGATCTGATCATCTTATGAATTAGATTATATCTACAAATTATGAATCAGATACAGATAAATAATTATGAGTATGATCAGATCTATAAATAACGCAAATTTATGAGTATGATCTGATCTATGAACACTTTTATCCTATCTCCTCTATTCAGGCTCCTCAACCCCTGTGTCAGGTAGATAGTTAAAAAAATATTTTCATTATCACTTCTCTTTTTATCATTAACTCTATTTCTTTACCTAATAATAGGTAGTTTGAGAATTCTTTTTCTCTTAGGGTCTAAATTAGAAGCTTCTATGGTTTTAATATATGTAATAATAAAAATGTTATTTATACATTAAAATCAGTTATCAAAATTAGTCATTATATATTTATGTATAAATATATATATACGTTATTTACCTGATTTTCAATGTGTATTTATATTTTAATATTTTTATATTAATAACTCATCTTAGTAGCTGATGTATACTTAAAGAGGGAAACACTTCCTGAATCTGAGCTGATGCTTCCCATAAGACTTCAAATTTTGAGAGATCCTTCCACTGCACCAGAACTTCAATTTGTCGAGAATTATTCATCCTCACTTCTTTGATGCTTTCATGCTCCATACTCAAATTTGTTGGTAATGGTTGGGATGTTGTGGTTGATTTGAAACTTTTCTCCATCAGTGAAACATGAAAGATAGGGTGTACCTGTGACCCTTCCAGTTAGTAGTAATTTATAAACTACCTTGCCAATATATAGCACTAAGCTTCTAGTTGCTTCACTTAGCCAAGAATTTCAATTGGTATGGCTAGATTTTTAAGAACATCTTATCACCCACTTCAAATTCGACATATATCTCTCTCACTGTCTTTATCTAACATCTAATTTCTCTTCTCCATTAGCACCTTTACTGCCTCAATCGTGGCTTCAAAGAACTTGGATTGTTTATTGGTAGTTTGGTCTTATCAGGGATGGCTATGAAAAAGGGTTTCAATTGGGAGTTGAAGAAAGGCTGCTCTTGGATTCAGTGGCAGCCATGGATGCCAATACCCTGTGTTTTAGATACCATGCGAACAAGTTAACAAATCCAAAACAGAGTAGGCTGGTCTTCAGTAGAATCATACATGTTTTATTTGCTAATTGTACTTTTTAAAATCTATATACTTATTATATTTAATGTTGTATTATTTTATGAGATAACTATTTTTCTTGAAATTAAAAATAAGATTAAAAAATTATTTTATTCGTCCACTTGCTAGCTATTATTGATCTTCATATCAAAATATATTAGAATTAATATTATTTTCATTCAATTTTTTTTGTTATTTGTACTTTTTTATTAATCTAACAAGTTATTATGTTTTTCCTTTGGGAGAGGCACACATATGATCTTCAAACTAGAACAATAAACTAGATAAATCAAAGTAAGCTAGAAGTTCATATGCATTCGATTTATTCAACAATCCATTACTGAAATTTACATTTTGCTTCACATTTGCTTACTCAATTATCTTACAGTTGCAAACAATCATATATATATATCATGATTCATGAGCCATGATAACCACTTCAATTCATATGTTACAGTTACACTTTAATTTGCCCATTAATATTTTTCAACCACTACACATGTTTTCATTATTTTTTCCCCAAACCTTGAAACTTTACCTATTTTGTTTTTTATTTCCCCTTTCATTTCTACCTATCGTAATTGTTATAATAATAGCAATCATAAAAAATGCCTTGAGCAATTGGGATTCCTTTCCTTTCTCCCTTAAATGCCCGTAGCTAAACTATATGATGTAAAATCACTTGCATCCACCAGCACCAAACCCTACCTTGCCACCATTAACATCATACACTACTTGTAGTGTCTTTTGTTGCACATTTCCAAATATTGTAACATCACTATCATCCCCATTGGGTGCAAAACCCAAGCACACTTGTTTCACACTAGCAACATAAAATGTCCCCGCCGCGAGATCCACCGTGGCACCACCGGCGAATTCAAATATTATCTTTGGGAAAATTACCGTTTTATACGCACTCAAGTCATAGCATGTGTCCAATATGGACAGACTGCTCGCCATGGGGTACCTCGCCATACCTTGTCGGAATGCTGACCTTAAGGCGGTATAGGCCGTTGGTGGAAGCCGGGTGATCACCGTTCCGGAGTCTATAATCGTGCCGCCGGTGGAGAATGTGGAGGAGGAAACAGGGAGCTTGGTGCCCCCAACACTTATGCCGGTGATGTCTAGGCCGTAAAAGGAAGCGCCGGCCGGGTTGGTCGAAAAGGGAGTGTATTTGACATAACTAGAAGTTGTAGAAGCACCAAAGGCAAGGTAACCTACATTGCTTGCGGTGGAAGGAAGACAATAGGAGAATATTTTGTGATATTTTGCGGCGGTTTGTTGGACAAAGGAAATAGGGTGGCGGCCGAGGCCTAATAAGCCGGCCGAGCCGCCGAAGAGGCCTTGGTTGTTTTGGCCACAACCAAAAAGGAAGCCGTCCACGTAGTCGGTGCCGGTCACCGTCAGCCGCTCATGGCTGAAAAAGCCAACAGAGAAGGATGAGTCACCGTACTGGATGCCATATACACAAGCCTTTGATGTTGAAGCACATCCTGGGTCATTTCCTAATTTATAGTAAACCAAAATTATGTTAAAAATAAAAGATGACCTAAAATATGTATTAGAATCTCATTAGGAAGTGAATGGAATATTTGTATAATGTGTATAATGGGCTATGAGTTAAAAAATAAACATTTCTCATACTATCCAGTATAACCATCTGGATACTAGGAATAATAAACATTTCATATCATGAAACTACTCATCCCAAAAGCTTAAGCTGATAGAAAAAAAGTAACACTAATGGTTATATCTCTAATACTGAATTGGACATCTCTAAACCTCATTTGTACATATTATACAGATATTCCATTAATTCTTTATACTTCCTCTATGTATTATACTTTGTTGTGAATTTTTACAAAATCTCATTATCATTTTATCTTTTTATAATTAAAATAATATTTTTATTATAAAATATTGACATTTTGTATTACTGTCGTAATAGTGTAAAATACTAAAATGATCAAATATTCCCGTGTTTCATGCTAAAATTACCCTATACGTAAAAATTTTAGCCACAACATGCATGATTTATGTTAAGATTAAGAAAAAGAAAATGTAAAAATATTTTTTACCTGTGGCTGTAGAAAGCTGAGTACAAAGTGAAGAAGTGCATGTAATATTGGAATATGTTGAAGACTTTGATGGATCAAAAATGTCATCTTGTTGCTTGTAGCATGATTTAGCACAAGGCTGACACTGAGTCCAAGTGAGATCACTTCCAGTGTCAAATATAAGAGACAATTCCTTTTTTGGTGTCCCAAGACCCACTACAACAAAGTAGTTTCCTGACCCAATAAGGCTTCCAGATTTGGCAGGTAAAGTGGCAGAATCTAATTGCTTCAATCCAAGTTCATCATCATTGCCCAACATGTTCTTGGATATCTTGGAGTTAATGTATTTGACCCTTTCTTGGTCTACATTCAGAATGTCACTGTGTGATGTTGGGCCCTTATTTGCTTTGTTTAGTTTGGAGCATGGCCCATGTTTGTGTACCACATCCAATGTTGTCTTCATTTTGTTAGAACCTGGATTATTTATTCAATTAATTTTGTCAAAATCAGACCTAAAATATTAGTTATACATAGTTATTAAGAAAATTATTAATTTTTATTTGAAAATCTAAAAATTTGAAGAAAAATGGAGAACATAATTTATTAATTACAACATATTTTCTCTCTCAATAATTATGATCTCTATTAATATTTTTCTTTCAATAAATACTTAAATCCTATAATAAGTATAAATTAATTAATGAGTTATTGAAATATGACAATGATAGTTAATTTGATAAAAATTAAATAAAACTAAAAAGAGACATTTATTTTGAAAAGAAGGGATTATATACTTAAACAAGTAGTATTATTTAAATAGTTGTGCAAATATAAAAATCGGATTAGAGAACAGTATAGAATTTTTTATGTTATTAATATATCATAATTAACTCCAATCATCTATGGTTAAATATTTATTTTAAGACGAATAATAAAACGAACTTCATTGTAATGTCGTATATATTTTCTTCCTCTTTAATTTGAGAATGGCATACAAAAGGTTAACTCATAATT
>NC_029785.2:10327079-10327844 GCF_000816755.2 Arachis ipaensis
AATAGAGACATAGACACAAAAGTAGTGCATGTAATATTTTTTATTTTTAATGAGAATCACTTGTATATTGAAATTCATAATTCAAATGTTTAATGATAGTAATTTCTTTTAATTTTATTTATTATTTATTATTTCAATAAAGTAGAAGTATTTGATATTTAATATTAGTTTTATTCTTGCTCATGATTTTAATCGTAGCATAAACCCTTTCTTTCCAAACAACTCTTTATTAGCCAATCATAGTTCTCTTTATATTACCCAATAATCAATAGAGACATAGACACAAAAGTAGTGCATGTAATATTTTTTATTTTTAATGAGAATCACTTGTATATTGAAATTCATAATTCAAATGTTTAATGATAGTAATTTCTTTTAATTTTTTGCATGATTTATTATTTCAATAAAGTAGAAGTATTTGATATTTAATATTAGTTTTATTCTTGCTCATGATTTTAATCGTAGCATAAACCCTTTCTTTCCAAACAACTCTTTATTAGCCAATCATAGTTCTCTTTATATTTAATGTTACCCAATAATAATGTGACGTTTGGATAAACCTCACTTCAGTCACTTGCTATCTGGATATTCAATTTATTATTATTATTTTTTTGATAAAACCACACTCACAGCCTCCCACATATAGTAGGGAAGTGAGGTCTTTCAATTTCAATGATTAATGAATACACTAAAAAAAATTTAATTTTTTATTTATTTACTCCATCTATTTCATACTCCGTAAGATCCGTCTCAAAATTTAAAATA
>NC_029785.2:10328830-10330336 GCF_000816755.2 Arachis ipaensis
AATTACATTATTATGTCATTATTATCACAGATAAATTTAGAAGAAATTAAAAATAATAATAATACTAAATAGATATTATAAATGGAATATATATTGTAAAATAAATAAAAAAATAGAATGATAATTTAAGATAGCAAAGTTTCACCTAATTTTCTTTAAATGATAAAAAAAAAAAATCCTTATCAAGACATGTACAAAATAACAATGAGATTGCGTTGTGTTTATTTTGTAGTGTACACGACATTTTTGTTGAACATATATATCCAACAACGTTTTAATCGACACGTTGCTCATAAAAAATACTAAAAAAATAGTGACCAAACATTTTAGTTTTCTTCTTTCTTTGATGTTGGACAAACTTGTCTTGATAATATTCCACCTTTCATTTCAAGATCTTTTCCTCTAAAATTTGTCCTATATATATTTTTTTCTAATGAAAGTATGAACGAGTATGTCTATCTTCGACTTTATATATGTAGAAAAAGTTTCATACAAGAAATGATTGGCTTGGGTACGAAAGTGTCCTCTTCGAAATATCATACTATATTTGCCACTTGTTTTTTAACCTTTTTTTTTAAAATTGTTTTTTAGCTTATTTTGGATTGGTTAGGCGAAACGCCAAACGTGAATGAATAATGTTTTCTTCGAAGATTATTTTTTCGTAAAAATACAAAAATAAAACGCGTCAACTAGTTGAACATGCAGTCATGATTTTCAAAGCTCTTTGATTATTGGTAAAAAATAAAATAAATAAAATAAAAAAAAACAAAAGGTTAATAGAGTCTCACAGTCATAAGTCCAAATACTAGCCGTCGTCGCTGACCCATGTTAATAAATTAAATTAAAAAATTTATAAGGAAAGAAAAAATATTTAATCCAATTTACGTGCAATAGATAATGATGAAGTCTAATTCTCATTAATAACGTTAGGAATTAGTTATATACATTAATTATAATGTTTAGAATTTGTCACGTGAATCTTTTTAGTGTGTAAATTATCATTGAATCATAATTGTGGTGAATTATTAAGAAACGACTTTTCCCCCTCTTTTTCTAATCTTGTTTAGTTGCAGGATATATGCAAATATATGCAACTTGTTTAATTTATTCGGTGAGGAAAAAAAAAATGCAATTCGGATACTTAATTGATCTTATATTTTAATATTTTATACCATTTTTTAAACAAATTATAAATAAGTGATTAAATTAGGAAATATATATGAGTGATTGTTTCCTTTTTTCACATGTGATCGTGGGCTCCATATGAATATTCATTGGGATAATGATGATGGGAACCCATAAAATAAAAGAGAGCACTACAATAACTTGATTGATTTATTTGCTCCTTCGTCTCTCTATCTTTTCCGAATTTCCGGATAACCATTTTCATAAAGGATTCTCTGTTGTGGCAAACGGTTTTGTTAATAATTATTTAGACAATTAAAAAATTTCCAATAATTTTACATATTTGTATAAATTATTAATTCAATAGTTGAAAAAACATGC
>NC_029785.2:10330581-10387486 GCF_000816755.2 Arachis ipaensis
GCTAAAAACAACTATTAAGTGTATGTTTTTTTATAGTATAAAAGATAATTTTTTATTTTCTTATACTTCTTTTTAATTATTTAATACTAAAAATAATATATATAAAGTGACATATATAATGTTCTTTGTTTTGCTATAAAAAAAAATACCTATTTATTTTAGGCTCATTAATTTATTTATTTCTGCATCATGTATCTCATCCTTATTAAGTGATGCTGAGTTTAGAGGGAGGCTAGCTTTTTTTTTTTCTTTTTCCTTTTTTTTTTTAAAAAAAGAAAAAAGAACACGTCACAGAATTATTGTTATAGTTGAAGGGATATGTCCAAACCCAAATTATTTAAAATTAAAAAAGTCTTAAACCTTTTGAGAACATGAATATTTTTTTTTAACAGTGTAACTTGTATCTTTTAAATATTGTTCTTTATTCTGTCTTTAAAAAAAATAAAAAATAAGTAACTTTTCTAATTTTTTGATACATAGATACATAAAAGTGGGTATTTAAATTAATTAAATAATAATAAATTCTTTAAAAAATTAACTAAAAATTAAAAGTAAAAAAAAAAACTAACATTTCTGTTATTTTTATCTAGATAGATATATAAACATACATAAGTATGCAAGAATGTATATCAGCAAGTATGTTAAAGTGGAATACTCCAATAATGATATGATGATAATCAATATGCTTATAATAATTAAACATGGAAGAATATTAATTATTGGGGTTGACCTTTGACAGAAGAGGAGCTGCAAGTAGGTGATGGCAAAAGAGAGCTGAGACGAACATGGTGACTATGATCATCATCAATGTCCTTGTTACTTCTTTGGAGAGCGAAACCCTTTTCCAAGGAGCACAAGAAAAATAAGAGAACACATAGAAGAGAAGAAGTAGCTAAGGATAAATAAGACATTTCCTTTTCCTTTTTTTTTTTCCTGAAAGGATAATAATAGTAAGCTAATAAGCCTGCGTGCCAATTTTGGTGTTCTAAGGAAGCAAGCTAAAATGCACACTTCGATAATGTGTCTGGTTCGTTGGCTTTTATAGGCTATTCATTTCCATAGGTGGGGATCCAATTCATTATCGATTCTTACACGTCATCATTATATGTAACTAACAATAGTATAATATTATTGAAGCTTTTTTTTTTGGATTGTTATGTATAACTAACATTAAATTAATAATGAAGAAAGATATTCAACCAAAAAAAAGTTAATGAAGGAAGAGAGTACTTATTAGTTGAATATTTTTAACTGAATTATTCATTATTAAGAATATAATTAATAAGTCAATAACAAATAAGATACAATATTGTATTATTTCTGACGGTCGTTCATGAGTTCAGTGATACTGATAGTGAAATTCGTAATTTTTCTTTCTATCATTTATTGTGATATATTTTTAGATCTTTTCTGTTCGTCATCACAAATTTAAACCATTGCCAATTTCTTTCAGTTTGTACTTTGTACAGTATTTCTATCACTATATTTGTTTGTAATTTTATCATCTCGTAATTATTGAAACTTAATTATAATCATTTGTTTCCGGAAGTATTGAATCTATTGTGGTTAAAATATGTCAAATTAAAGCTTTAAATTTATGCCTTACTATTATTAAATTATTGTGTGGTTGATATATGAATTCTGATATTGTTTCTTTTAAATTAATTTTCAAATATAAAATGTTGTTTGAGCAATTTCTGGTGACACTAGTTGAAAATTTGGTTGGCAACGATGCAGGAATGTTATCTCGAAGGTTGGATAATTTGCCATCGAATTATGTTGTTGTCAGAGCCGGAACCACGTCAGATCGCGACCAATCAATCCCCCGGAGACCTCCCGAAAATATTGAGCCTTCGAGGTTCTTCTAGCATTCTACAGCTTCCAAGCACAAAGGATCCACCAATAGCTGTTCTCATCATCGAACATTGGAAGATCATCATGCCAAGGAATGTGGCTTGAATATGAACCATCACCCGGTCCGGCATGGTATTCAACGAAAGCACCATATGATATTGTATCAAAAGATAGAGAGAATTAGATAGAAATAAGAAGGAATATGATAGAAATCTTTAGAATTAGGGATAAGAAGGAAATTAGAGTTCCAATTATGTAACGCCCCTGATTGCAAAGCACTTAAAATTCTAAGCCAAGTAGGATGTTAAGCTCAGTTAATGGTATCATATTGACCTCCTTATAATTAAGTCCGTCGTAAGAAAAATACATAAGAAAAAGAGGTGAACTTGTAATTCATAAAAGCATACATACATAAAATAATGATCTTAGGTGCAAACATTACAACAAAAGTTAAAAATACTTAAAATACTTAAACAACCAGAGTGAATTCATAAAAATCTTAAGAAGGCTTTTGGTTGGTGCTAATGGGTGGTACGAATGAGGCTTCTGAAGCGTCCTCTCCAGAACTTGTTGGAAAAGCTCCTTGAACAAATGGAACAAGAGCCTCTCCAAGTGGTCCTAGGTATGAGTTTGATCCAAAGGATGATATGTGAGTTGGTGTGGAGAGTTGGTGAGATGAGTCATGAGTCAAGAAAGAATAATGTGATGTGGGTGTTGGTGAGAGGAGGTGAATTTGTATGTAGATTAGTAAGAAGAAAGTCATATGGTGCATTGGGATTAAAAAGAGGACTCAACAAAGATTCTTGGAAGGATTGGAGTGACATATAGTAAAAACGAATGTGAGGTATTCCTGCTATGTACATGTTTCCGGTGGCGAGATCTACTGCAAACACTTTGACTTTGGGCAACTCAATAAATACCACTAGAGTCACTATTTATATAATCTCAAGCTAGAAAAGATACAATACAAAAACAAGCAATAAGGGTAAGAAGATGGAAGAAAGTGAAGGTGGTGGTGGTTGCTTGGGTCATTTGAAGTGTGCCCTAAAATCAACAATGGAGGTGTGGGATGTAAATGGTTGGTCATTGATGCTTAAAAAAAAATAGTTGTATGGATAACTAAGGTGTTGTATAAAGTGAGGGCATGCTATTCGTGGTTGTTGTGATGAGAAGTGAAAGGTTGAAGTGTAGAGAAGGATTGCCAAGTGGCTAAGTATGTATGAAGTTGGTTTTGTGGTGATTTTCTAAGGTTCCTAAAGAGAGCTTTTGATCTAAAAGATGGATAAAATGAGACTAGCGAGTGAAGTAGAGAAGGTTTGTGTACACAAAAAGTTGAACTTAGAGGCCTATTTATAGGGAGAGGCTAGAAATTGACATGCAAGAGAGGTTGATAGCACAAAGTTTAGCTTAGAACTTTAAGTTGAAGGTGACATTGTTTGAGCAAGAAGTGAGGGGTAATTCAACTATCAAGATGAGGCGTTCATACATGAAGTACTGAAAGAAATGGTAGAAGTTTCAGGACATTCTTGTGATCGAATAGTAGGGTGCAAAGCATAAAAAGTTACTGCAGCATAATTTTCTTGTCTCCTCTCTCTATGAGGATTGATCCTTAAAAAAAATTTGTCCTCGAAATTTTTATGTATTTGCAAAAAGATTGAGATATTCTCACCGCATCTTTGATTCTAACTCTCATGTATACTCTTCTGCATTTTCTTTTCCCCGACCATATTAACTAAGGATACAGATTTTTCTCGTAATTCTTTGGCACTTCTATAAAATGATTCGAGTTAGTTGTAATAGTAGAATAAAATCTTCCTTTAACTGTACAAGTCCTATTTCTATAATATGATTTGGATTTGGATAGTATTTTTTTAGTTGTGACATATGAAAGATCGTGGAGGTTTGACAAATGAGGTAGAAGGTTTATTTGATAGGCTATTGGACCAACTCTTTTAAAAATTTGAAAAGGATTAAAGTACCTAAAACTCTTTTTATTTTTTATTTTGATAGACTTACCTATGCTTGTAGTAGGGATGACCTTAAGGAACACATGTTCACCTTCCTGAAACTCTCCAAAGGTTTCTTACGGGTGTCAACATGGCTCTTTTGCCGGCTTTGAGTAATTCAAATCCTTTCTTGAATTCTCTTTGTTTGCTATGTAGTCTCAAGAACTATCTCCAGAACTATCAAACTTGTTTCTCTTGAACCAAACCAACATAAGGGTGACTGACATTTTTGCCCATAAAAAACTTTATATGGAGTCATCTCTATACTGGCTTGTTAACTGTTGTTGTAAGCAAATTCAATCAGAAGTAGATACTTAACCCAATCGCCCTTATTATCTAAGACACGTGCTTGTAATATATCCTCTAGAATTTGTATGGTTGTCTTGGTTTGTCCATTTATTTGAGGATGGTAAGCTGTGCTTAGATTTAATTGGGTTTCAAAAGCTTGTTGAAAAGATACCTATCTCGAAGTAAATATAGAAACTCGGCCGAATATTATAGCAGATGGAATACCATGCAACCTTACTATCTCTTAGATATATAGTTGAGCTAACTTATCCAAGGTATAGTTTATTTTAATCGGTAAGAAATGGATTGACTTGGTTAATCTATCTACAATTACCCACATGGAATTGAAACTTTCCAAGGTTTTGGGTAATCCTATCACAAAATCCATAGATATATTCTCCTACTTCCACTTGGATATTTTTAAAGGTTGTAGACTTCCTACAAAATTTTTATATTCTATCTTCACGTTTTGACAGGTGAGACATTGGGATACAAACTTAACTTGATGGTTATCAGTGGCTAAGGGAAGGGGGGTTGAATCTTAGCCCCCTTTTTGCTTGATAATACTTGCTGACCTTTGAAACCAATTTTGGAAAATTCTTGTCTTTTTATCTCGTGACTATCCACGAGACTTTTTCTTTTGTCTCGTCCCTAGCCACGAGACTTTTCTTTTTGTCTCGTCTCCTGATACGAGATATTTTTTATTTTTGCTCTTGTGCAGTAGAAATAGAAATGGAGTAGAGAAGAGAGAAAATTACACCCAGATATATCCTGGTTCAGTTGTTAAGTGCAGTGCAGCCTACATCCAGTCTCCATCACAAAAATGATGGAATTTCACTATAATCTTCCTGATTACAATCTGTAAAGTGCTAACCCAACTTACAAGGAGATTCCCACAGAATCATGAAACACAACATAGATGAACAAAGGAACTCTAAGGACATCTATGGCTTTTTTTTCTTTTAATTTTGCACTCTTTGTCTTTTTCTGCTCTATGGCTTTTTCATACAAACCTCACTATTTGCCTTTTTCCATGAGACTCAAGACATGACAAAATTAAACAGAAAATTACAAAACATAATACATTGAAGGAGAAGAGAAATCTGTTAGCTCAGGTAGCTCTGAGAACTCTGTGCCTTGCACTCTCACATTTTTTCCTTGAATCAAACCCTGACTGTTCACCCTTACTTATAGGGAGAAGCCTCCAAGGTTGAAACCAAAAACCTAGCCAACTTCTTCTTCTCCAAGTAACAAAACCGGTTCGGCCAGAGAGAGAGAAGAGATAATCCATGCAATTACCTCTAGTCCTTCCTTGGTCATCACTCTTCATTAATCTGAGCGCTCCATCCTTGGCTTGCTCTCCAAGATGGATTTCTGGCCCTTGATACTTCATGATGATGATGACTTCTTCTGCTCCACTTTTGCTTCCTTCCTCACGTAGCCACCCTAGCTACCTTCTGTGATGAGTGAACTCAAAAGTAGTGACAAGCCATCTCCTCCAAGATCTTCTCCTCTGATGGCCGAGATCTTCCTTCAACTATTTTTGGTATGAAGAAGCCAAGATCTTATCACAGAATCTTACTACAAGTGATAAGAATCTCAGCCACTACAAATTTTATGTTTTCTTGCCATCATTGAGATGGTCTTGTAGCTTGCCTTTCCTTCTTTTTGATAGCTCAAAGTCTCCATGGTTTGCTGTGTAAGGACCGAAGAGAAGGAAAGAGATGAGAGAGAAAGAGGTATGAAGAAAAGCAATCAAGTGAGTTTGAGTAAAATAATTAATGTGAGTTGCTTTTACTTCCCTTAGGTGGAGTAGTGTGTAGCATTGCTAATCACCATCAAATTAATTTGTCAATTTCTCTCTCATAGTTCCTATGCAATAAATGATAATTGAATGAATTTAAAATACATCACATGGTTAGAGTTGAGATTCGTTGGAAGGCATAGGCAAATATCAACATTTGCTTTTCTGATGAAATATTTTCGGATCAAGCATTGGAGTATCCAACCAAGATTTTGAGTTGGGCTAATGATAGTGTGAATTGAATCTGGCCCATTCAAAATATTTCAGCCACACTTCTTTGATTATTTATATCAAAGCTAATGATAAGATCAATTGGGCTTAATTCATCAATACTGGCCCAACTAACATAACCATTAATTCAGCCATATAAATTCAATTCCAAGGCTGAGTATATGAATTGGGCTAGCTAATGTTTTTCGGCCCAACACTAAAATCTGCATTGCAAAAATATTTAAATCAACATATAAAAATCAAAATCAAAATAATAATCTTGCAATTAATCACATTAATAATGTTTGATCATCACTAAATTAGAAACAGAGTTTTTCAAACTCATCAATCTCCCCCTTGATGACAAACATTATTTAAATTGAAATGGAAAGAAATTTAAAAATTAGAGTATAGAGTACTTCCTTTGAAGATTTGTTTTTCTCCCCCTTTCAAATTGTCACAAGACTCCCCCTTAATATATGCCATTCTAATCAAGGGAAGCACTAACCTGTAACAGTTTTAATCAAGCTTCAAGTAACAATGTTATTTAGCATATTCATTACATGATGCTAAATGCTTGATTTATGAGCAGATTTGAATTGATAATCAAAACTTATTTGTTATCATAAATTGATTTTCTGCTCAAACTTTACACACATCAATTGAGTACAAAAAAATGATGTTCAAAAGATTTTTAAATATTTTTCAGTCAAGATATCAGAGCAATATTATTGTGGTAAGGAAAATATTTTTGAAACACACATGATCACATCAAACATGGCAGCTGTTATATTTTACATAGTTTAAAGGAACTGTCAAAAAGATGAATAAGTTATCAAGTCAGCATGTTTACCAAGATGAATCAGAAAATTCTTATTTCAATAGAGGCATGCATATTTATCAAGATAACTCAACAACTAGGCATTCATCAACACAAATGCATTTCTAAACATCATAAACCAAATGCATTTCCAGCAGCAGTAATCACAGTGAAACAAATCAAATATTATCAACATGCATCAAATATTATCAATCATGTATTCTTTTAACAAGGGTGATCATGAATTTTCAAAGGAAAATTTCATCCCTGTTCATCCCCTGTTTTTCATTTCAAATCCCTGTTCATCCCCTGTTTTTCATTTTAATTTTCAGCACTTTCTCTCCCTTTTGTCATCAAAGGGGCACTTGCAAGAAGATTTTAACATGGAAACATAATATGCAAAATATAACCCAAAAATGTCTACAAAGTATCACAGAGTTATTGTTCCAACAGAAACAAGCCAAAACAAAGTACCAAATTGAGCCTAAGTGTGCCAATATCAAACAGTAAACATAAGTTTTATCATCAGAGAGATTAAAGTCAGATCCCTCGGCCCCTGCTTCACTACCCACTTCATCATCCAGGCTTTCTAGCATTAGACCGACCCTTTCTTGGCATTTCTTCCAGGCCGACTCATTTTCATATGCAAGTTTGCGTGCAGACTTATGAAATTGAACCATGAGATCGGACATGTTTGAGAATTCTGTGAGAATGTCTCTGAGGAAATCGGTCGCCTTTGAGGATTCTGGCCGGCTTTCAAAATCATCATCCGAAGCCATAGATTTCTTTCCCTTTTTAACAGCGCCGCCTCCTTTGATCATAGAGACTTTATTTTCTACATCCTCATTTGTTAAATCTACCTTAAAGTACTCAAAGATGCATGTGAGAAACATTTCATAAGGTAAATTAGCCTTTTTTGTACTCTTTACAAACTCCCACATATGTCTAATCATGAGATAACTAAATGAAATAGAAGATGAAGTAACGAGAGCAAATATTATGAGACAATCAGATACGGTTACCCTGTTATGAGAGCCACTCTGTGGGGGTAAGAATGTGAGTTATGATGCGGTGCAGTAGTGAGTTGGTTGGTCCAAGAGCCTTGTGAGTAGGAACGATGCCGTCTAGTCCGGACAAATTTTCACAAATTTGATAAAGAACTTGCTTGTATGCGACCCCAACGTGCGCATCCCATTTGTCAGTCATATAAACCCGCGGCCCTTCATCAGTGTAACCAAGGACAGAGCCAATGGTCTCAAACACTTTGGCTTTGGGCAACTCAATGAATACCACTAGAGTCACTATTTATATATTCTCAAACTAGAAAAGATACAATACAAAAAAAGCAATAGGGGTAAGAAGATGGAAGAAAGTGAAGGTGGTGGTGGTTGCTTGAGTCATTTGAAGTGTGCCCCAAAATCAACAATGGAGGTGTGGGATGTAAATGGTTGGTTATTGGTGCTCAAGAAAATAGTTGTATGAATAACTAAGGTGTTGTATAAAGTGAGGGAATGCCATATTCGTGGTTGTTGTGATGAGAAGTGGAAGGTTGAAGTGTAGAGAAGGATTGCCAAATGGCTAAGTGTGTATGAAGTTGGTTTGGTGGTGGTTTTCTAAGGTTTCTAAAGAGAGCTTTTGATCTAAAAGATGGATAAAATGAGACTAGAGAGTGAAGTATACTAGTAGAGAAGGTTTGTGTACACAGAAAGTTGAACTTAGAGGCCTATTTATAGGGAGAGGCTAGAAATTGACATGCGAGAGGTTCATAGCACAAAGTTTAGCTTAGAACTTTAGGTTGAAGGTGACGTTGTTTGAGCAAGAATTAAGGGGTAATTCAACTATCAAGGTGAGGCGTTCATACATGAAGTACTGAAAGAAATGATAGAAGTTTCAGGACATTCTTGTGATCAAATAGTAAGGTGCAAAGCATAAAAAGTTACTGCGGCATGATTTTCTTGTCTCCTCTCTCTATGAGGATTGATCTTTAAAAAAATTTTGTCCTCAAAATTTTTATGTATTTACAAAAAGATCGAGATATTCTCACCGCGTCTTTAATTCTAACTCTCATGTATACTCTTCAGCATTTTCTTTTCCCCGACCACATTTACCAAGGATATAGATTTTTCTCATAATTCTTTGATACTTCTATCAAATGATTCAAGTTAGTTGTAATAGTAGAATAAAGTCTTCCTTTAACTGTATAAGTCCTATTTCTATAATATGATTTGGATTTGGATAGTAATTTTTGAGTTGTGACATATGAAAGACATCGTGGAGGTTTGACAAATGAGGTAGAAGGTTTATTTGATAGGTTATTCGACCAACTTTTTTAAAAATTTGAAAAGGATTAATGTACCTAAAACTCAATTTTTTTATTTTGATAGACTTACCTATACTTGTAGTAGGGATGACCTTAAGGAACAGATGTTCACCTTCCTGAAACTCCAAAGATTTTTTACGGGTGTCAACATGGCTCTTTTGCCGGCTTTGAGCAATTCGAATCCTTTCTTGAATTCTCTTTGTTTGCTATGTAGTCTCAAGAACTATCTCCAGAACTATCAAACTTGTTTCTCCTGAACCAAACCAACATAAGGGTGACTGACATTTTCGCCCATAAAGAGCTTCATATGGAGTCATCTCTATACTGACTTGTTAACTGTTGTTGTAAGCAAACTCAATCAGAAGTAGATACTTAACTCAATCGCCCTTATTATCTAAGACACGTGCTCGTAATATATCCTCTAGGATTTGTGTGGTTGTCTTGGTTTGTCCATCTATTTGAGGATGGTAAGCTATGCTTAGATTTAATCGGGTTTCAAAAGCTTGTTAAAAAAATACCTATCTCAAAGTGAATATAAAAACTCGGTCGAATATTATAGTAGATGAAATACCATACAACCTTATTATCTCTTAGATATATAGTTGAGCTAACTTATCCAAGGTATAGTTTATTTTAATCGGTAAGAAATGGATTGACTTGGTTAATCTATCTACAATTACCCACATGGAATCGAAACTTTCCAAGATTTTGGATAATCCTATCACAAAATCCATAGATATATTCTCCTACTTCCACTTGGATATTTTTAAAGGTTGTAGACTTCCTACAAATTTTTTATGTTCAATCTTCACGTTTTGACAGGTGAGACATTGGGATACAAACTTAACTATATGCTTCTTCATCCCTAGCCACTAAAATATAGACTTTAGATCTTGGATTAACTTGGATATTTCGGAGTAGACTGTCACATTTTTTTTTGTATGCCTCAGTCAAAATCTGTTTTCACAAATTGTGATGGTTAGGCAGACAACTCTATTCTAAAAAGTTTATAATCCTTTGATGTTTAGAGAAAAATCTATTAACCTTTTTTCTTGTACAATTTTTATAAGGTCCAAGAATTTATAATCTCTTGCTATGCCTTTGCTATAATGGATTTAAAATTTTTTGTAATTCTAATTTCACCTAAAATTATTTCTCCTGGTGGTGTTTGAAAGTCCTGGTTCATAATACGAGATTGTTCAAGTAATTGATCTTCTTTAATAATCATGTGAGCGATACTTAAGGTATTTTAACTTAAAACATCTGCCACCACATTAGCCTTACTTGGATAGTAGTTCAAGTTAAAATCATAATTTTTCAAAAATTCTATCTAACGTCTCTGTCTTATGTTTAAATCTTTTTGGTCAAACAAATATTTAAGGCTTTTGTGATCAGAGAAAATTTCAAATTGTGCTCTTTACAAGTGATGCCTCTAATTTTTAAGAGCAAAAATAACAACTAATACTAAATCATGGGTAGAATAGTTCTTCTCATGTGGTTTAAGTTGATAGGAGACATAGGTAACTGCTCTATTATTTTGCATTAACACACATTCTAAACTATTTAAAGAGGCATCATAGTATACCTCAAAGAAACTATGAGGGTCAGGAAGGGTCAACATTAGGGTTGTGGTTAGCTTTTCCTTTAGAGTTTGAAAACTCTTTTTACATTCTACTATCCAAACAAAGGGTGTGTTCTTTTTTGTTAGCTTGGTTAAGGCATGGTTATGTGGGCAAAACTGTAACACCCCGATTCTCCACAAAATTATTTTCGGAAATCCTGTGATGAAAAATTCGATAAATATCTTAGAATCACCTCATCATAAAATAATAAGACGGATTTAGACTAGATAAGTGAAAAGAATAGATATACCGTGAGAGGTAAGAGCGTGTCCTAAGCTAAAAATTGTACTGATAACGACGAATTTGACCGTCAAATTAAATTCATCTATGAAACCTTTATTACTAGCTTTTGTTGACTGAATTAGCTTAGTAGAACATTCTAAACTTGATCTAAAGTTGAGATACTCTCCGCGGGTAATATCTCAATTGCGGATTGTTCAAATCGATACAATTTGAAACAGTAATCTTACGGTTTAATTATTAAAAAAGAGTACAGTGTACTCATAATATCTCTAATAGTAATCTTAAATATATATTCATCCCTTATCCTGATCTAACGGTACTCTGATGTAAGATCAATTTTAAAAAATATCTTAATCTCTCTTTATTGTTCTATAAAATAATCAATTCTTGAAAGAGGGTACTTATTCTTAATGATAATCTTATTTAACTTGTGATAGTCTATATATAATTACACACTTCATTTTTTTGTAACTAACAATACTGGTATTCTCTAAGATAAAACAGTAAGACGGATAAAGAGAGAGAGAATTGCATTTACCTGACATGCCAAGAAGAGGAAAAGCAACACATATATGAAAAGAGAAGAAAACATTCTGCGCCACAATATTAGTTGATCTTTTAAAATGTTTTATAACTAATTGAAGTTATTTTATAAAAATTTCAATAATAATCTTGTATAAACATGTACCTTTTAACAACAAACAAACCCATTATATATTTTCTTACACACTCCCATTATATTTATATGGATATGATTTTGTGGTACAATTCAACTAGGTATCCTTTAAAAATAGTACAACATTCAGCCTTTTCTTACAATAATTCAAAAAAATAATAAAACAAACACATCTAAAAATTATAAATAGATTTAGTGTCTTAAAAATTAAATCCATATTTAAAATACAAATTAAATCAAACTAAAATTTAAATTTTAAATCTTAAATTTCTGTTTCAAATTTAATATATTTAATATATTAATATATTATAATTTAAATACACATCACTTTTAAAATTCTGTTTAAAATTTTAAATCATTTAATTATTTACTAAACACATTCAAAATAGAAGCAGAGAAGTCACAAAACCCTACATCCAAAACTCAAAAACTCAGAACGGCAATTCAGCGGCACTCTGAAGACACAGAGAATTCATCCCCTGCCGCCGTTCGTCTGCACCACAGTCCTCTTCAGCCTTCATCGTCGACGCCCCACATCCAAAACCCAGAGACTCACAACAGCAACTCAGCGGCGCACGTTGACAACCCGAGAAGTCATTCCCTGCCGCCATTCGTCCGTGCCACCCCTTCCTCCATCACGGCGATCATCCACAACGCTGCATTCCTCTCCTTCCAAGCTCATCTTCCTCGCCGCCGTTTGTCCACGTCAACCACGCCGACGACTTAGCTGAGGTTTGGATTATTCTGACACCACTAATTTTTGTATTATTCTGTATAAAATTCTGATTTTTTTATTTTTTTTTAAATTAAAATCCGAATAAAATGGCTTGAGAAGATTTACATATATATTGTAATGTGAATTTATTTTTGCATGTGCAATTTCTGTATTTTAGAAGTGTTTACATCTTTGAACCGAGCTTTTCATGTTGGTTAGCTTGCAGTAATCACTATTTGTGGGTAAGTTCATACTTGCTGCTTTAGATTACATCAATGTAGCTATTACTGGGCAATTTGGGTCAGAAATTAGCGTAGGCTTGAACGATTATTAGACTTGAGCACTAATATTCTTATTTGTGTGTTAAAGTGTTACAACATTACATGAAAGCTTTCTTTTCTTCCCCCAATAGTAAATAATTTTCTTAATTTTGAGTTTTTTACTTTTTAGAATGGATTAACTCTGACGGGTGCAAGAAAATTATGATTAAGTTATATTTGTAGTGTGTTAATGGTCGAAAGGTGTTATTTTTGTTACATGGCTTTCATAGTCAATTAGCTTGCTGAGTGGGATGCATGAGCTGGTTACACTGCAATTAAAAGAAATATATCTATTTGTTGGGGGTGAGAATAAAGATAAGAACTTCTACAAGTAATTAGCGTGGATTATTACAATTCAGGATGTGTTTATGTTGTTACCTCAATTCTACAAGTATTTTTGGTGAAAACTTTATGTTTAACCTTATGATATGAACAATGTGCAGTGTAGAATCATAATGCCAGTTAAAAAATGTACTTCATCTAGTACAAAGAAAGGAAAATCAGCAGCTAGTAAGGCTTTCGATGGCAGACTTGATGAATCTAATGTTAACAATGTCAAAAAGAAAGTTGGAAGGCCGAAGAAACCAGAGGGTCCTAAAAAGGTAGTTTGTTTCTCACTTTAGAAGTTTTCGAAGTTTGCAAGTGAGGTACACAATTTAACATATACTAACTAGTGGCTCAATTTTTTAGAAAACACTTGATACCCGTTGCTCTCCAACTGCAATTGCAGATATGATGGAGCAGTTAAAAGATAAATATCCGATCAAATACCAAGAAGTTGAGAAAATGGATTTTGGATGCCTGAGGCACATCCCTAAGTGGTCGATGAACCAAGATTTGATTGTCGCCCTAGCACGGTCATATAACAAGGAGTGAATGCATTTGGAAGTTGAGACCGGATACATACCGGTGAATGCACGAGTGATAAGTCAAGCATTGAGACTCCTTGCAAATGGTAATACATAAAATATATATTTAATGTAAAGTGCATATATGTTCTCTTTTTACGATGCCTAGTAAGACTATTGCTAGTAAGTGTTTTTTGGATGTAGTAATACTTCTCTCAACCCTGTGGTTTCCGTGTTACAGGTGATAGCTTCCCGAAATTAGATCCGAAGAAGCATCGTCACCTCATAGAGGCCTTTGAAGGCAGAACCCAAAAAGAGGTTAAGACTCATGTTATTAGATGCTCGGTTACAACAGAAGTAGAAAGGAGGAGTTCTGACGCTACCTCATAATGTTTGTCATGAAGGCCTTTCTGTTTGCTTCAAGTAACAAGTATATTACCACTTCATTCATCCCGGGCGTGATAGATGTGCGTAATCCAATGAGATTTTTTTGGGGTAGACACATCTATGACTGTGTTAAAGAAGGCTTAAGAAAATATAAGGAAGATGGCATAAGGACTATTGATGGATGCATGTTTGCTCTTTTGGTAAGTTAAGCCATATCACTTGTTATACCTAGATTTGCTTGAATGGTAGTGCTAATTTGCTCATGTGTTTTTGTGGCAGATACTTTACTTGCATACGAACAAACACGGGGACCTTAGGGAATATTCTGGTGGCGTTGAACCATGGACTAAGGAATGGACTATTGCTGAGCTTAGAGAAGTAGTAAAGGAAGAACAAGTTCGGAAATCGGTATAGATACATATGTACAAGTATTTAATTTTTTTACTATGAACCTACGCTTGAGAATTAATTAATAGTGTTAATAGGGTCTAATTCGGAAGATTGATGAGTTATGAAAATCCAAGAGGGAAAAGGGCAACGTCGATAAACCACAAAAGAGAACACATGATAAGCGACGGGGTGCACAAGTTAGACCTTGGACTAAGGAGCGAACAAGAAAAAGGCCGAAAAAAATTGTTGCCGAGTCAGATGAGGAAAAATCTCTCACCGAGACTGATGTTAGCGATAAAGAATTATGTCATCGAGAGAACCCAGGCTCAACATCCTCAGATAAAATTAATGTTCCATTGTCTCGAGATCGAGTGTTGAATGCCACCAAAAACCGGCAGGAATGGCAAGTTTAAATGACATTTTACTTTAGAATTGATTTTATATTCCTTCCTTTTGTGGCTAGATTTGTATGAGTGCAATTATTCATTATATTATATAATAATTGAATGAATTGGTGTGTATAGTCTTGATCTCCAATAAGTTTTCGATGCTAGCATTGAAAAGTAAGTGCATTTACTAATGAATATGTACACTAGTATTGGAATGAATATGTCTTATTTGTATCATTTTGGATGTGTTTCAGCAATTAAATGTGTAACGTTGTGTAATTTTAGATGTATTTAAGTAAGTCCTATTATAATGAGTTAAATGACTTAGTGTGTGTAGACATGAGCTCCAAGAAGAAGTTGTTGCTGATTGTGGAGCACCTAGTCCCGTGAGCAATGAAAAACACCATGTTGTCATCGCTAGTATTAAAAAGTAAGCACGTTTACTTATTATCGCTGTTATAATTTACCTATGCGATATGTATAATAGTATTGAAATGAGTAAATGTTATTTGTATGAATTTGGATGTGTTTCAACAATTATTTGTATGCTATTTTGTAAATTTAGATGTGTTTAAGTAACTCCATTTCTGTTATATTATACTGACATGAAGTACATAGTGTGTGTAGTCATGAGCTCCAAGAAGAAGTTGTTGCTGATTGTGGAGCACCTAGCCCCGTGAGCAACGAAGAGCACTATGTTGTCAATGAATCGAGTGTAAAGTAAGTACATGTACCAATTATTGTTGTTTCAATCTAGGGATACAATATGTACACTAGTATTTAAGCGGTTGTAATGTGCATTTCTTTGGATTGGCTGTCCATCTTTTATTTAGGGAGTGCAGGACATCAAAGTGTTTAGATATGGTTGTGTATTTCGGACCCCACGAAAGCGTGAATAATATGAAAAGCGACGAGGTTGATCATGGAATACCCTAAGATGATGCTGAAGAGTGCAATAGACTTTCCTCGAAACCAACATCTGTCAATAACACTCCACCAACGCCTGCTCCAGTTATAATCCCACCGAATTTTGATGAAGATGCAAAAGAGAAGGTGTACAAATGGGTAATAGATGACAGAAATCCATTGGATGAAGTTTTCGTGTGGTACCAAACACATTATACGTTGGACCTAACATGAAGAGATCTGAAAACATTAAGAAGGAGGGAATGGGTCGATGGTCGGGTAAAAAATCAACAAATAATAGCTATGTATGTATAATTTTAACCTACTTTTATTATCTCTTTTCGTTTTGCCCTTTATGCTTTTATGCATGTGCAGGTGATAGAATGCATGTGTGCACTCTTTAATGAGCTCCCAGCCAAGAGGTTTCAAGAAGAATTCTACTGCATTAATCCAATGATATTGGTATGATGAACACATATCAATGTTACTTTTTACTTATTTTTACACCGATACACTTAGTAATAAACTAATACGGATTAAATGTGTACAGGGTCGTGTTATGACACCTATGAATGTTGAAAAATTTGAGGACAAATACAACTCAGAGTATGCGGGGTTAGCAGAATGTTGGAGAAACAAGATCCGTCTGTTCAACAAGGTAGAGGCAGCCAAGAGACATATGGTATATGTTCAAAAATATTAGATCCAACAAGTATAAAGTTTTTTTGTGCATCCCTTTGTATCTTTGTAAGAGTATCGAAAAATAAAATTTGAGTATGATGCAGTTCTTTGTACCCATCTACCTGGATAATCACTGGTGATTGTATGCTTTTCATCCAAAAAGTGTGACATTATTTACTCTTAACTCCCTATTTAGACCCCCTCTTACCGATCATAGGGTGAAAGCGGATGAATATGCGGTAAGTATAAACACAGTCGATACAAATTTCAATCATGTCTAATTAAGATCAATAACCAATTGCATCTGACTAATTTTGGTATGTCCTCTTATATACAGGTCAAGCTTATTGACGAGTTGGCCCAACTCACTTTTTCATGGTACAAAGTCCAGGACGAGGGCATAGGAAAGCCCCTTTATGTGGATGTTCCGATTCAACCAAACAAGTATGGTTCAATGTGATGTCTTATTTTATTGGGTATCAACACCAAATTAACTTGATGCATATTTGCTTTTCTCTTGATTGATAGTTATGACTGCGGAGTTTTTGTCATTAAATTCATGGACTCATGGGATCCAGAAACTCTTGATATGGATGATTATGTTGTGCCAGTTTGGACAACGGTAGGCCATAAATCCATTTAGAACAATGTTTCTAATATTTTTATGATATTATTGTTTGGTGACATTGAACATTAATGCATGCAGAAAGACATGGCTATAATGAGGAGGAAGTACCTACTAGACATCGTGCTTGATCCGTGGAATGGTTATCTGAATACCGTGGAGGTTGTTGTCCATGCCCCTTTTACGCCGTGCGCCTCAAAGGAATAAAAGAAAAGAGTTGAGAGATCCTTGGACTGCGCCAAACACTACTGAGCTAACAAGAAGAGCAGAAGAGGAACCATGCAGGAGGGCCAATAGGAGAAAAAGGAAAACATAGCACTGTGCAAATAAAATTAACTATTAAAATGGACATATTTTGCTCATTAATCTAGGATATCATCTCTTTAATTTTTCGTGTTGTTAGGAGACTCAATTAGCCTTAGTTATTTTCCTGTGTTTATCTTTTGTGTTAATTGTTCATGCGTTGTGGATACAGCAATTAAAATATATGCAAATTAATAACTAGGTGTCCGTTTTACTTAAACATTTTGGATCAGTAAGGCTAAAAAAAAATTATCTTGTACTATTTGATAGAATTTTGGATGTGTTCTAAAAAAATTTTCAGTTCGATTGTACTATTTTGTATGTGTAATAAACTTACGACATAAACTAATTTCAACTATTATCTAAAACTACCAACCAATAACATCAATAAAAAAACTAAGATGAATAAATATTAATGTTCAAACAAGTAATAAAATTATTTTGGATGTGTTTTAAAAATCTTGTGTATATAATATCATATTATTAGATGTGTTATAATTGAAAAATAAGAACACGATTTTTATGACTATACCAGCTACATCTTCTCTCTTAAACTCTAGATTATTTTTTTTTGCTTCTTTACTCAAAATACTTTATTTTGTAACAGTTCAAATAAGTAACGAAAAAAACCCAACTAATAATTTACATAATAAATATTAGATACATTTTATCGAATCAAAAATCAAAAGATTAATTGTATTCTGTACGTTTATATTTAAAAACTAGAATTTAACGATTTTGAAAACGTTTATATTTAAAAAATAGTAATTTTACGATTTTGGATGTGTTTTAAAAATATCTTGTATATAATATCATACTATTAGATGTGTTATAATTGAAAAATAAAAACACAATTTTTATGACCATACTAGCTACATCTTCTCTCTTAAACTCTAGATTTTTTTTTTTGCTTCTTTACTCAAAATACTCTAAAGGACTTGTCACGTGATTTTTTTAGTTCCACAATTTATTAGTCATTTAATTGAGGAAGTAAGTATTTTTACAGTTCCATTCAGATTTAATTAGTTATTAAAATGGATATATTATGCTCCTTAATCGAGGATGTCATTTTTTATGTTGTTAGGAGACTCAATTAAGCTTAATTATTTTGCTATGTGTATCTTTTATATAATTGTTCATTCACTGTGCATACACTTGGTTATGCCAGGTAAAATTTTTTTCCAACCGCTAACTAGATTGACTTGTAACACATCCAAAATCATATCCCTTCTTTTAAATTGGTTCCTGAACACATCTAAAACTCATTCATTTGAACCGATGAACCTAACCTTTGCAACTGCTAAGTAATATAACATAAGTATGGTCCTCCATATTAATTAAACAAATTACCACTCCAAAAATGAGAAACATACCTACCCTTTTATGACACATCAGAAATGATATTTTTGTTCTACAAAAAAAAAAAAAGAATTAGAACACATCGAAAATTCATAAATAGAAATAAAATTGTCAAAAAATAAAAAAAAAGACCAGGATGCACCCTAATATGTAAGTGGGATTTGGAATATGTAGATGTTGGAGCTGCTATTGCATGTGTTATCCTTTAGTCAATATTCCTATAAGAATGCGCCTACAAACAAATACAACAAACTAATGTCAACAAAATATGGATGAATACAACTTAATATATAAATAAAAAGTCATCTGATGCAAAAATCTTACATGAATAGAAGGGTTCTGGAACGAATTCAACAATGTTGTAAATCCCACCGAGCTTAAGGAATTCATTTGCGTATTTTTGGCATGATGAAAATGTTAAGGGATACAAAAAAAGGTGTTGTCGGTGAAACAGTCTTCTTCAATAGGAGCAAAATCCTTCATCTATACATCAATGATATTTAAATTATAAAATACAAAACTTATAACATACTCTCTAGCAATAAACACTAAAATAAAGCTTAGGGTGTTTGCTAGCAGTAATGCGTCTCTCGGTGGCCTTGTTTAAATGTTTGTCTCCTTCAACAGCTGCAACTTCCTATGCATATGAGAATATCTTAAATTCAACAGGCTCAACACATGAAAAATATAACCAGAGCAAGATAATTGTCTAAACCATGGCCGTCATAGCTAACCTTTGTATGTTTACTACTAGCTCGACGTTTCTTAGTACCATTCTTAATTTTCCGGTCCAAATCCGCCTCGAGTCTCTTGAAGCTTGGACGCCCCCTAGGTACCACATGAGGAGGGCTTCGCAAAGCATTTAATCCATCAGGACACTCACTTGTGCGTACGCTTTTTGAATGTTTTGCCCGATGTTCGCTAAGTGCCACTTTAGCACTCACAAAAGCGGAACGCAATATATCAGCCTCCTCCTTGTCATGCACAAAGTCCTGGGCCACATTGTAGAAGTCAACACACAGTCCCCTAAATATATTCATGCTTTCATCAGAGCGCTGTGATTCGTGACTACTTCTAATTTGGGTGTGCTTACGATAAACATTCTTGCTCCACTGAGATAGTATATACGATGAGTTCACCTTGTCAACCCTACAATGGGATAAAACCGATAGGACGTGGCAACAGAGGATACCATATGACTCAAACCTGAAGCAGTTGCACCTAACCTGGTGCGAAATAGGACAAAACACAACTTCATACTTGCTGTAAACAGACATCCCCTTAATAATCTTCTGTTGAGTCACTTCATAGAAGTATTGGTTGTCCTTCACTACCCTTGAAGATAGGTTGCAGTCGCACTTTTTGATAAATTTGGTTTGAACATCACGAAATATGCAGTTGGTGTACACATGTTGGAACTGCTTCTCAATAGGAGAGTTCGATACACATGGGATCAGGCCCCTATTGTCTACTGCATCGCATTCCAACTCCTGTTATTCCTTATCTGCAAGACAATTGTCATACTGGTGCACAAATTGAATTAAACTGCTCCTACACGTTAGGTACTTATCAAAGAAAGCATGCATGCTCTCGCTCCATTGTGTACTCCTCATGCCAGCCCAAAATTCGTGCTCTAGAAAAACAGGGACCCATATATTGCGAATATGATAGATATTTGCATTTTGAAAGACATGTATGCTTTTTAAATAGTCACCTATGTTGTGTCACTAAACATGCATGAAAGGATATCTAGCTTAAGTTCATTTATTTTACAAAATCTGGTCAACACTTAAAACGAAAAATAAACAGACCAATCAAGTTTTGGATGTGTATTCATACCATTAAGCCAGTTGTTGTCATGGAGGGTGTACTCTTCAATGAAGTCATACCATGAACTTTCAAATGATTCTTGCGAACGAGACTCCCAAATAATCCCATGCATTGTAGCTTTGATTTCCTCATATCGGCTCAACTTTCCAAGTTTATGGGGTATCTTCCTCGTGATGTGCCAAATGCACAATCTATGCCTAGTGTTTGGCATGACATTTCGAATGGCCGTTGCCATGGCCCCGCATTGGTCAGTTAAGATTCCATCTAGTGTTTTTCCCATACATTTTATAAATGTTTGCATGAGCCATTCAAAGAACTCAGTCTCTTCATTCCCCAATAAAGCACACCCGAAAAGACATGACCGTCCGTGCTGATTAACACCCATAAATGCTGCAACTGGCATCTCGTACCTATAAAAAATCAACACGTGGGGCAATCAGTGAGCTTGTAAATGAATGAATCCTTAAAAAAATAAACCAAGAAAAAGAAGTTACTTGTTGAGCTTGTATGTGGTGTCAAATGACACCACGTCACTAAAATACTTGTAAGCAGCTCTTGATCGAGCATGCGCCCAAAATGCATGCTTGAGACTATTGTCACCATAGACACAAATGTCGTAAAAGAAATTCGGGTTCTGCTCTTTCATCCTGGTAAAATAGTCCAGCATCTCTTGCGCATCAGTATCATCTCCATTGATTCGGAGTTTACCAGATATATAATTTCTAACATTCTTCTCAAGAAATTTCAGATTAGAACGACCACCGGCTTCTTCAGCAAGCGCCTGAAAAGTCTTCGAAGGTCGTATACCAACCTGGTCGTTGCGCTCAATGACATCCTTAACGTGCATGGAGAGTTCTCTGTTTTTCTTAAACATCCATGACAAACTGGGATCACACCGATGCGTGTGAGCTAATTCTACCTTCGACAATCTCCATTTTCTAAGCTCTGTGTCAAATTTCACATAGATGCGAGCTTTACAGTGTACAGATGAGACTGTGTTTGACCTTTGGGTTACCGGATTCTTCTTTGTTCGGTATCCATCTCTATTGCACTGTATGGATTGATTAATGGGTGTCCTTCCATTCTTGTCAAAGTTAGTGTTTCTTATATGAGGCTCGAATCCCACTTTATTGACATAGTTGTAGTAAAATTGGCGTGCTTCTTCAAGAGTTCCAAATAGCATCCCCACTTTTGGAATCTCCTCATCAGAAATGGTGGGATGAATTAAGACCTAAAAAAACAAAACATACTAACAAGGATTGTGGCAAAAAAATGACAAAATAATACGTGCATACATATATATATTTATAGTGCCGTTGCTCGGATATTTGGATGTGTTCACATGAAAATATATATATTAAAATATAACCTATAATTAGCATGCAAGTAAAAAAGTCGGCCATAAATATCAGAAGAATAAATTAAGACATTATCAAAAATTTCAAATGAAAAAATGTTAACAAACCTCAGTTGTGCACTCAGTTTCTATAGCAGAATTGCTTGAACTATCACAACTATTTATATTGTCCATATCAATATGGGTATCAAATGAGTGAATTTCTTCTGACGACGACTGCGTTTTCAAGTCTATCACAAATGCCATGTTGATGTCTAAGATTATAAATAAAATAATGATCATTATAATATTAGAAAAAGAAAAAATTGTAATTAATTAAACTATATGCAAATTAATAGCTAAGTGTCCATTTGGTTACACTATAATATAAGAAAAAAATTATAATTAATTAAAATATATGCAAATTAATAACTAGGTGTCCATTTTAGTTAAACATTTTGGATCAGTAAGACCAAAAAAAAATTATCTTGTGTTATTTGATAGAGTTTTGGATGTGTTCTAAAAATGTTTTTAGTTCGATTGTACTATTTTGTATGTGTAATAAACTTACGACATAAACTAATTTCAACCATTATCTAAAATACCAACCAATAACATCAATAAAAACAAAATTAAGATGAATAAATACTAATGCTCAAACAAGTAATAAAAATTCCAACTAATACTATGATAATATATGTTAGATATTTTTTATAAATAATAAAAAACTTAAATTAATTGTTGATTGTAATAATTTTGAAACCGTTAATGTTTAAATAAGTAACAAAAAATATCCAACTAATAATTTATATAATAAATATTAGATGCATCTTATCGAATCAAAAATCAAAAGATTAATTGTATTCTGTACGTTTATATTTAAAAACTAGAATTTAACAATTTTGAAAACGTTTATATTTAAAAACTAGAATTTTACGATTTTGGATGTGTTTTAAAAATATTTTGTATATAATATCATACTATTAGATGTGTTATAATTGAAAAATAAAAACACAATTTTTATGACCATACCAACTACATCTTCTCTCTTAAACTCTAGATTTTTTTTTTGCTTCTTTACTCAAAATACTTTATTTGTAACAATTCTATTGATAAAATCAAATAAAATCAAACTTGTTCCAATTAAATAAGAATGAAGTTTGTATGTTTATTTTTAACTATAATTAAAAATAATGAACATGATATTTCATAACATTAATTAAGCACAGGTGGTGTAAAAGGTGGTGTTACCTTTCACCAATGAAAATGAGAGGGTACTTCAGCTGGAAGGTGGTGAATTGGTGATACCTTTCACCGATGAAAACTGAGAGGAGGCTTCAGCTGAAAAGATTTCTGTTTCGTTTGAAATTCACTAATGCAGTGTGAGTGTTACCTAAAAAAAGGAATAATCCGCTATATTTGTTATGTGAAGTTACACAGTCTACGTCAAAGTCCCGATAACTACCTATAAAGTGTACAAGTAGTTAAAAAAATTTTGATTTTAATATTTAAATTAAATTAATTTATAGATATGTATCTAAAAAATAGGAGAGTGTTTTAATAAAAAAATAATTAAATATTATTAAAAACTAATTAATATTGTATAAGTAGCATTTTTCTTTGTGGTATTTCCATTTATCGTGACTTTCATTGTACCCCAACGTTTATGCTCACCTTCGGTCAATAATTGTTACTACATAGAAAGGTTATTAAGAACCTAATGGGAAAAGACAGGAAAAGCCAACGACTGGAATAAAGGAAATTCACATAATTTAAACTTGATTATAAAGAAGTGGCTTTCAAGAAACCTGTTGAGTGTTGTCATTTGATTTACAACTCTTATATTTGTTTCTTTTTATTAAAAATATATCATAACATGCATTTTTTTTGAACAAACTTTAAACTAGATCAGACTCAATAAAAATCAAACTCAAAAATATTTTATGACCAATTAATTACATTACAATCCTAATTCTCCTCCTAATTCCCAGGTTGGATCTATTCTTTTTACTCAATCCGATGAAAGTCCCATTTCTTCAATGTGGAAGCCCTAAGTCCTTCTAAGTAGGCTGGAAGTGAGTCAAGCTAGCTCATGAGCTAGCTCGAGCTCGACTCGTTAATAGTTCGATAAGCTAAGCTCGTGAGCTAGAATATATAAAATTGATCTTTTTAAATATTTTATAAAATATATAAGTTATAATTTATTGATATAGAATTATAGATTATGTATTTATGTTTCTATTATTTGAGCCAGCTCGTGAGCTCGAACCAGCTCGTGAACTTTCAGTGAGCCGAACTTGAGCTTAAGAAATAGGCTCGATTATTAATGAGCCAAGTCGTGAGCCAAGCTCAATTTTTGTTAGCCGAGCTTGAGCTTGGTTTAGCTCGGCTCAACTCGGCTCACTTCCAGCCCTACTTCTAAGCACTAAGCAGCGCACTTTCCATCCCCCATTTCTCACTCAATTTTTTTCTTGGCCGAAAAAAAAAAAGATGGGTAATGCTAGAGAGACAAAAAATACAGCTAGAATTTGCCTTATTTAGCATTCATTAATTGTCGCAACAATTAATAAATGTTAAATAAAGCAAATTATGGCTATTTTTAGCTAATTTTTTTTTGTTATCAAATATTTTCGTAAGATAAATATCAAATTGTGATGCTGAAGATATATTTATATAACTAGTAGGTTGGCTATGGAGATAAGGAATAGTAGAAAAATTAGATTTTTAAGAAAACACATAGTTACAATGTGAAAAGTTGAAAGATTTTTATTTTAGACTTTTATCATCAGATTCAAACAAAAAAGAATTTGTAATACGAAATTGT
Organism: Arachis ipaensis; assembly: GCF_000816755.2. NCBI lineage: Eukaryota > Viridiplantae > Streptophyta > Magnoliopsida > Fabales > Fabaceae > Arachis > Arachis ipaensis. The sequence goes on from NC_029785.2 coordinate 10,355,338, forward strand.
AAATTTTGGAATAAATTTTAATGAGTAAAATTTTTGATGGAGGTGAGAGCTCCACCAATAGAAGTTGAAGCTCTTCAACTAATTTTTTAGTGTCTTGCACTTGATTACCTTATCAAAAGGAGCGCATAATAAAAAAGTGTAAAAATTTAATAAAGATAGTATATATTTTACTAATAAGTTTTTTGTGCAAGTATTGCAGTAAACAGGAATTTTGACAAAGATATAACTAATTACAGTTTTATCAAAAGAATTTGAAAAGGATTAATTTTTTTCTCATGTTGAATTGTTTATCTGGTTTGGTCTTGTTAAATAAGTTAATATTAAAAATTAATTCAGTATATTAAAAATTGTTGAACAAATTGATATTGTATATGTACCTTGTAAAAAAGATGTTAAAATAATACAACGCTTTTTTTTATTTATAAATTTATTTGGTAGATATGATGTGTTCAAATAGTTAATATCGGATGATTATAAAATACACCAGGCATCATAAAACAACATTTTAAAAGTTGAATAAGGGTGTCAATGAAAAAAAAAAGCACACAAAAAATGGTTGGTTAATTGTTTTTTTGTTATTTGAAATATTTGGTTGAGTAAAAATAATAGCATATTTGGTTGATTCAACTTGAATTAAATTTAAATATATAATGACTGAAGTGGGACTTGAACTCACCCACTTTGAAGAGGACAGACGGCTCAACTATCCTAATTATTTTAGTTTTATAACTAACGACTTGACTAGTGCGAGGTCACTCAAGTTGCATATTTTTTGAGCAAAAATAGATATTATTATTATACTAAATGATTATTATTATTATTCATTATAATATTATATATGTATTTTTGTAAATATGTATATTAAACATAAAATTGAAAGCCATTTTAATTTTACCACTAATAAAGTAGTTGAAGTAAAAGAAACAACCTTTTTAGTTACTGTGTTAATTCCAAAATATCCTTAATTATTTATAATTAAATGTTTGAATTTCAAATAAAAATCACCAATTGAAGTTATAAAAAAGATTTAATAAAAAGTACATTTTTTTTACTGTTATTATTGAATTATGCTAGGTAAGAGTGTCTTTTAATTCTTAATTTAATAAAATGAATACAACGGGTATAGTTAGGAGAAAAATTCATTATCTCTTGTCTTTTGGAAATAATGGCAAGTGCACTACTGAGTGTGAGTTGTAGAAAACACACATATGCGGTTCTAGTGGGTAAGTGGATTATTTAATAAAAATGTTTGAAAGATTATAGAAAATTAGCTCAAATTAATTTAAGGTTATTTTATTTTATATTATTTAATTACTACTAAAATAATAATTACGGATAAAATAATAAATTCTCAAATAAATCTTCTCAATTTGAAAGGACTTGAAAATTGAAGTTATTAAGGAATTTGAAAAGAGAGCTCACAAAAACCTCAAAAACCTTTAATTTGTTCTCTAAATAATAAAACTCATAAATGGAATTTAATCCTCCAAAATCTTCAAAACTCAATAATTAAAACTAAACTCGTGAATACATCCTAGGGTGATTGAGCAGAAATTAAATAGTCTTTCTTAACCAAATATTTCATTTATTGAGATATTTATTAAAATTGAGATTAGTAGCTTAACTTAATTCCAAAAATTAATTTATAAGGTGAATGATGTCACACTTATATATTTAGAGATTTTATTTTTAAAAGATGTGAAATTTGTAATATATTTTCTTTACGTATAGAAATAATTAAATAATACACTTTGATACTTCAATAGAATTAAAATTTAGTAGGTTTAACTCAAATTCAAAAATTAACTCAGAATAAAAAATATCTCATACTTATAAACCATTTAGAGACGTTATCCTTAAAAAATGTGAAATTTATAATAATATTTTATAAATCAATAAATATTAATTATTTTATTTGATGATGGATATATATGTCAATGAATTATAGATTCTTATATATAATCATATACCATAGACCACCTTAAAGAAAAAATTCAATAGCCTGAAATGAAAAAAGAAATCACTTTAATGAGATTATACTATATAAACAATTGTTTTCCATTAGAGGTTAAATTAGTTTAATATGATGTAAAATAAATAAACAATGAAAAAAAATAAATATAAAATAGAGAAATATAAATATGCTCTTATCTCACAATATAAGTAGTTTATCTATTTACTAATATTATAAATATTATAGTCTGAAATCATAGAGAGATAAAGAGAGAATTTATCAGAGTGTATAAAGAGTAAAATATTATCGTAAAAGAAAGAGAAAGGAATATTTTTATTGCTGTTGTATCTTCTTTCTGCATCAGGTCATGCCTATTTATAGGCATACAAATTAAAAAATTGATATTTAGTTTCATTTATTTCATTTTATATTGAGAAACTGAATTCTCATCCTGGGAAGAGTGAACTGCCCATTAAATAGGCATCCACATCTCCAGACTTATCTTAACACTCCCTCTTGGATGACCATTTAGGAATATGCCTCGTTAAAACCTTACTAAAGAAAAATCCAGTGGGAAAAAACTTCAGTGAAGGAAAAATAGTACAATATCCTTTGTGATGGGAACTGCCACATGAAAAACCTTGCCAAGAAAAACCCAATGGGAAAAAAACCTAACCAAGGAAAAAAGAGTACAGTCTTCCCCTCTTGTCGACATCATTTAATGTCTCGAAATCGGCACATCCCAATCTCATGTATCAATCTTTCAAAGGAGGATTTTGGGAGTGACTTTGTAAATAAATCTGCCAGATTATTACTTGAGCGGATCTATTGGATATCAATTGTCCCTTGATTTTGAAGATCATGAGTGAAGAAGAATTTGGGAGAAATATGCTTTGTTCTATCACCTTTGATGTATCTGCCTCTAAGTTGAGCAATGCATGCTGTATTATCTTCAAACAGGACAGTTGGAGCTATCTTATGATCAATCAGCCCACATGATGACAGAATATATTGAATCAGACTCCTCAGCCAAAAACACTCGCGACTAGCTTCATGAATCGCTAGTATTTCAGCATGATTAGAGGATGTTGCTGCTATCGCCTGTTTTGTGGACCTCCATGATATAGCTGTACCACCATATGTGAACAGGTATCCAGTTTGAGATCTCCCTTTATGTGGATCAGACAAGTAGCCAGCATCTGCATAGCCAACTAGTTGTGACTTGGATCCATAGGGATAAAACAATCCCATATCAACTGTTCCATGAAGATATCGAAAGATTTGTTTGATTCCACTCCAATGTCTTCTGGTTGGAGAGGAACTATATCTTGCTAGTAAATTCACAGCAAATGATATATCTGGTCGTGTATTATTAGCAAGATACATTAGCGCATATGGTACTTCAGGACCAAGGATATCTTCATTCTCTTCTTTAGGACGAAATTGATCTTTCTCCACATCCAAAGATCTTACGATCATTGGGGTACTCAAGGGACGTGACTTATCCATATAAAATCTTTTCAAGATCTTCTCTGTGTATGTTGTTTGATGAATAAATGTTCCATTTTTATATGCTCGATCTGCAGGCCGAGACAAAATTTAGTCCTTCTAAGATCTTTTATCTCAAACTCTTCTTTTAGAGTTTTTATAATTGTTGGAATCTCTTCAGGAGTCCCAATGATATTTAAATCATCAACGTACACAACAATTATAATGAATCTAGATGTAGATTTCTTTATAAAAATGCATGGACAGATATCATCATTCTTGAATCCATTTTTGGCCAGATACTTAGTAAGACGATTATACCACATTCGTCTAAATTGCTTCAGACCATATAAAGATCTTTGCAATTTGACTGAGTATAACCCTTGCGAATATTCATTGGATGGTTTAGATATCTTTAGTCCTTCAGGGTCTTTCATATAGATATCCCGATCTAATGAGCCGTATAAATAGGCTGTTACCACATCCATTAAATGCATATGCAATTTATGATATGAAGATAAACTGACCAAATAATGCAATGTTATCGCATCCACTACAGGGGAATACGTTTCTTCATAATCTATACTAGGCATTTGTGAAAAACCTTGTGCCACAAGTCGAGCTTTGAAGCGCACAACTTCATTTTTCTCATTTCGTTTTCTCATAAATACCCATCGGTATCCAACAGGTTTTACATCTTCAGGTGTACGGACTACAGGTCCAAAGACTTCACGTTTCGCAAGTGAGTCTAATTTAGCCTTCATGACTTCTTCCTATTTTGGCCAATCATTTCTTTGTCGACATTCTTCGACTGATCTTGGCTCAAGATCCTTACTTTCATGCATGATACCACATTATATGCAAATATTTCATTGACAATTGTCTTATTTCGATCCCATTTCTTTTCTGTAAAGACATAATTTATCGAGATCTCGTCATTTTCACAATTTTCAAGTACTTGAACGTCTTCTAGCGTTAAAACTATATCAGAATTTTGGACAACTGCAGGTGTCTCTACTATGTCTTTTTCAACAGGAATCGTATTTACCTCTTTTCTTTTTCGAGGATTTTTGTCTTTGGAACCGATAGGCCTGCCACGCTTCTGGCGTGAATTTGCTTCAGTGGCTACTTGTCCTACTGGGACATCAATTTGAACTGGGGCATTTTCCGCTGGTATATAAGATTTAGTTATCCTCTTTGTATCGGAAAATGCATCAGGCAATTCATTTGCTATTCTTTGCAAATGTATAATCTTTTGAACTTCTAGTTCACATTGCCCTGATCGAGGATCTAAATGCATCAACGATGATGCATTCCAATTAAGTTCCTTTTCAAGAAGCTTATTCTCTCCCCCTAATATTAGAAATTTTGATTCATCAAAATGATAATCCACAAACCGGGCTTTAGATACATCTTCAGTTTGTATCTCAAGATACCTCACTATAGAGGGAGAATCATATCCAACATATATCCCTAATTTTCTTTGGGGTCCCATTTTGGTGGGATTAGGTGGTGTAATGGGAACATATATCGCACACCCAAATATTCTTAAATGGGAAACATTTGGCTGCTGGTCAAATGCTAATTGCATAGGAGAGAACTGATGGTAACTCGTTGGCCTCAAACGAATAAGTGCTGCGGCATGTAAAATAGCATGCCCCAAACCGAGGTTGGGAGATTCGTTCTCATAAGTAAGGGTCTAACAATTAATTGGAGACGTTTAATAAGTGATTCTGCTAACCCATTTTGTGTGTGAACATAAGCTACTGGATGTTCAACACTTATTTCATTAGCCATACAATAAGCATAAAAGGCTTGGGAAGTAAATTCACCAGCATTATCAAGACGAATTGCTTTGATTGGATTTTCTGAAAATTGTGCTTTTAACCGAATAATTTGAGCCAGTAATCTCGCAAACACCAGGTTGCGAGAAGATAATAAGCACACATGTGACCATCTCGAAGATGCGTCTATTAGGACCATAAAATATCTAAAAGATCCACATGGTGGATGAATAGGTCCACATATATCACCTTGAATCCTTTATAGAAATTCAGGGGACTCAAATCCAAATATTTACTGGTAATGGCCTTAAAATTAACTTTCCTTGAGAACATGCAGCACAACAAAATTCACTAGATTTAAGAATCTTCTGGTTCTTTAGTGAATGTTCATGGGAGTTTTCAATAATTCTCCGCATCATGGTTATTCCCGGATGACCCAATCTATCATGCTAAGTTATGAATTCATTTGGGCTAGTAAACTTTTGGTTTACAGTGGCATGTGATTCAATTGCACTAATCTTGGTATAATATAACTCAGATGAAAGTGAGGGCAACTTTTCTAATATAACCTTTTTATTTGAATCATGAGTTGTGATACATAAGTACTCATGACTTCCCTCATTCATAGTCTCAATATAATATCCATTTCGGCGAATATCTTTAAAGCTCAACAAGTTTTTTTGAGACTTGGTAGACAATAGTATATTATTTATTATGAATTTTTTTTCCTCCGGAAAACAAAATTATAGCTCTTCCAGAGCCTTCAATCACATTTCCTGAGCCAATAATAGTATTAACACATTCTTCTTTTGGCACAAGATGGGTAAAATATATATCACTTTTGAGAATGGTGTGCGAACTTGCACTATCCGCAAGGCATACATCTTCATTATATATCATTGCCATTCTCTTCAAAGACAAATAATAATAAAATGAGTAATATGCACAGTCAAATTGAATACTTGATCGGAATTATTTTTCTAAGAAATACTGTACATAAAAATAATGTCATATACTAAAATTTTATTTTGACACATTTAATGATTTCAAAATTCATGAACATTAATATTTCATTATTTATGTACATTACATTTGAAACTTAAATACATAGAAAATAAAACTTAACAATAAGTTCTTTACATTATTTATTTACATAGATACTTAACAATCCCACATATCAAATTATTCCATCATTGATCAAATAACTAATATTTCCTTCAGGGTCCTCAAAGAAATCAGATACATCATAATGAGTGGTGGAGTTTTCAACAACATCATTTGAAACGAAATTCGTCTCCTTTTCTTTGTCGTCATTTTTCAAAGATGCTTGATAAAGATCGACTAGGTGCCTTGGGGTACGACAGGTACGCGACTAATGGCCCTTTCCACCACAACGGAAATACTTATCCTCTGTTAATTTATTTTGTCCAATATTTCTTTCTTTATCCCACTTCTGGTGAGATCTTCTCTTTTGAATATAATTCTTTTTCCTTCCATAATTTTTCTTGTTATTAAAACCTTGCCATTTACCTCTTCTGGGGTAATTTGTCGCATTTACTTCAGGAAATGGGGCGGCGCCAGCTGGGTGATGCTCGGTTTTTTTGTAGGGTATAGAATTTCCTCAATTGAATGAATTCTCGTTGCAAGTATAGTTCTACACCAACAAACAATCCTCCCAATAAAAAAATTTGGTTGTCACAAATAACAAACCCCAATGAAAATTAACCGCAGTATTTAGACTCCGGGTCATCTCACAAGGAATTACAATGAAGTGGTCAATTATTGGCTATGAGGAACAAAGGGGGTTTGATTGATAAGGGGCAAGAAAGTAAAGGGGCAAGAATTAAATGACAAAAAGAATAAATCAAGCAAGTAACTAAAGAAATCAAGTAATAAAGAGAGACATTCATGGCAAGGTTTGAGATCATAGGCTTTCTATCCTAGTCATTAATCATAACAATACTTAACAAGAATTTATCTTATTTCGTCATCCCCAATGTTGGAAGAAGGTGTGAGTTATCTTCCATTAGAGAAAGTCAAACAAGACTAGTTAATCTCAAGTAAAAAATCCTAATCAACTCACTAATTGAATTAGCAAGAGATTAGAGTCATTGAAAATGATATTAACTAACAATTCTAGATCACCAATCTAAATTGGGTATTAATGACTCAAGATTGCCCAATTACTCTTCCTAAGCCAAGAATGCTCAAAATCTACTCTAAAGTCCAACCAAGCATTTTGTCAAACACTTGGAAGGCATAAAAGGAAAGCATAGTAAAAATACAAGAAAAATAAATCTACCAACTACCAATTGCAAGGAAAGTAAATCAACAACTCAAATTATCAATAAAAGAACATCAAACATTAAATTTCATTAAACGTAAACAAAATCCAACATGAGTATTCATAAACATAAAAAAGAAATAAAAGTAAAATTGACAAGAGAACTAAGAAGAATAGAGTAGTAGAAATAAGAAATTGTAAAGGAAACAAGATGAATTCAAGAAATCATGCCTAGATCTAAGATGCAAATACCCTAGGAACCCTAATTCTAGAGAGAAGAGGGAGCTTCTCTCTCTAGAAACTATACTACATGATGCCAAAACTACAAACAATTGCTCCTCCCTTTCCCAAGCTTGAATTCTGCATGAAATAGCATCAGAAATGAGTTGGATTGGGCCCAAAATGAGTTACAAATCGCTGGCCATGATTTCACTTTAGTGAATCACACTGATCCATCGATGCGTACGCGTATAGTGCACGTATGCGCCCCTAGACGCAGAGCAACTATGGTAAATTTTATATCATTTTGAAGCCCCGGATGTTAGCTTTCTAACACAACTAGAACCGCCTCATTTAGACCTCTGTAGCTCAAGTTATGGTCGATTGAGTGCGAAGAGGTTGGGCTTGACAGCTTTGCGGTTCCTTCATTTCTTCATGAGTTCTCCCGCTTTGCATGCTTTTCTCCTCACTTCTTCCATCTAATACTTGCCTTATGAACCTGAAATCACTCAACAAACATATCAAGGCATCGAATGGAATTAAAGTGAATTGAATTTAGCTATTTTAAGGCCTAAAAAGCATGTTTTCACACTTAAGCACAAATTCAGGGAGAATTGCAAAACCACGCTATTTCATTGAATGAATGTGAGAAAAATTGATAAAATCCCTCAAATTAAGCCCAAGATAAACCATAAAATTGGGGTTTATCACTGGGCGCGCTTCATGATTTTTCAAGAGCAACTCATTGTTGCGTTCAGCAACAAAAAGGTAAGAAATTAACTCAGAATATTTTTTAAACCCTTTTTCTTGATACTGTTGCTGCAGGAGCACATTCGAGGCATGGAAGGTTGAGAAAATTTTCTCCAACATATCATGATCAGTTATCTTTTTCCCACATAATTTCATTCGTGAGGTGATTCGAAACATTGCAGAATTATATTCATTTATAGATTTAAAATCCTGTAGACGCAAGTGCATCCATGATGATTAGATTTTTGACGGTTTAGAATTTCACTAATGAATTCTCATTGCAAGTATAGTTTCTAAACCAACAAATAATCCTTTCATACAAAAGATTGTTTGTCACAAGTACAAACCCCTAAAATTATAAACCGAAGTATTTAAACCTCGGATCGTTCTCCCTAGGAATTGCAATAAAGTGTTCTTATCATTGGTTATGAAGTATGTTTGGGGTTTTTGGGATAAGGAACAAGAATTATAAATTGCAAGAGAAATAAACTAACAACTAAGAAAGCTCTTGGCAAGGTATGAGAACTAGAAATCCCATCCTAGTTGTCCTTATCAATTGTGATGAGAATAGTTCATTGCTCCCACTTAGTTAACCTCTAACCATGGAGAAAAGTAAAGTGGATGAATCAACTTGATTCCACAAGTCCTAGCCAACTCCTAAGGAAAGACTAGCTTTAGTGGCATTCAAGCCAATTAGCAATCTCTAATTATCAATCAACAAAAGAGTTTGATAACTCAAGCGTCACTAACTACTCAACCAAAGCCAAGAGGAACAAAATCTAACTAATAGCTAGAAGAGGCATTTCAACAAACACATAGTAGAAAATAAAAGTAAACAACATGAATTGTAAGAATTAAAGAGATATCTAACTATAAAGGCAAGAGATCAATAATAGGAAATCAAAACAATTATGAAACAACAAAGAACTTACCAATTGCATTGAAGAAGAAATGTAGATCTACAAAAGAAAGTTCATAAACTACAACTAACAATACAAATGAATTACAAGAGAAGAAGAATTCTACAACTACAAGGGAACAATTAAGGAAGAAAAAAGGAAAATTAAGAGAGAAGAAGAAGAAGTAGATCTAGATCTAAACCTAATCCTAATTCTAGATAGAAGAGAGAGCTTCTCTCTCTAGAAACTAACTAAAAGCATGTGAAAACTAAACTAAAACTAACTAAGTGTCTAAGTGTGTCATCCTCCTTCAATTCTTGGGTTAAATAGCATAAGAAATGAGTTGGATTGGACCCAAAATGCACCAAAAATTGCTGGCCATGAGTTGCACTTAAGTGAGTCACGTGCAACATCGGCGCGTACGCGTACAGTGCACGTGCGCGCCCCTAAACGCGATGCAACTATGGCAAATTTTATATTATTTTCAAATCCCGGATGTTAGCTTTCCAACGCAACTGGAACCGCCTCATTTGGACCTCTGTAGCTCAAGTTATGATCTGATTAAGTGCGAAGAGGTCGGGCTTGACAGCTTTGCGATTCCTTCATTTCTTCATGAGTTCTCAATTTCTACATGCTTTTCCTTCATTCCCTTGATCCAATCTTTGTCTCCTAAACCTGAAATCACCTAACAAACATATCAAGGCACCTAATGGAATCAAGGTGAATTAAATTTAGCTATTTTAAGACAAAAAAAATATGTTTTCACTCTTAAACACAATTAAAGGAAAAATTACAAAACCATGCTATTTCATTGAATTCATGGGAAAAAAGTTGATAAAACCCTCTAAATTCAACACAAGATAAACCCTAAAAATGAGGGTTTATTAGTCCATTCATATCAGGCTTGAGGAAGTATCACCGTTTTTTAATGATTGTACCTTTCTTCAAGGTCTTTCCAAAGATCTGCAGGATCTTTTAATGTGAGATATTCATTTTTCAATCATTCGTTAATATGACGACGAAGAAAAATCATGGCTTTAGCTTTATCCTTCTGGGATGCATTATTTTCAGCTTTAATGGTATCTCCAAGATCCATTGAATTCAAGATGGGAGAGCTTCGACATAATAAAAAAAATTTGTTACCTGAGTCTTCCTAAAAATTTGATCAGAGTCTTGTGCTGATAACATGTTGTAAAATAAATAAATAATGAAGAGAAATAAATATAAAATAGAGAAATATAAATATGCTCTTATCTCACTATAATATAAGTAGTTTATCTATTTACTAATATTATAAATATTATAGTTTGAAATCACAAAGAGATAATAAATATTTTTTTATAGATAAAAATTCTTTTTTCTCTTCTAGTAGTAAAGAAACAATCCTCAGTAGAAGATTGTAGTCGTCATCTTTATTTTGATAACGTGACCTTTTGCATTTTCTTTTCTTTCTTAATTCTTCACCTTTTCTTCTTTCTCTTTTCTCTCTTTCTCCCACCTTCTCCTTCGTCCCATTTCTCCCTTCCCTTCCAACTCCTAATTTATAAGTATTTACCTGTTCTTTCATCTCTTCGTCCTTTTCCACCTCTCTTCTCCTCCCCCTTTCCATCGTTTTCTTTCTGTTCCTTTCCCTTTTTCTTATTTCTTTCTTTTAATTTTTGTATCTGTTTTTAATTTTTTTGTTAGAGATCTAGCTTTCAATAACTCTTTAGTAATTAATATTCTTCTCTTTTATAGCATCTTTTTTATGAATATTTTAATTCTGACAGATCTAAAAAAATAAAATTAAAAAAAATTTGTTCATAAAAATATTTACAAATAAAAAAAAATGTTTAGATCTATCTTAAGAAGAAGACAAAATATTTAATCATATTGTAATACATTTGTATAGATTTAAAAACAAAAGAGAGATTTATCTCTATTTCTACCTTTTAATATTTTTTGTAATCGAATATAGTACTTTCTCCCAATTTATAGTTCCACATAGAAAATATTTATCTTCTTTTTTAAATATTAGTAGTTATTAGTTTATATTTTTAAATATTAGTATGTTCCAATATTAGTGGATTTGGTTTTTTTTTTCTTGATCTAGTAAAATGTTATAAATATTTTTCAAACTATTTTAGCCATCAGAGAGAGATTAGAGGAGTGCTAAAATACTTTTTAGTTTCGTGATAAAATCATGGTATGGACAAATGAGGTTAAGTGAGTTACTCTTTTGTTACATTGAGAAATTGGATAGAAAGTTGAGTCATTCCATTGGATTAAATTTTCAAATTATGGTGTAAACAAGTTAGGTTGAGTGGATCACTTTCTTGTTGTATCAAGAAATTGAATAAAAAATTAGAGTGATTCTCTTTTTATTCAAATTTCAATCTATTTCAATTTCAATTTATTTTTTTCATTCAATTTCAATCTTCGTCTTCTTGATTATCCCTTTTTTTTTGTATCACTAGCTTTCAATAACTCTCTAATGTTTAATATTCTCTCTTTTAGTAATTTTTTTATCAGTATTTTGGTTCTGGCAAATTTTAAAAAAGAAAATTAGAAGGAAATTTTTTATTTATGGAGATATTTATAAATAAAAAAAAATGTTTAGATCTATCGTGAGAAGAAGACAAAATATTCAACTGTATTACATCATATTTATATAGATTTAGAAATAAAAAAGACTTAAATTTATTTCTATTTTTACTTTTTAATATTCTTTGTAATTAAATATATGTCTTCTCCTAATTTATAGTTTAATATAAAAAAATATTTATCTTTCTTTTTAATTATAGAACTAATATTTTTTTCTATTATTTATAAGTGTTATTCGACTATTGCATTGAAAACATCCATTTTCTCCTGAAGTCGTGTGTCTTTATCTTATAGCTGGACTGCTTGAAGGAGACTTCAAGAGACACCTCACTCCTAAAAATGTCAAATTTATAGAGAAAATTCATCAAATTATTTTAGAATATACAAGGGATGAGGATGTCTCAAGGTTAGTGTTAACTAAGTGGAAGAACCCAGCTCCCTCACCTAACAAGGCCGCAAGCTCGGGATAAGCAACCCCAAAGCTGTTAGTTCCTTGGGTAGGCAAGTTCTTCACATATACACCTTTAGTCGTATCACTGACAGAAGTATATCAGCAGGTGTCGCATAAGGGCATACTCCCCAAAGCCAGACAAATACGGCCAAGGGCTTCCTTAAATAAGTCACAATATTATGATTACCACAAATCCTATAGTTACAGGACAAAAGGCTGTATAGATCTAAAGAACGCTTTTGAATAAGCCATTAAAGATGGAAAACTGTTTCCAAAATCGTCTAACACGTTAGGCCGCCTCGACGGCATAACAACGATAAGGATCAGAAAGGCAAGAACCCTAGAAACACTAAACCTAGTGAGAATCAGGACTGCTCAAATAGTAGTAAACATGGTCGTACGAAAAAATGGATCAGTAAAGTTGATGCGGAATTTTGTAAAACCACAACTCAACAAGTGCATCAAATCGTATTAAGTAATACCACGGTGAGTGGGTTATCCTTCCCACGAGGATTAATGAACTAAACAACAATAATTAATTAACTATTCTAATTAGACAAATCAAGAAATATGGAATGAATGAGGAATTAAAAGCAAACGTGTGAACAGAGGCAATAAATAGCAAACAGTAAATGTGAAAACAATAATGGTGAGAATGTTAAGGTTTCAAAGATGTTCACTCTCTAAAAAAACAATCATTATGTTTATTTATTTAAGTCATGCAGAGATCAATCACGACAAATCATAAATAATCAAATTCCAATTTCTTGGCAATTCAGTTTCTCTTTAACCTAATTAATCGCTAATTCCTTAGTCAATTGTTTAAGGAAAAAGGTGAAGCAAAATTTTGATTTAATTTCAAATTATAATTCAAGAATATTCCTAAACAATTGAAACTTACAAGAAAGAATGATTTCTAAAAGTTTTCTAATCCGAATTTTATGTCACTTATTCAAACTAGAGTAATTGAAAATCACAAGGCGTCGCATACTCTTTGAAACACTATTCCTAGTTAAATAAAAAAGTCATGAGAAAGAGTTTTCAAACTAATTCCAATATTACTTTTTCCAAAATAATATTTAGCATCCAAAACGGAGTTAGAATGTTTTCCAACAATTCTAAATCTTTAGGGATGAAGAATGAAAACTCAATCATGAAATAGATCAAAGCATAAACCTCAAATAAAGTAAAATATTTAGATTAATAATTCATAAAAAGATGAACAAAGCTCCTAACTTAACAAAGGAGATTAGTTGCTCATGATGCAAAGGGACAACAAAGACTCTGAATTAAAAAACGGCTCGAAGAGAGCAAGAGAGGGAGAAGAGAGAAGAGAGTAAGTGTTTCTCCTCCTTAAATACTAACCCTAAACCTAATTATTTTAGAATTCAAACTAAATCAAATTAAAACAAAATCAAATCTAAACTAATTAATATTCCTTCAATAGTTTTCCATCCAAATCAAGCTGTAAATAATTCTTCCTGATTGTTCATCAATGCTCCAAATCATGGTCATTGTGCTCAAGCTTTAATCATCAACTCAAGTGCTTTAAAGGATTGGAGATTAAGAGAGATTTAGAAAGAAATCACAAGCCCTAGAGTGGCCCAATTTGGTGTGTGAGGTGCAATATAGGAGGCGTAAAGTGCAAGCCCAATAGAGGAGGAATTGGAGGCCTCTGTGATGCTACGTGAAGCGCATCAATGGCCACGTGAGGCGCAACCTATGTTGCGTGAAGTGCCTATGCTTAGGCGTGAGGCACATGCAAGGAAGGCGGCCCCTGGGATGTGGCATGAGGCGCATCAGAGGGGACGTGAGGTGCACCAAGCCATGTGTGAGGCGCAAGGGTTGATGGTGTCCCCTGGGAGTAGTCTTGGAGGATACTTGGAGGCTTGGCCTAGGAGCTCTTTGTGATGAACACAACTCCTCTATTTAGCTCCTTCCTTCTTGTTTGTTCTTGGTTTCTTCCAAGATCTTTTGCTCTTTAGTGTTATGGTTGCTTGCTCTTTTTTATCCTTGTTCTTGCTCATTTTTAACACTTTTCTACACATACCAAAGTTCAAAGCAACTTCAAATAATATTGGTTAAAAGCACTAAAATCTTAATTCAGAATAAGAAAATCACTCATCTTTATTAAAAGAAATACTAAAGAAAACAACTAAAGATGCTCCTGCATCAAAAGTCCAGAAATGCAGTCAAGAAGGATGCCAAGACTACAAGTTCTGAGGTCCTGAAAATACAGAGTTTTCGACTATCTAGTTTACTGCTGAGGACTTCCAACATGCCACATTGGAAGATGATGAGCCTTTGGTGATAACAACTAATTACGAAATGGAATTGTAAAGAGAATCTTGGTTGACACAGGGGGTATATTCGAATTTGTTGTTCAGAAACACGTTTGGTGCTTTAGGCCTTAAAGATCAACATCTCAAACCACACTTTCCGGGGTAGTGGGTTTGGAAGATCACTATATCAAGCCCGACGGGGTTATCGACCTCTTCTTCACAATAGGGGAGGGTCTGGAAGCTTTGGTTGGGCAGGCAAAGTTTGTCGTTATAAAGGATTCAACAGCTTCCAATGTCATTCTTAGATGAAAAATGCTTAACGATTTTTGTGCATGAAGTATCTGATGACTGAAGGTCGGGTAGCAACAATCCGAGGAGATCGGGTAGCAACTATCAAATGCAACAATGCAAATTTAACCCTAAGGGACAAGGCAAAGGAGTCGACAGGTGTATTTTTAGTAGATTTGGATTTCAAAATTCAGGAGAAACAAAGACCTGAGCCCAACGAGAACTTGAAAAAATTCCAAATTGGAAATGATGCAGAAAAGTACACATTGATCAATAAAGACTTGCCCTATTCCTAGAAGTCGGAACTCCAAATTTTCTTAAGAGGTAATGTCGATTTGTTTGCATGGGAGCCATCCGATATGTCTGGAATTGATCCCACGTTCATGTCCCATCAGCTTGCCATTGATCCCTTGTACAAACCGGTCGTACAACGACATTACAAGATATCACAAGACCGAGCTGACGAGGTCAAAAGACAAGTCCAAGGACTATTGAATGCTGGTTTTATTAGAAAACTCTGACACGCAAGCGCTAAGGGTGTATTGGTAAAGATTCTCTTCAAGAAAACCGCGTTGTAAGTATAGCTCTACCAACAACAATCCTCGGGAGGGATTTGGTTGTCACAAGTTCAACCCCAATAGAAATGACCGAAGTATTCAAACCTCGGGTCGTCTCACAAGGAATGGGCAATCATGTGTTTCGACATTGGTTAGAAGTCCGGGATTGTGAGTTATAAGCATGAAAATAAATGGGAATCTTAACAAACAAGTAATCTTAAAATGCAACAATTAATTCAATCAACTAAGCAAAACATAAGCACTTTCAATGAATAAACAACATTCCACTTAATTCTATTGTAATACAATCATCCAAACTACTAGACTAAACATAGAAATCATCAATGTAACATCAACAAGTCAAGATTCATAACATTCATGAAATGGGTATAAAATGATAATTGACAAGAATTCATAAACTATCACAAGATATAAGCAAAATTGTAACAAGAAATTCAAATTGAACAATTAAAACTAGTAATTAACAAGATCCAAGTCGCAAATCAATAAGGGAAGATCAAATTAAAACTAGATCTAGAGAGGAACAAGGGTTTCTCCCTCTAGAATAACTAAAGAACCAAAAACTAGCTAAAAATTATGTCCTAGTGTAAAATGAGTGATCTCTCTCTTTCCCCTTGCATCCTTGGGTCTTTTTTCATGCAGAAACAACTTGAAATTGGGCCTAATGAGCCTCAGAAATTGCCAGGCATGATTTCCTTTAATGAGATCACGTGCAACCTTCAACGCGTGCGCGCCGATTGCTCTTGCGATCTACGCGTGCGCGCCAAGTGCGCGTGCGTGTCGATAAGAATCTCCTGATTCGCGCGGATGCGTCCATCCTTGCGCGCCGCTTCCAGCCCATCCCATCCACGCGTGCGCGTGGAGTGCGCGAGCGCGCCGATGCTGCTTTTCCAATATCTCAATTCTTCATATTCCTCCCTTTTGTACATGCTTTCTCCCTCTCTTCTAAGTCATTCCTACCCTATAATTCCTGAAATTACTCAACAAATACATCACGGCATCGAATGGCAATAGAAGAGGATTAAAATATGGAAATTTTAAGGCAAAATAAGCATGTTTTACATCATAGAGCAATATTGGGAAGTGAACACAAAACCATGTATTTCTTGTGGATAAGTGTGAGAAATATTGATAAAATCCCTCAAAATAAGCACAAGATAAACCATACGATCCGGGTTTATCAAATCTCCCCACACTTAAACCAGGCATGTCCTCATGCTTAAAATGAAAAGACCAAAGATCATGGTGAGAAAGGTTTTATGAAATGCAAACTACCTAAGTGGATGGACGCAACTAATGTAAGATCATCTATCTACTTGGTCAAGAGTAAATCTATCCTTCAAGAATACATGTGAGCATATAGGGTGAAAATAGTATGCAATTTATGAATCCTACCAAATTGAATATCACTAAAGAGTGCATATGACTTGCTAAACAAACGCTTGTGAAAGTCGGGAACAAGCATTGAGCATCGAACCCTCACCGGAAGTGTATCTGCTCTATTCGCTCAAGTGTCTAGGGTTCGTCACTCAATCTCCTCTTAATCATGCTTTCCAAGATTTGTCTTTCATCTAACAATCAACAATTACTTAATGCATGCTTACAAGTATCATGCGGTCTTATTCATGGGTTGTAACGGGGCTAGGGTGAAGGTAAGGATGTATATGGTCAAGTGGGTTTAAAATTTGAGTCCTTGATCAACCTAGGATCCACTAGACACATAGAACAACCTATACAACTACAATATATTCCTAGATACCCTTGAATTTTACCCTTTTTGCATACTCATGCATTCTTTTCAATTCACACCCATATGCATTGTTTTTATTACTCTATCTCGGGGCGTCTTTGTCCCCTTTCATTGCTTTCTTTCTTCTTTTTTTTTTAAGCATCCTCTTTTCTTGGGGTTTCTTTGTAAACCCAATGCCAATGCATACAGTTTAATCATCCGCCACATGAGCATGTTCCCAAAATCCTAGAATTTTTCAATTGCACTACAATTATATACCTACATATCTACCCGAATTTTCCAAGTATACCCTCCTAATTGAATACTACACATCCTAACTTACCTAAGCCAATCAATGATTCAAATTCAGGGACATTCATGGTTTTTCACTTAGGGTTGTTGATGTGCTCTATTTAAGAACAAAAGGGTTTATCAAAAGCTCAAAATTGGTTAGCAATGGTAGATATAAGGGTTAAGGCTATTTGGGAGAAGTGACTATTGAATTGATGGTCTTAATCATGTAAATGCATTCATACACAAAGCAATGGACATATAGAATCAGACAAAGCAAGGATCACACTCATAGAGAGAGAGAGATATGCACACAAGAATGGAAATAATGGTTAAAAGATGTAACCATGCAATAGGCTCAAAACTTTCATGCTTGTGTCCTTAGCTCAATTACTATGTTCCAAAATACATTCTTAAAGCAATTTTACTGCAAAAATTTTCAGAATTTTTGGTAGGTCACCCAGAACACAGTTTCTTGGAAAGAAAGTTATTGTTTTGACCAAGTAACGCTATAGAAACTAACTATCATGCAAAGGGTATTTACAAGCAAAACTAACTACACATGCAATATATAAAAAGAAAAATAAATCCATGGGTATTGAGGGGAAGAGAACGTTACCCATGGAGATCGGTCGGACGACCTCCCCACACTTTAGAAATTAGCACGGTCCTCCGTGCTACGAATAATACGCAAGGGATGGTCGGGACCGGAGCCTTCACTATCTCCTTCATCAGAGCTCCCATCACTCGGGTCTGAGGTGGATGTGAATATTTCAGGTTCCTCCATGCTAGGGGTAACAAAACCCAGAAGCGTCTTGATGTAAGTATATCGGCGGTGGTTGCGCCGCTCATATTTATCAAGCTTCCGGTGAAGATCTTCTATCCTTTGATGTGTGGATCTCAGTGGTGGTGATGATGAGCTAGAAGGAAAAAGAAGTGGCGGGGCCATGTCGAGGCTTGGTTTGTTCATGGGAAGGTGTAGGTATTTTCCGCTTAGGACCACATCGCCCTTAGCCGGAACCATAATCTTCTTATCCTTGGCTTCCCAAGAAACACCCGCAGCAGCAACTAAGTCAGACACCAATGCTGGAAATGGCAAATTACCCTGGTCGTGAACTTGACTCATCGCTTGCTTGACAAGAGGCAGAATGTTCACCGGGTTCTCCGTGAGAACACACCAAACAAGCAAGGCAAGGTCCGCCGTGATGGACGACTTGTGGGTGCTAGGCAGCACATAGTGGGATAGGATTTGGGCCCAAGCTCTAGCTTCCACAGTGAAGAAGCGAGCGTCAATGCTCTTGGGCCTCATCTGGAGTCGACCATGGATCCAAAATCCTTCTGGTTCAGCAATGACTCGGAGAATCGAGTCCCAGTTGAATCCATACTTCTCACGCTGACGTAAGACTTCTTGGTAGCCATCCATATCACTTGGCACTGGTAGGACATTAAGCACTTGCTGAATAGCCTCTTCTGAAACTGAGACTTGCTTCCGGCGCATGTACATCAATTGAAGAGAGGGAAAATGGTAGTTGGTATAAAGTTCTTCCACCCAAGAGAGGTTGATTTCTCTTGGTTTTCGCAAAAGAAACTCCCATCCTCGCTGTTCAATGCGGGGCAAAATATAAGGAGCAACCTTGTCCGGCGGAGCGAGTAGATGCTCGGGGTGATAGTTTCTTGCCGCTATGGAGGGGAACATAAGTTCACAGAAGCGGTTAGGGAACCTTGAAGGATCTTTCGCCGGCTTGCCCTTGTCATTCTCATCAATAGGAGCGGGTGTCTTTCCTTTCTTCGATAGGGTTTGGCTCCTATTGAAGAACGCGTCTTAGAATTTGATTTTTGGGGTGCCCTCTTTGCGGCCGGTTTTCTTGGAGCTATCTCCTTGCCTTTCTTGGTACCCATCCTAAAAAGGGAGAGAAGGAAGGAAAACATTAAACCCAAGAATCGATTTCACAAAAGACATGCAAGTGAATTATAATGCCCGTGGTAGATGTAAAAGCAAGGGTCATAACACTTGGCATGGGATGCAAGAGGGAGTAACGCATGCAATGGCATGAGAAGAGTAGTCTCAAGCATCCATAATAAAAAGTAAGTCATGTTCAATGATATCTAATTGGCAAGTATCAACTCTAAGCACATAAGTTAGACTCAATGCATTTAAGGGAAAGCAAGTGAATGAGGAAGGAGCACCAAATGGAGAAATATATGGCTAATTTGAGCCAAAATGGTATATGTGCATTTCCTCGAACACTTAGCGTGCAATAATCAAGCAATGAGCAATTATGAGATACTAAACCAATTCAAAGTCCAAAATGGAACATCAATCATCACATAGACATCACACAATGGTAAAAGAGTGACAAAAGATCTAGTAATGCAACTAAGCTCAAATTCAACATCCACGGAGAAATAAAGAAAAGAAAAGGAAAATAAGCAAACAAAAAGTAAGAAACATCGTCATGCAAGTAAAAGAGAGACTAAAGTAAAGCAATAAGAAGCAACTAACTAGAAAAATTATGTAAGGAAAAATGGAAGTAAAGGAAAAGAAGAAACAAAACCTTGATGAGTATGAAGGAACAAAGTTGAACCTTCAGCGCCACTGGAAAGAGTGGTTGTCATCGGTGAGTGGCCGGAGACAATGGTGGTGGATTGTGGAAGAAGAAGAAGAAGAGAAGGGAAATGATGGATTGAGAAGAGAAAGAAACTAAAGAAGAGAAGGGGCTGAGAGAAAGGAAAACAGGGCAAGACGCGAAGGCCTTAAATTGACTCACCGTGCGCTAGCGCGTCGATGGTTAAATTGCCAGAGTGCGCGCAGGCGGCATGTACGCGGACGCGTGAGTGCCTGGCGCGAGTTGGGCACGAAGTGGGCATAACTCTCGGGTATTTGGCCCAAGAGTGGGGATTTGCTACCGGCGCATGCGCGCACTGTGCGCTAGCGTGTTGGTGCCCTTTTTCAAAGAACAAATTTTTGTTTTCTTTGCTTTTGCACACCCTATCTACAAGAGCATTCTTCCTACCCAATAAAATCGGCAAAACTAACATTCCTATGCATTCAATCAGTCATCAAACGATCACAAAACTCACAAGAAATTAAGAATACTAAGAAGATGGTATAAACAAGGAAGATCTTACCATGGTGGGGTGCCTCCCACCAAGCACTTTTCTTTAACGTCCTTAAGTTGGACAGTCCTTTTCTTAAGCTTCCTCTCTTCTTGGTGCATCCTCCAATATGTACACTTCTAGCTCTCTTGGAGGCTTGCAACCATGATACTTTTTCACTCTATGTCCATTCACCTTGAAAGTCGCTTCACTTTTAGGATCAAACAACTCCATCACTCCGTAGGGCTTCATCTCCTTCACCTTGAAAGGTCATTCCCATCTAGAGCGGAGCTTGCCAGGCATAAATCGGAGCCTTGAGTTGTAGAGGAGGACTTCATTTCCTTCTTGAAAGTCCTTCTTCTGAATGTGATGGTCATGGAATGCTTTAGTCTTTTCCTTGTAGATTCAGGAATTCTCATATGACTCATTCCTCAAGCATTCAAGCTCCTCTAATTGTAGCTTCCTAGCTTCACCCGCCTTGGCTAGATCCATGTTGCACTACTTTACCTCCCAATAGGCTCGATGCTCAATCTCCACCGGAAGGTGGCATGCCTTACCATAGACGATCCGAAAAGGGCTCATCCCTATCGGAGTCTAGTAGGTCGTTCTATATGCCCATAATGCATCTCCTAACCAGAGGCTCCAATCCTTTCTTTGTGGATTGACCACTTTTTCCAAGATTCTCTTGATTTCCCGGTTGGACACTTCCTCTTGTCCATTTGTTTGCGGATGGTAAGCAGTAGCAACCTTATGCATCACTCCATAGCGCTTGAGCAATGCTTCTACCTTCCTGTTACAAAAGTGGGATCCTTGGTCGCTCACGATTGCTCGTGGCGACCCATAACGGCATACAATGTAATTCCTTATGAAAGAAACAATGGTATTGGCGTCGTCAAGGCGGGTAGGCACGGCCTTTACCCACTTTGACACGTAGTCAACCGCTAACAGAATATACAGATACCCACTAGAGTTGGGAAACGGTCCCATAAAGTCAATGCCCCATACATCAAATATCTCACAGAACAACATAGGTTGCTGAGGCATTTCATCCTTTTGGGATGC
The DNA here is from genome assembly GCF_000816755.2 of Arachis ipaensis. Classification (NCBI taxonomy): domain Eukaryota; kingdom Viridiplantae; phylum Streptophyta; class Magnoliopsida; order Fabales; family Fabaceae; genus Arachis; species Arachis ipaensis. The sequence continues at coordinate 10,377,076 of NC_029785.2, forward strand.
GTTTCCTGACTTCTGACACTGATGGCAAGACATACATAACCGGTTAGCATCCTTGAATAGGGTTAGCCACCAGAATCCACAATCCAACACTTTTTTAGCGGTCCTTTGTGGGCCAAAGTGGCCACCACATTCGGACGAATGACAAGCTTCAAGGATCGGTTGGAATTCGAATTCCGGGACACATCTTCGAATTACTTGGTCCACGCCTCTCTTCCACAGGTGAGGGTCATCCCAAATATAGTATTTGGAATCACTCCTCAACTTGTCCCTTTGGTTTTTCAAAAAATTGGGAGGAAAGATTCTTGCAACCAAGTAGTTCGCCATCGGGGCAAACCAAGGAAAGCTATCTGACACAGCATGCAAACTATCCAATGGAAATGAGTCATTGATCGGAAATGGATCAATTTTTAAATTCTCAATGCGGCTTAAATGATTCGCAACCAAGTTTTGAGATCCACTCCGGTCCCTAATCTCAATGTCAAATTCTTGCAAAAGCAAGATCCAACGTATGAGTCTAGGCTTTGACTCATTCTTTGTCAATAAGTACTTTAAAATCGCATGATCCGTGTATACCACTATCTTTGAACCTAGCAAATAAGATCTGAATTTATCTAAAGCATGAACAATGGCTAAGAGTTCTTTTTCGGTAGTGGTATAGTTGGATTGTGCTGCATCTAATGTCTTAGAAGAGTAAGCAATGACATAAGGGAGTTTACCATCGCGCTGTGCAAGCGCGGCACCTACAGCATAGTTTGATGCATCGCACATTATCTCAAATGGCAACCTCCAGTTGGGGCCTCGCACGATCGGTGCCGTGGTGAGAACTCTCCTTAGCTCTTCAAAAGCTTTTACACATTCACTGTCAAACTCAAAATCCACATCTTTTTGGAGTAGGCGCGACAATGGCAAAGCGATCTTGCTGAAGTCCTTGATAAAGCGCCTGTAAAATCCTACATGTTCCAAAAATGAGCGGACCTCCCTCACGGATGAGGGGTGAGGTAAAGTAGTAATAACATCGACCTTGGTCAGGTCCACAGAAATGCCTTCATGAGAGACTACATGTCCTAACACTATGCCATGTCGTACCATAAAGTGACATTTTTCAAAATTTAAGACAAGTTTGGTGTTAACACATCTAGCTAGGACCTTGGCCAAGCTCTCTAAACAACAATCGAATGAGATACCATAAACACTGAAGTCGTCCATGAAAACTTCCAGGCAATTCTCCATTAGATCGGAGAAGACACTCGTCATGCACCGCTGGAAGGTAGCGGGTGCGTTACATAGTCCAAATGGCATCCTTTTATAGGCAAAGGTGCCAAACAGACAGGTAAACGTGGTCTTCTCCTGATCTTCAGGAGCAATATGTATCTGAAAGTAGCCAGTAAATCCATCAAGAAAATAGTAGTGAGATTTACCTGCCAAGCGGTCTAGCATCTGATCAATGAAGGGTAGGGGGTAATGGTCCTTCCGTGTGGCGGCGTTCAATCTTCTGTAGTCAATACATACTCGCCACGCATTTTGTACCCTTTTAGTAACCATTTCACCGTCGTCCTTCTTGACCGTTGTGATGCCTGACTTCTTGGAAACAACCTGAACCGGGCTCACCCACTCACTGTCGGAATTGGGTATATGATATCCGTATCCAGTAATCGAGTGACCTCTTTCTTCACTACATCAAGGATGGTTAGGTTGAGCCTCCTTTGCGGTTGCCTAACCGGCTTGGCTCCATCTTGGAGAAATATCCTATGCATGCACTTGCGGGGGTCAATTCCCACAATATCCGCTAGGCTCCATCCTATTGCTTTCTTGTACTTTCTTAGAACGTCTAGGAGCTTTCTTTCTTCTTCACTTGAGAGCTCACTAGCAATAATGACCGGAAACCCTTGGTTGTCCTCTAAGAAAGCATATTTCAAATGAGATGGAAGGGGCTTCAGTTCACTTTTTACCTCAAGGTGAGGTTCGTTTTCATCAAGCTCATGGGACTCATTCTTGACAATTTCTTCTTGTTCATCCTCTTGGTCATCCTTCTCCTCACCAGTGGGGTAGCACGACTTCTCATGGTCTTCCTCTTGCACTTCCGCTACCACTTCATCAATTACATCACATCGGAGCATAGAATGTTCTTCGGGGGATGTTTCATGGCTTCCTCTAAATTGAACTTGATAGTCTTATCTCCAACCCCAAAGGAATATACACCGGTGAAGGCATCTAACTTGAATTTGGAGGTTTTGAGGAAGGGTCTACCAAGTAGAACGGAGGATGAGCTTCTATTTTCTGTTGGAGGCATTTCGAGGATATAGAAGTCGACCGAAAAGACCAAATCCTTAATTGGCACAAGTACATCTTCCGCTATTCCCATCACTGTGATCACACTTTTATCGGCTAAGGCAAACCTCGCCGCCGACTTCTTCAATGGAGCTAAATTCAACCGCACATATATAGAAAGCGGCATGATGCTAACACAAGCTCCCAAGTCACACATACAATCATGAAAAGTGTATCCACCAATACAACAAGACACTAAGCATGGTCCCGGGTCACCATATTTTCTTGGAATAGGTTCCATCAAGGAAGAAATTGAACTACCCAGGGATAATGTCTCCAATTCTCCTATCCTATCCTTGTGTGTACATAAGTCTTTCAAAAATTTTGCATACTTTGAAATTTGTTGAATAGCATCAAGGAGCGGTATAGTTACCTCAACCTTTTTGAACACTTGAAGCATGTTCAAATCAAATTCCGGTGTCTTCTTTGCTTTCTTCACCATGGAAGGGAATGGAATAGGAACGGACTCATCCACTATAGCTTTTCTCTTGGGTTCCTTGAGGTTTACTCCTTCTTCCTCATGCCTTTTGTCTACCACCTCTTCTTCATGTGGAGCTTCGACAACTACCTCTTTCTCATGAATATCCTCCATGCCTCTTGGAGGTATCTCCTCTAATGTAGTCCCCGACCTTAGAGTGATGGCGTTGAGACCGTCCTTTGGGTTTGGTTGGGGTTGGGATGGAAGGTTAGAAGAACTTGAGGGTTGGTTGATGTTGTTATTGGGGTTTGGTGGTTGGTTTGACATGTTCATCTTTGAAAGCAAGTTGGTGAGGTTAGCCAATTGAGTACTCAAGGCATCAAATTGAGCCTTGTTGCTCTCATCTCGTTTTTCCATAGCGGCTCTAAGCTCTTCAACTTGATTGTTGGAAGATGGAGGAGTTGGGTTTTGATTTTGTTGTCTATGGTGTGGTGCTTGGTACTTGGTGTAGTTGTTTTAGTTTTGGTTGGAGTGGCTTTGGTTGGCTTGGTAGTTGGTGTTGTTGTGGTGATATTAGGATGAAGATTGGTTGTTGTTGTGATGAGAAGGAGAGTTGTTTCATCTTTGGCTTTGATTGCTTCCTTGTGCATTATCCTTCCACCCTTGATGTTGACTACCACCTTGATGGTAATTGTTTTGACCTTGAGAAGGGTAGGGTGGACAGTTGTTGTAATTCACATTGGATACCACAAGAGCATGTTCCTCTTGAATTTGATGGCATTGGTCGGTGTAGTGTGCGGTGCTAGAGCACAAACCACAAATTCTAGGAGGGCCTTCAAGTTGAGCAACTGGAGGTGGGGCTTGGACGGCTTTGATGGAGTAGTATTCCTTTTGATCCCTTTGAATTTGTGTAAGGATGGTGGTCATATCCCCAAGTGCCTTGGTTAAACTTGATTCGGAAGGGGATGGTTCTACCACACCCTTAAGGGGATTACTCCTCACTCTTGTGTGTTGTGTAGATTCGGCAACATTCTTTATCAAATCCCAAGCTTCTCCCTCCGTCTTATTTTTCGAAAGGGAGCCGCCACTAGAAGCGGTGAGCAATCTTCTATCCTCCGTACAAAGACCTCCGGTAAAGTAGCTGATGAGCAAGTTAGTGGTCATTCTGTGGTGTGGACATGACTCCAATAACCTCTTGAACCGAGACCAATACTCGTACAAACTCTCTTGGTCTCTTTACATTATGCCTGAAATCTCTTTTCGGATGTAGTCGGTCTTCTCCGATGGAAAGAATTTATCAAGAAAATCTCTTCTCAAGAAATCTCAATTAGTCACAATCTCATCCGGTAGCGAATAGAACCATGTTTTTGCTTACGCTTCAAGAGAGAATGGGAAGGCAAAAACCATGATAGCTACTTCATCGGCTCCATGCCTTCGAGCCGTAGAACAAGCAACTTGAAAATTCTTCAAATGTCGGATGGGGTCTTGACCCGGCAACCCATGATACTTAGGAAGTAGATTTATCAAGCTACTCTTCAACTCAAAGTTCGGATCAAGGTTAGGATACCTTGCTTGCAACGGTTGAAGTATGATATCCGGAGCTCCTTGCTCATGCAAAGTGATCCGGCGTGGCTCCGCCATGTGTGGCTCACCTGTAGGATGCAAAGATGTATTAGTAGTGCCAACAGAAGAATAGGAAGTAACAGACTCCAAGTCACTCTTGGTAACGTCTAGTGATTCGGTGTTTTCCTCAAGAGAGGCCGAAGTACTAGGTGTATAGTCCAACTGCCGCCTAGCTTGCCGAGTGTGTAATAAAGTCCTTTTGATCTCGGGATCAAAATTGGCAAAGCTAGAATTCGGTTGAGACCGAGTCATCAAACTTGAAAGTCATAGCATAAATGTAAAGGAAATCTAAACTATGGCTAAGTAAGTAAAAGAGTAAACTATCTACAATATTCACATATTCACATAACCAATATCAACGCATACGTTGCAACCATTCCCCGGCAACGGTGACAAAAATTTGACCGCTGTCACAGAAGCACCCAAAGATGTATTGGTAAAGATTCTCTTCAAGAAAACCGCGTTGTAAGTATAGCTCTACCAACAACAATCCTCGGGGGTCAAATTTAGAAGAGGGATTTGGTTGTCACAAGTTCAACCCCAATAGAAATAACCGAAGTATTCAACCTCGGGTCGTCTCATGAAGAATGGGCAATCATGTGCTTCGACATTGGTTAGAAATCCGGGGTTGTGAGTTATAAGCATGAAAATAAATGGGAATCTTAACAAACAAGTAATCTTAAAATGCAACAATTAATTCAATCAACTAAGCAAAACATAAGCACTTTCAATGAATAAACAACATTCCACTTAATTCTATTGTAACCCAAACAAGAAACTACAACTAAAGCAATTGGTTGAGAAAGTTGATTTCAAGTATGAATGATAAAGGTAACTCTTGGCTAGGTTCGGGAATTGGGATCACCATCCTTGTCTAACAACTATACCTTGACAATTATAAGGAACCAAGCTCATTAAGTCTACTCTCAAAGTCTTAAGTACGTGATATCTACCCCTAGACTTGAAGTACGTCAAATGGCCCTGATCACATCAACCCATAAGTTCCAACCTACCTACTAATTAGATTAGTAGTGGGTCGGCGTCAATGAGTATCAAATTGACCACCTAGGGCTCCCAAATCATCAAATCCATTAGACCCAATGACTCAAGTTTACCCAATTCCCTTGACCTAGGCCAAGAGTGAAAAAGACTACTCCATAATCAAAGTAAACAATTCATCAAACACTTGGTAAGCACTAACAAAAGGCATGTTCAAAATAGCAATTAAATTGAATTCTACAAATACCCACTAACAATTATCAACATACAATCATCCAAACTACTAGACTAAACATAGAAATCATCAATGTAACATCAACAAGTCAAGATTCATAACATTCATGAAATGGGTATAAAATGATAATTGACAAGAATTCATAAACTATCACAAGATATAAGCAAAATTGTAACAAGAAATTCAAATTGAACAATTAAAACTAGTAATTAACAAGATCCAAGTCGCAAATCAACAAGGGAAGATCAAATTAAAATTAGATCTAGAGAGGAACAAGGGTTTCTCCCTCTAGAATAACCAAAGAACCAAAAACTAGCTAAAAATTATGTCCTAGTGTAAAATGAGTGATTTCTCTCTTTCCCCTTGCATCCTTTGGTCTTTTTCCATGCAGAAACAGCTTGAAATTGGGCCTAATGAGCCTCAGAAATCGCCAAGCACGATTTCCTTTAATGAGGTCACGTGCAGCCTTCAACATGTGCGCGCCACGCATGCGCGCGCGCCGATTGCTCTTGCGATCTACGCGTGCGCGCCAAGTGCACGTACGCGTCGATAAGAATCTCCTGATTCGCGCGGATGCGTCCATCCTTGCGCGCCGCTTCCAGCCCATCCCATCCACGCGTGCGCGTGGAGTGCGCGAGCGCGCCGATGCTGCTTTCCCAAGATCTCAATTCTTCATGTTCCTCCCTTTTGTACATGCTTTCTCCCTCTCTTCTAAGTCATTTCTACCCTATAATTCCTGAAATTACTCAACAAATACATCACGGCATCGAATGGCAATAGAAGAGGATTAAAATATGGAAATTTTAAGGCAAAATAAGCATGTTTTACATCATAGAGCAATATTGGAAAGTGAACACAAAACCATGCATTTCTTATGGATAAGTGTGAAAAATATTGATAAAATCCCTCAAAATAAGCACAAGATAAACCATACGATCGGGGTTTATCAAACTGACATATTCAACATAGTTGTTGACATTATGATTGATTCTTCATCTGGTTATCGGACACTAAGTTTTTTAGATATGTATAGTGGTTATAACCAGATTCCGATGCATCAACCAGATGAAGATAAAATTGCATTTATCACTCCAGAAGGAATTTATTGCTATACCATAATGCCATTTGATTTAAAAAAATGCAGGGACCACTTATCAGATATTGATGGCTAAAGTATTTACAGAGCAGATCGGGAGGAATTTAGAGGTTTACATCGATGACATGTTGATAAAGACCAAAGCAGATGCCGACTTGATTATTGATTTGCGAGAAACCTTCCATTGCCTCCGACTCCATAAGATGAGATTGAACCCAACTAAGTGTGCATTTGGTGTTTGGGGAGGAAAGTTTCTCGGGTTCATGGTAACTCAAAGAGGTATTGAAGCTAGCTCTGAAAAATGTCAAGCTATTTTGGATATGTCAAGTCCTCAGAGCCTCAAAGAGGTGCAAAAGCTCACAGGTCGTTTAGGTGCTTTGTTGAGGTTTCTAGGCACCTCTGTTGAAAAATCAAAGCCTTTCTTTAAATTAATGAGGAAATGGGTCACTAATGAATTGATAGAAGAGTGTGAGGATGTCTTCAAACACTTTAAAACTTTGTTATCTTCTCTTCCTATCCTAGCAAAACCAGAACCCAGAAAGCTGTTATATTTGTACTTATCTGTAACCGATGAGTTTGTAGCTTCAGTCTTAGTGTTGGAAGGTGAAAGCAAACAACAACGACCTGTGTATTTTATTATTAGGGTCCTTCAAGGTCCCGAAATAAGATACTCAAAATTATAAAAAACTCACTTTTGCACTATTAACATCGGCATGTTGGTTAAGACAATATTTCCAGAGTTACCTAATAATTGTACGAACAGACCAACCGATTAAAAAAGTTTTGCAAGAACCATATTTGGCAGGTCAGATGATGAGCTGGTCAATAGAATTATCACAATTTGATATACAATACAAACCACGCTCTGCTATAAAGGCACAGGTGATGGTAGATTTTTTGGCCGAAATGACCTATTCAACTCCCGAACAACCAACTTAGGAGCTCCATGTTGATGGAGCTTCGAATACGAGATCTGGGGGTGCAGGAATCATCCCGAGTAAAGGCAAAGATTTGGTCATTATTGAAGCTCCATTAAGTTTAATTTTCCAATCTTGAACAATCAACCTGAATATGAAGCTCTAATTGCAGGATTGGCATTAGCATATGAGGTCGGAGTAACGAAGCTTACAGTATTCAATGACTCCTAAATTGTAATCTCCTAAGTTAATAGTGAGTATCAAGCACGGGACCTACTATTACAATTATATCTAAAGAAAGTACAAAGCAAAATTTTAAACTTTAAATCATTTTGTATTAAGCATGTGCCCCGAGAACAAACACACGAGCTGACGTCTTATCGAAGTTAGCCAGTACCAAATCAGGAAGTGGTAACTGAAGCCTAATTCAAGAAGTACTTTCGGAGCCATCCATAGGTATTTTCGATATTACTGTGTCACATAATGGAAACGTCACTACCTAGTTAGATCCAATGGTATTCTTCCTAGCGACCCGAAGGAAGCCAGGAAGTTACGCCTAAAATAAGCCAAATATACCATGATTAATGAGCAATTATGCAAAAGAGGCATCTCGCAGCCTCTACTTAAATGTCTAAAACCTCAACAAATAAATTATGTGTTGCAAGAGATATATGAAGGGTGTTGTGGACATTATATGGGAGGCAAGGCGTTGACACAGAAAGTCATAAGAGCCAGGTATTATTGGCCCACAATCATAAAAAATGCAATAGAGTATGTAAAGAGATGTCAAAAGTGTCAGATCCATGGCAATCTCCACCAAGCCCCACCTCAGGAGATCGTTTTCGTGATTCTGACAAGACCTTTTGCAAAATGGGGAGTGGACTTATTAGGACCTTTTTCCTAAGGACCTGGCCAAGTTAAATTTTTTATAGTGGCAATCGATTATTTCATTAAGTGGATCGAAGCTATGTCACTGTCAAAAATAACAGCGTCTCAATATCGGAAGTTTGTTTGGAGAGACGTCTTCACGAGTTTTGGGATTCCTGAGGCAATAGTGATAGATAATGGGACTCAATTTTCAGATTCTCAATTTCAAGAATTCTTAAGGGGTTTGGCTATACACCAAGTGTTCGTGTCGGTGGAACATCCACAAGTCAATGACCAAGTAGAAGCCGCAAATAAAATAATCCTCAAAGGTTTGAAAAAGAGATTAGACGGCTTTGCAGGATCGTGGGTTAACGAGGTATGGTTGGTACTATGGTCTTATTGCACTACACCCCAATCCTCTACAGGAAAAACGCCATTCCAACTTACTTACAGGGAGGAAGCAGTGATACCAGTGAAAATTGGTGAACCTAGCCCACAGTTACTTCTCGAAAATACAGAAATTACTCTAATCGAGATCTCATTAATGAAGTAAGATTCGCAGCCAACTTATCCGAGCAGGCGTTAAAGCAGAGAATTGCAAAAAGGTATAACACCATGGTTAAACCTAGAAGTTCCAGATTGGTGACCTCGTGCTAAGACAAGCTGATGCTGGAGTCTCGGGTACTCAGGAAATGTTAGCTTTCACATGGAAAGGACCCTTCATAATCAAGAAAAGTCTAGGCAAAGGGGCTTATAAATTAGAAAGCTTGGATGGTTCCAAGATCCTGAGGACGTGGAATGCTATTCACTTAAAGAAGTATCATCCTTAGAAATCTTGATATTGGAGTAAGTGTTGTCCTTAGGTATTTTTGACATTAGAATAAAAGGCACTCTTTTTCTATTAATTTAGGTTTTTAATGAGGCCTTACTTTGAAATTTTTGTATTGAATTCATCATATGATTTGATAAAATAATTGTAAAAAAATAACTGCATAGTTCAAATTTGATCACATGAATAAACGCCGAGAAACCTAAACAACGGAAGGGTTCATCCAAAAATAACGTATTTTCAAATTCAAATCCAGGAAAATAGTAAAATATAATTAAAGAACTTAAAGTGTAAGTAATCATCTAAATAAAATGTCTGTTACAGCCAAATAAATTCTGAAGAAACGGAAAGGAAGTTTTGTTCATAAGATGCAAAATAAAACTTAAAAAACCTTACAAAAGAAAGTTAAATTATATTAACTATCTTTTCATCAATTAATTTCTTAAAAGTACCGACTCCGGAGATGTCCAAATCAGGAGCTAAAAGTTTAATCTACTCAAGCATGTTCTTTTCGACATTAAACACTCCATCCACGGCAGCCTGCTCGGCTTTCTTGACCGAGGTGGAGAGTTCGTCAATATGCCGTATAAGCTCGAAAATTTGTTTCTTATATTTCTCTTCAGAAGTACTTTTCACTTCCTCCCTGAAGGCTATGTTTCTCCTCCTTAAGGGTAGTCAAATATTCATTCAAACTTTGAGCCTCTGACTTAGCCTCATTCAACTCCTTCTCATACTCCGAAACCTCAGATCAAAAAATAGGAAACTCCTTCTCGACATCTCTAATATAAGTGACCGATCGAAGTCGTATTCTCTGGACTTGAGGTAAAGTTTTCTCAATAGGAAGTTTGGCTAAGCCTGACTTAGTCATCTTAGTCAACAAATACTCTTAAAAAAAATTCAGGAAATTGAAACTCCGTTTTCAAAATGCAACCGAAGGAGGTCGGAGGAGAAACTTTCGCTACTTCAACTTGACCTTTCCCTTTCTTTTGCTTCTTCTTTTTAGGAGAGTTAATAGGAGAAATCGTCAACATCTTGAACCTCGGGCCAATTCCCGAATTAAATTTTGGGGGAGGAAATATGTTGCTTAAAGTGGCAGAAG
>NC_029785.2:10387606-10388088 GCF_000816755.2 Arachis ipaensis
AACTACAAAGAGAGGGCGTAAGTTCGTTAAGCAAAAAAAAAAAAAGAAAAGAGGAAAACATTTACCAACAGCATTTCGAGAAGCATGCTCGTCAGCCAAGATAGTCCAAAGATTCAGAGGTTGGTTATTCCAGAGTTCCAAAAACATCTGAATACTTGCGAACTCAGAAGCATTAACACCTTGTAATTGAATCTTGGGAGAAGAAACATTAAAGTTCCAATACAAATCAAATGTTTTTTCATCTTCCAAAGTCATGAAAAAAGGTGTAGTTCCCTCGACTCTCTCTATCTTAAAAAATATCTTTAAAACCTTGATAGGATTCGTCAAAGATGTTGAAGATCCTCCTTTTCGAGTTACCATGGAAGGAGATGAACCCGTGACCTTGAGAACTAAAAGGCATTGTTAAGTTGAAAAAGTAGAAAAAGAACATAGAAGCTCAAAGCTTCAGATGATGGCCCAAGTATTTGGATGCAACTGTGAGG
>NC_029785.2:10388692-10392648 GCF_000816755.2 Arachis ipaensis
AGACACACTCCAAAGCGGGTAAAGAGAGTCTCGTACATCCATAGCCAATCAGGCTGATAGCCTACATAGTGGTTATAGTGACAGAGACAATCATTTTTGTGAGGAACAAAAAAGACATATAAATTCTCCAAGTCAGAATTAAAGATAACTCCGACTTTTCGCAAGGCATCTAAATCATCTTGAGCAACCGTGGAAGGAGTGGACTTCACATCCTCCAAAATCCAAGAATAGGGATCTACTCACTGAGTTAGGGCAGGACACGGAGGTGGTCCTGAAGATGATGTCCCAACTCATTCACGAGAAGCTATCATTTTCTTCCTCGGCATTTCGAATATACCTAAGGAACACCACCACTATGTCACAAAGAGGAAAATTTTCTATATTTTTTCTAGAGAATAAAAACTCTAAAATTTTTAAAAAAGAAGAAGAAAAACCTAAAATTACTGGTGCATTAAGTAGAGAAAAACTAAACAGTGATATCCCTATTAAAATGTTCGATTACTTAAACATTCAAAATGTTCAAAATTAGAAGCAAATAATGAAACAAATTTAAATGAAGTTACGCATATGCAAGAGCAATGAGAAGAAGAAAAATTTCATCTATGAGTCATTTTTGAATTCATAAGTAGCAGAATAAGAAAAGAAAAACAAAGAAAAGATAAGTTTTCCTACCTGAATACAATTAATAGCCACCAAGATAAGAAGAAAAGAAAATTCTGAACGCCCAAGAACTCGAAGAAAATGAGAGGGAGGGGAGATTTTTCTTTGAAGGAGAAGAATGATTTTCAGAGTAAAGTTAAGAATAGAAGGAGTGGAAGTTCTTTTTAGTAGAAGTAAATGTGACATTGATCGATGGAAAGAGAAAGATGTGAATTAAAGCTGACGGTTCGAAAATCGATAAAAAGTTAGAACCGCTCGAAAAAACTGAAAAGGCTTTCCAAGTTTTTTGGCACCCAAGAAACCAAAAAATCCAATTGGACTTGATCCACTAAAACTCGGATATACTTGACAAGGTCGTAAATCAAGAAACTTGAGTTGGGACACTGTTTTGAATAAAAACGGATAATAAAGAATCCGATTATACAAGTTCGAACGTTACACAAATAACGTAACAATAAAAGACAATCTTAATCGATAAAATAGAAAATCCAAGAAACTGAAACACATATCTAGGACAGTAAATATCTAACGGATACTCAAAAAAGATATAAAACAGAAAATAAAAAAACTCGTAAAAAATAACATAAAATTACCATTATCACCTATAAATACTATTGACTTAAACATCGGAATGTTTTCGCAGATTATTCTCCCAATCTAGTGTAAACAAAGTATAAATCGAAATCTCTGAAATATTTTACCTCGTTCAAATCAATAGTTACGAACAATATCTCAAAAAGATAGAGAGATATTTACAGTATCTCAACCAACATATCTTGCTTCTTTTCTAGGATGATATAAATAACTAACTAATAAGAGACAGCACTTAACTTTGATATGTATACATAAATTGCATTATTCTGTTATATGAAAGTGTGAAGGGGACCTAGCATGCATGTTTCTAGAGACTAAGATGATGTTGGATGTGTCATTATCCAAATGAAAATTTGTGTGACCGGCCATCAACTAATTGCTTGGTAGTATATGTAGTGGACCTCACAAACAATTAAGCTGCTTCTTCCATTCATTCATACTTCATACTTCATACTTATTAGCTTCTTAATTAATGTGATTGGAATCTTGATTCATTGTGGACCACAATATGTATAGTTAATGGATAGTTTTGGTTGGTTGGATGGATTGGTGCAAATTAGCCGGAATCTTTTTTAGATAAGGACATTATAATAATAATAATTTGATTGTGATCTTTTTTGGCTGTTGGCCACTATTGATCTTCAAGTAGTAGTGGAAGAAAGCTGGAATCTTCACTAACACACATACAATATTTAAAAAGAAACAAGGGATATTCATAGCTTTTTATTGTATTTTTATTTTGGTATATGAAAATTTAAGTGGGTTGATACTTCATAAGGATTAAGATTCAAATCCTAATTTATAAACAAAGTAAAAATGGAGTGTGTTAACTTTATTCAAGGTGTATTTATTTATTATTTCACTACAAGAAGGGAGATAACATTTAATTATCAGCAAATAACAGAGTTTGAAAATTAAAGTTTATTTCTATTTTATTTAATTTATAGCTAGACTCTACTTATAATTTTTATGTGAGTGTGACCATGTCTTGTGTTTATATAGGAATTGTTGATATATCACTATCAAAACATTAATTATGCTTCTAAGTTCATCAAAAACTTTCAAATATGCCTACTAAAATAATCTTTATATATAGCAATAAAGTACTTAAATCTAAATCTATAAAATATGTTCTAGTTTAAATTTGGTCATTAAACTCTGGAGTTAACTCTAAGCTCTTACGAGTTTGTATTATTAAAATAAGTTAACTCATTAACTAACTCAAATTTAAATGAGGCTTAGCTAAATTTGGGTAAAGTGCAAAAATTTGCATGAACTCATGTAAACTCTAAAATCTACTATTTTAACCTAAATTTGGTCTCTTAAGTATTAAAATAGGTAATGTCATAAAAACAATTTTTTGTTACACTTTTACTAATAAAGAAATAATGATACAAAGATCTAATATATTCTAATTGTTAACATCACACGTTCATGGTTTATTTAATTTTTATGTATAAATTTGAATTTTTATATTTTTTGTCTTTTATTTGCTTCATTATAATATTACTAATGATTTTGTTTTCAACATAATTTCATTTCATTTTAAATTTATTTCAATATAACTAAATTTTATATTTGTTTTAATCATTTTTCTTAAAAGATACTATATGATATTAATAGAGACACTGAGACAGAGATGCAGAAACACAAAATCATGTTTGATAGATAAGATATGAATAGAGATATTATGTTCAGAGATATTGAATTAGTGTATTTTGTGTCCATTTTGATAGGAAAGCCATAGAGACACTAACAAGAGACACAACTTATTTTTTATTTTTTGTATTGTTCTTGTTAATTTTTTATAATTATATTTTTTATTATTATATTTTTCTTTCCAAATTTTTTGAATGAAAAAAAAATGAGAATAAATTAAACTTTTATAATTTTTTTAGTTTATCACTAAACAAAATATGAGAACATTAATTTTTGTGTATCTATCATTTGTGTCTTGTTCTTAATATCTTATCTTGTCCTATTTTCAGAACCAAACACAGTCTTATAGTCAACGAGTTCATATTTTACTTTCATCATTTATAAGGGATCCGATCCATTGCCCCATTCGATCGGGTCATTTTAGAGAGTTTTTTACTAAAAAATTAAGTAAAAAAACGTAAGATGAGAAGATATTATACCTAACTCAAAACTTTAAGGTATTAAGTTAATATGTTTTTCATTTTAGAGTAAACACCCAATTCGACCAGTCTCTATCTATTTTCTCGAAAGACAAGGCAATCTCTGTTCAAAAGAAAAGGACATTTCGGCCCCTAACTAAATTATTTTGGGACAATACAATTCCTTTGTTAAAAACGTCGTTAAATAATAACAAAAATTAGTATTGCAGGATTTTTATTTGTAATTTTTGACAGTTTTAAACCTTTACAAAAATAATTTTTACAATAAGATCAACTACTATTATCACTATTACTGTTTTCTCACAATCATTTTATAATTTCTATCTCTGCTATTTCAATTATGTAATCATATCTTGTATCATCATTATCTCCTCTACCACCATCAATATAAACAATACTATCAACATCACCATTCTCTTCTCTCATTTTTTATGCAACACTATTTTTTCTTTTTGAAATATTTTTTCATTATAATTACTTTTTCTTTTTTTGACATCACTCTCTACAATAGTTCTTCTCCACTTAACCACTATTAGAAAAAAAAATTAAAAATAAATTTATTAA
>NC_029785.2:10394451-10396039 GCF_000816755.2 Arachis ipaensis
ACAAAATTAATCTTTTTCACTATTTAATATATTGTCCTAAAATAAGTTTATTAAAGACCGCAGCGTCTCTTTTTTTTTTATAAGGATCATTTTGTCTTTTAAAAAAATAGACAAAAAATTTTCACTCTTTTTTATTTTAATATGAGACTAATTTTATGTAGTCTTTACATTTACAATATTAACATATTTTTTGGATGTGTTTGGTTTTGCGTTTAGAAAGAAGAGAAGCATGTTTGAGTGCATTGAACGCTTCTTCTTTTTGTTTGAATGCTTTTTTTTTTTTAAATGCCAACGTGATTTTAGGTTTTTAACGTGGGTTTATAAAAAGCTAGAAATTGTAGCTTCTGCGTTTAGATAATCATGTTAGGATTGAATTTATTTTGTTTTATCAATTCTACCCTTTACTTCCTTGTTTGTAGTCCCTTTAGTATTCAAATATTTCAAATATATAATTATATTTTTTTATTAAATTTTTACTTTTGATTTTGTATAAAAAAATATTTTTGTTTGGCTTTGTTAAAATTTGTAAGTGTAAAATATTAAAAACTAATTATAACTAAGAATAAAGTCATGAATAATTAAAAATTTATAGTTTAAAATAGTATTAAATAAAAGAGTATTGAGAGTATTAAAAAAATTATAAGTAATATAATTTAATAAAGTATATTTTGATATATTTTTCATATATTATTTTTGCTTTTGATATAAAAATATATTTTGTCAATTTTTATATATTATTTTTATTTTAGTAAGTAAATATTAATTTTATTATAAAATTAATTAATAATATTTATTTAAATATCTAAATTAAAATGATAGAATAATATAAAAAACTTATTTAATTTGATATCTATTTTAGTAATTTTTTATCTAAAAGTAATTTTGAGTAGTGTAATCCAAACAATATTTACTTTACTATAATTCATTTTGATATAAAGATTACCAAACATAAATCACTTTAACACAAACTTACTTTTTATCAAAATCAAGTTTACAAAATAATTAATTTTATACAAATTCTCGTTTACAAACTAAAATCCAAACACACACTTTATCTAGTACACAGTTACACACCACATCACGTTTTTCAACATTCCATTTTCCACACCATGAATCCCAAATCCAAAATGAACCTCAGCTAGTGTGAAAGTAAGAATTAATAAGTAGGCATGCCCCAAAATTGTATGCAATCAAATACTCTTGATTAGGAGTAGAAAAGCATTATAGTGATTGGACTTAAAAACAAGAGATGAAATAAAGCAACAAATTGCTTATGAAAACCATGAATATAACAATATTTTGGCGTGAAGATATTCTTGATTAGGAGTTCACAAAAAACAAGGATTATTGGTCGTTTAAGAAACAAATGAAAAAGAAATCTTATGCCTAATCTGTTGAGCAATATAACTTCGTGCACTAAACAAGCTAATATTGAAATTAAAAAATAAAAAAAAAAGGGAAAAAGAAGAAGTGCACTTAATCATCTTATTATGTATTGTTCTTCTAGGATAATATAATATTATTATTAAATTATACATTAATTACATTATCTCCTTGTTAGATGATATGACAAACATAAATGATAATA
>NC_029785.2:10396109-10402668 GCF_000816755.2 Arachis ipaensis
CCATGTTCTCATATCTTAAAAGAATTTAAAATTCATATGTATACAAATTTCATGTGGTATCGTGTTTCGTGTTTAGGGTCCCGACTCGCTTGGCAGAGGAGAATCTGGGGATCAAATCGTGATAAGTTCCAACAGATGTTGGGCCTAGGTCAAATTTCTCTGCTTAGAGGCCATATTAAGCCAAAAATATCTTGGGGGGCATGGCTTATTGGATTTAGACCATTATCGTAACATGTACTATACCGTTGCCTCACATTTATGCTTCTACGAAGTTGCAAATATAGCACTGGATAAAATTTCACAAAATGAATGTGACATCTCACAATAATGATAATCCAAGAATTTATGCAAGCCTGAAACGGGACGACATTATTAAAATATAAATTAACTTGCATTTAGTGAAGGAGAAAGCGACAGCAATATAATGGTTGAAGAGTACTTAATTAAAATTTGCATCATTGCATGGTTTATGTTGCATCATTCGTCCAAGACAAGAAAGTTGCTGTCATTGCAACGTGAATCTCCAATTATTTAGTTCCCTTCATTACTATTATTTCACAAATCATGTGTCTCACGCACCTAATGAACTTTAAAGAGATTTTTCACTGCACATTCAAACACAACTGTGTAGAATAATATAACCTAGAAATTCTTAGGAAAACGCCGTGTCCATGTTATTTGGGACAAACTGCATATACTAAGATTAAGGTTAACCAACAGAGATGCTCAGATCTATTAATCCGTGGTTTTTGGTCGAATCCTCACTCTTTTGTGTATTTAAAAATTAATGTTATTGGAAGAGTCATACTGTTAAATACTGAAATAAGATTATCTCAAGATAAAGAATTTAATTTTAATCCATTATCAATGTAATTTACAGAATGGTTCAATCCCATCTGTTTTTTGGATGATCATTTACACAATCAATTTAAAAGGTGATTATTTTTGCTGACGTAATATTAAATAATTGAATGTAAACAGTGCATTAAAATTAGATTCTAAAATAAATACCTATAATTTCCCAAAAACAAAACAAAAAACAATAAAAGCTTACACGAGATTAACAACTCTTGGACATGGTTGTCCGTGGGTCACTTCATGGTTGCGTGTATTTGCAAGTTCTTGTTACCTGTTTCCTTTGCCAACAATCAACATGCAAAGAAGCTTACGCAATAATTTGTTGCCATGATTGTTCATAGCTAGAGTTATATCACATCACAAACGAACATGACGTTCCCAACCAAAGATGTTGATATTTAATCAGAAAGCTAGCTAAATTATCACTGGTGACTAAACAACATTAATTTGACCCCACTCCACTAATATGTTTATGCTGAAAGGGGGAAAAAAAATCTGAATGATGTTAGGATCCAATCCAAAACATATACTTCTAAAGAATAATCAGCTCTCGCATCCAGGTATCTTTGGTTCCAAAGATTAGATAAACTTGAATAGTAAAACAAAACTTGCAAAATCATAACTTATAAAATCATGAACTCGACTAGGAACCTAACTTTGTAAACACTAAACGACTTTACAAGTTAAAATGAGAGTTTAATAAACTTGTCCCCAGTGCGTTTTAACCAATCCTCCCATCGTCTTAAACGTGGCAATTGAGAACTAACAAAAAGAGCAGCACAATCTACCGCATCAGTAAAAAGTGCATGCATCGTTCAATAGAAGGATCACATAACATGTACATACAACATCTATATCAATTCACCAATATCTTAATTTAGTGAAATATCCTTGCCTTTGTTTTCTTCTTGAAGTGATAGCTTTATAATGAATTGAAGGCTTTATATTATATCATGCAGCTACTTAAACTACTGAACCATAAGTCCTAACTAAAACTTAAGCCATCTCTTCTCTTTTTCTTTGCTAACAACTGCATTCGATGCAGAGGCATGCGTGGCTTCAGCTTCGGCTAATGCCTTGCGTGTCTCTGCTAATTTTCTCATAGCAGCCTCATAAACAGCCTTCTCTTTTCTGTTGATATTCACTATTGCTTCCAGCTTCTCAACCCTCAACTTCAAATCCTTCACCTCATCCTCATACGCAATCAACGTTCGCCTATCCACCTTTTTACCTTCTGCGGAATCTTTGCTCTGCTTTTTCCCTGATCCACCATTTAAAGCTTGGCCGTGCACTGCCAGTTGATTATTTATTAGTGTAAAGACGTCTACATTCGATTCGTCGTCTTCTTTTGCTGCTCGAATTGCTTCCATTAATTTCTTATCGCGCTTTCTTTTACCACCACGGCTCCGTTTCTTGCTTTGTTTCTCTGTATCCTCTTCTCCTTTTTGAGACTCAAGTGCATGATCTAACGATTGCTTTGCCGGTAGGACTTTCACTGTTATGGGATCTAGCATCCCCTGACCAGTTATGCCTAAACCCATTCCTTCTCGGTAACCCATATTAGCCATCATTTTCGATGCTACGCCTCTAGTGTGGTTCTCCCACTTGGCAAATATAGCAGTTTCGGTCTGAACACCCCTTTGTAGGTTGGTGCTCTCAAGAAATCCTAAACCTTGTGATTCCTCTTCCTCATAGTCACTAGAGTCGGAGTTTTCTAAGCTGGAATCACTCTCTGTGTCACTCACTTCCGCATACTCAGACAATACCATTTCTTCAGCCCCAAGCTTTGCTGAACTTCCATCATCTCGGAAAACAACTTGTCCAGCTCCGACATCCTCGTCCCAAGACTCGAGCTCAGCTCGCTTCCAAATGCCCGCATGAGCATTTGAGACTGCCCATATACTCGACCCCACCAAGGATGGCTTCCATATTGTTGGGACATATTTCTTCAGTGAGGACAATTGAACATCAACTCCTGCAAACACAGATAGCGTGGGCTGTGATATGCTGAACAGATATATGAGCACTATGACCCCAAATACAAAAGAAAATGATAAAAAAAAAAAAAAGGGAAAAACAGAAAACATATTATATAAAAATAGCCTCACAGCCTCATCCTGGAAGAAGGCAGACGAACAATAAAAAGTTGGGTTTAGAAGGAAGGTGTGGAGGGTCTAGCCTAGGGATTATAAGGTTTCAAGCCCTTCATTTCCTGAACTACAAAAATTAAGAGATAACTGAATAAGATTAACAGCACTAAGCCAATGATTTCTTTTCCCTGCTTTTTTGGCAGCTTCCTTATTATTTTCTTGTGTATGCTAATTCTTAAAGCATCCAGTAAAAAACTCCATATATGGAATTCATTCAACAAATGAAGCTCGAAAGAACTCTTAAGATGCCATAAACATCAAATCATAAAGGAATTGCCAAGCACCAGCCCAGAATAAATCTAATGAAATTTATTCATAGAATAACTAAACATATTTCAAGATGTTATCCAAATAGTATATCTTAATGGAAATACATAATGAATAAACAGTTAAAAGCTAAAAAAGATTTTCCCTTTATACGCTGATTGCTGAAGTTCCAGTGATTAATGTTGGATCACCATGCTATTCACATAGTAGTGAAGAATATCTTTGATGAAATGCCCATCAGATATCCAAACTCACAGAAAATATAATGGGAGTTAATTGCAAAGATAGAGACCCTTTTGATTTCAACTCTATCCAATTTTCTTCAATGTGCTTAATAATGGCAGCTTACCATGTGACAGGCGACAGTTAGTACCAAATCGACATCGTTGTTGTAAAAAGAACTTGCAGATCTGCACTTGGGTGTTCTAGTATTAGTAAATGACATGGAAAGCAACCTTGACTTTATTGAATACTCTGAACCCAAATTTTGAGGACAATGCAAGAAAAAATTCAAATAAGTAACAATTGCACATTACTTCACATATAAGCATACATTATGCATTATTAGAGAAGTCCTTTTACACAAGGCATTAATTGCCATTGAGTAAGAGATGTCAAATGGACCAGCTGACCCATTTATTGCTGCAAGTTAAATGTGTGAGCCAACCCTGTGGTAGGCATTAACTAGCCAAGGAAACAATCTAACCTACAAACCACCTATTTCATTGGCTGTTGGTTTCGAAAGACACTGTAGTTGTTTATGGACCATGAAAGCTCCAAGCCTAGAAACAGCTCCCCACTTGTGGGATAAGACTGTATACATGTACCTGCTCAGATCTCTTGCACTATGCTGCCCTTGTTCAATATACAATGGTGATATATATAATATCATTAATATTAATTATTAATATCTAATAATATGTCAAAATATCACTTTCAATACATGTTGTTTGGTCAATTAAATGATATCATCAGAAATCTTTTATCTCAGAGTTCCATACACATAAAACTTTGATAGCTGGAAACAACACAAGACACGAACTGGAAATTGAGTCACAAGATGTGCAAATGATTTTACTCAAAATCTCAAACCCTCAAAGTTTGATACTACTACTATCATATATATATAAACTATAGAATTTGAAGTCCGTCCAATGTTCGCTCAAAAAGCCCTAAACCTTCACTCTGTACCCACCCCCTCCCAAGCCTGAGTTGCCTAATTACCTAATTTATTGATGAAATTTGATCCAAATTTTCGCATGTCAATTCTGTAAGAACTTGCATAATTTATGAGCACTGTTGTTATCAGAAATCCTTTGTTTTCATATATTAGTTGTGGTAACCAAAATAATATATGTTGTCACCAAAATAATTGAAATAGGTAACCAATCTTGAGGACGTACCAGCATGTTCTCAGATGTAGGAGTAAGGAATGAAAGTTTCGCTGCTGACTTATCCAACTGTACCACTTGACCATTGTACCATCTCCCATCTTTGTGACGGAATCTGCATTTAGATCCAACAGAATAACAACTTTCCTCCAGTGGCTCTGGTTCATCTGTGGGGTCAAGAGCCTCTACTTTCTCTTCTTCAGCAAAAAGATTAGTGCTGTGCAACACCAAATCTGCTTCCTGTAATAATCTTGCCCGTTTTAGGTGAAGAAGTCCTTCCTCTGCATCCTTAATTGCCTGAACAAGCTCCCCATGAACCTGAGAGCATAAGTAAATAAATAAGATAATTAGCCTCAAGAAACTTTAGAGCTCAGATTGGTTATCATAATTCTCTGGACACTATCTCAGAACAATGATCCACTGCCAACAATCGATATTTCATTATTATTTTTATCATAATATTTTTTCAATTTGCTAATGAAGCTCAACATATTCAAAGTAAATTATGAAATTTAAATGACTTGCCCACATACATGATCTATGGTTGGATTTAATGGAATAACTTGAGCATTTTACCCAACTCCACCTAGGTTGAAAAATTTTGGTTATTATTTTCGTCAATTGGTTAAACCAAGAGGTTTTACACTTAACATGCTCAAAACACTAATCATCTTGCTGCTAAGAGTCCAAAAGACCAATAGCTAATTATTGTCTTTTAGCATCACAAACAGGAGCTCATCCTTTTTGCATTGTCCTATGGCAAGATCTCTGTGAATTTCACTTTCTGTATCTTTGAGAAATTGTGGGTTATATTATCTCCTCATAAGTTCAGAGGTTTTGGCTCACATAAAACAGTGAAGTACTATGGCAATCTGCAATCTTTTCAGTGCTCAATGCATATCTTAGAGTGGAATTTCAGAATTTTACTTTACTCCTTTTCAAATATTGATTTGATTTGGGACAGGATTATTTTTTTTTTAGCTCCACTTTGGTGCACAGAACATGAGATGTTTAACAGGGTTTCTTTAGCTGACATTGAAAGGGATCTATATAAAATAATTACAACTACTTAGATGATTGAGGCCTTCATGTTTTGGATGCATATTTAGATTCACTTTCGGAACTCCAAAACCTTTGTTTAGAGCTTTCAAAAGGGAAATCCAAACATGCTAGTACTCATCAACAAGGCACTAAAATATGCCTACCCAATACCAGAAATGCATCCACATCATTGAAAGGTCTGGAGAGTGCCTCATCCAATAACAAGGCCGGCCCTTTATCAGTTCTAACGACTTACAACTACACTATTCAAATTGTTAAGTCTAAACACTACGAACAAATGAACAATTAGAAGACATTATGCAACAAAGCATTCAATTCAGCAGCACTGACAACCATGGAACACTCAACTACAAATACTTGTTTAGTCGTTTATATTGCCAAAGAACAGCCAATAACTAGGTGAACTCCCCATTCTAAACCATTACAAGTTTGAAAGCACAACTTCTGTCTACAGAAGCAAAAAAGGAAACTAGTCCCCGATAATCACAGAGAAAAATGAAATGGAATGCATTCCGAAGCTCTCTGTAGTCTAACTTCAATCCAATCAAATCAGCACGATTCTCCAGAAAACACGAATCTTCGGGACACCAAGAGATTCAAAACTAACACATTAAATATACATTATAACAAGGAATTGAAATGGTACACTTGCCAATCTTCAGTATTTCTGTTTCTTAGAACAGAGACCATTATTAAACCTCGAACATCTAGAAACTAATTAAAGCAAAAAAGGATCCGAAATTTTAGGTCACATTTCATTCCCAAATCGTGAAAGAATATTAAGAATCCAACAAGAAAAGATGCGGAAAGTTGAAGGTGATTACCGCGAGA
>NC_029785.2:10403299-10403827 GCF_000816755.2 Arachis ipaensis
CCCTTTGCTCTTGCAATTGATGCTCAAGTTGTTTCTCTAGAACCTTCTCTTCTTCGCTACCCATTGCCAATGCACAACAAACACAAAGGCCTTACTCTCTGCTTCAATTTTTTTTAACCCAACGATTTGGCTGAAAGACTTTTTGTGTTTCTTATCTATTTTCTCTGTTTTCTTCGTTCTATATATTTGATCGCACTAGTAAAATATGGAAAAAATAGGTAGATAATAAAAATATTAAATAATATGAACAATGAATAAATTGTATATTTATTTTATTAGGTATATGGACGGTTATTCTAATATTAAGATTTAGATAGATAATTTAAAGGTATAGTGTATTTTTATTTGATTGGTGATTGTTGATGTTATTCAAAAAAATCATTAATTACCTAATATTATAGTAAAATATTCATGTTAATCTACGATTTTACATTAGCTTTAAAAATAAGAATTAAGAACCGACAATCAATTATGCTAATGTATCATTAGATTATTGGTTTAACTAATAAGTTAAATTAGTTAGCTCAA
>NC_029785.2:10404045-10455366 GCF_000816755.2 Arachis ipaensis
AATAGAGTTTAAAATAAATTTAATTAACTAATAAAGTTAGAGACAAAACAAATTTACTATTTATAATTTTAAAGATCAACATGATATTTTTAAAAGTCAATAATTGTTTCAACAAGCGCTAGCAATTTGAAGAGAATAAAAAATTGAATTTTTTTATTTAAATTATTCAAATATAATATTTATAGAAATATATAATCTGTAGCGTATTTATCCATTTGTATACCCGAACATGCATAAATTAGGTACATTGTACCCGAAATATAACCATAAATAATTTTTGGGCACTATATTCGAGATACAACCATAAACAATATGAAAGCACTATATTTGAAATACATGTTTAAATAAATAGGAGTCTTTACATTTTAGGTACATAACAAAAAATGTGAGTAAAATCCAACTCGATCCTTGTCCATTTTCGCAAAGAGCAAAGCGTTCTTTGTCCAAAAAATAGACACTTCCGCTGTCAACATTTTCATTTTAGGACAATACGACCTCTATGTTAAAAACTTCGTTAAATAGTATTTGTGAGGGGTTTTAAACTCTCACAAACTATTAATAAGTTTATTTTTGAAAAATTCCTTCACCAGTAGTGGTGGTTAAGTGGAAAAAGACCATTGTTGAAAATGATGTCGCAGGAAAAAAGTAATTGCAGTATGAAAACCTTTTAAAGGGAAAAAATAGCATTGAACAAGAATGAAATAAGATAACATTAATGTTGATGATATTTGTATTGGTGATGATGACAGTAGAGGAGATAACAATGATGATAAAGTGTGGTTACACAATAGAAATAGTAGAAGTAGAAGTGATAATGATGAGGATGAAGAAGGTGGTGGTAAGAGTGGTCATAGTTAGTTATATTGTTGAAAAGAATTTTGTAAGGGTTTAAAACCCTTACAAATTACAAATAAAACTCCCACAAAACTAATTTTTGTTATTATTTAACGGATTTTTTTAACAAAGGGGTCGTATTGCCCTAAAATGAAAAGGTTGAGGGTCGAAGTGTCTTTTATTTTTTGGACAAGGAGCACCTTATCCTTCGTGAAAATGAACAAGGTCTGGGTTGGATCTTTACTCCAAAAAATGCCTATATAAGTAACTTCTTGGCTCAACCATTCATTACGCTACATCTATCTTAATTCTATCTATTCTTCCTCTCCTTGTTCCTCAAAAAAATTGCTAGTAATCATGTTTTTGTGGTAGTACTAGTTTATCCCAATGTGATTATTAGAAACGGTGATAAGGAAGTAATATTTGAGTGTAATTCACCTGTGATGTTGCGCATTTTCTATGTTGATTCTCTAGATGCGCTTAAGAATGTCATCTTGAGCAACATGGAGACAATCAGTTCGAAGGAAGTTGGTCGAGTAGCATATAGATTCCTATCAGTACTGCCTAGATGAGGTTTTACTAATCAGACATTTTGGGTTGAAGTTGATAAGCACA
Organism: Arachis ipaensis; assembly: GCF_000816755.2. Taxonomy (NCBI): domain Eukaryota; kingdom Viridiplantae; phylum Streptophyta; class Magnoliopsida; order Fabales; family Fabaceae; genus Arachis; species Arachis ipaensis. The sequence continues at coordinate 10,405,495 of NC_029785.2, forward strand.
TTAGCATAATATTTGATGTGCATGGTAGACTAATGCTGCAACATGTAATGGAATTGTATGCTGAGGTTCGTGGCGTGTTTGGTAGTTTTAGGTCGTCTTCTTCAATATCTCATGCAGCCCCCGTCCCACGCAAGGCTGATTCACTTCGCCGATCTGCGGGATAGTGTTGACGTAGAGTTGAGCGAGTCTGATTCAGATCATGTTGTCGATATCGGGTCGTAACAATGAGAGTGAGTCGCCTGGGGAGTATGTGCTGGATACTCCAGTCGGTAGAGGTATTCGGTTTCTTCTTCTTTCCTTGTTGCCCGTTCTACAATTATTAGAAGTTCTAAACCATTATCACACTCTTGATTTGGATGTGAACAATGGATCATGTTGCTATGCTCCTGAGGAGGGACCTGGCATGAAATCCCTAGCAATATCCGCCTCATGCCCAGCAAAAAATATGGGTGATGAGACATCTTGTTGGATAGTAACTGGAGGGCCCTCTAGGATATCCTCCTGGCGTGTATATTTTGCCTCCTCATCTGACAAATACATATACTGCTGTACTAGCACCTCTCCATGAGCAGGCCTTTCGGGCTTGCTTATGGATATCATCTCTAACGTGTCTTTTAGCCCGTCGCCTACGATCTAAAGCATCCGGTGGAAGGTCTAACACATTCCGCAGACCAGGGGCCACGGGGGGAATGTCCATCGGTGGGCCACATCCTTCGAATCAGCCAATACCTCATCCTCAGAAAGAAAATGAACAGTAACGCTCCCTACCACCACAACAAGTAGTCCCATGTGGGTCGAAGATCTGGGTCACCCTTAATGGTGACCATATATGCTAGTGGCTACGGTCCCTCCACATATCATGCCAAGCACGGTGTCACTCAGGCCACCATACATCGTCACCCCGAGTCATCCTAAACAAGAACTCATCCACATTGATCGGATCTTCTGGCCAATTCTGTTGACCACAGAGCTATCTCTTTATCATATTCAAATGATGAAACTCTACAAAGTGAAAGCACACTAACGGCACCACAAATCTTCATGTACAAGTCTTTCCAGTGCTCCTAATCCAGTTAGGTGTCATCTGTTATAGCTATCGATCATCGTACATTGTCCACCGGAACTGAAAACATGCATTATACTCTATTTAACACTAGAAGAGTAATTTGTGTATAACATAAGAAGATTCCAGACGTCGTACCTCGTTAAACTTGAGCGAATCCAGCCTACGTCGTAATCTAAGACCTCTGTCATGATGGTGGTCCCGAGTTTGTTGTCTAAGTCCCGCCAACCTAATAATTGAGAAATTATAGTTAGTTTTTAATATTGCACATTTTTATTATTATGGCAAAAATATTAAATAATTACCTCAAAGCAAGAGAAAATTCGAGAATTGTATCCGGCAGGATAGAAATTTGGGAACTTGTGGTAGATCCACGACATGACTAATAGTACGCACCAAGTAATGTCCGTTGTATCATCTGGCATACTGGTAGAGGTAGCTGGAGTAGTTCCTGGTGGAATGTGGGCCACCCTATTCCTGAGCCAAGTCATCTTTAGTCTGAAATTCTACTTCTTGTCTTCATATTGGGTGGAGACTTATCACCGAGCAAATTCTCAACCTACTGTCATGTGGGCTGCCCAGGGAACTGCTAGAAATCTCTATTGCAATCGCCTACCGGGTTACCATCTGTGCACAATCCAAGATGGTATGCCACATTTTGGAGTGTGATAGTGACCTCGCTCCATGGAAGGTGGAAAGTACAGGTCTCTGGTCTCTACCACTCAACAAATATAGAAAGTAAGGTATTATCGAAGATAAAATTTTTTTATTGCAATTTGCAAGTCCGAGTCCAATCTCCCTGATATAAGGTAGTAGCACGTCAGGCGACGGGAGCCCAAAGTCATACGATGTGCCAAGGACGATCGAGGTCACTGTACAACTATCATTCATTAATCTTTTGAAATTTAATGCCTATTGTGTTTAATATTACTTTACAATAAAATAATTACGAATATAACTTAATTAAATTTAAGCATGACTCATTAAATAATTTAATGCATATGAGAATATATTATTTAATTAAAAATAACAAATAAAAAGTTATAATTATTTTATAATAAACTAACATGATAGATATAAATTATTTCATATATACTTAATTAAATTCTAATGTTATGCTCTTTCAACAAATTTCATCTAAGTAAAAACTAAACATCTTATTAACATATAAGGTGATATCAACTAAAAATAAATAAATCAAAGGGCATTGCTACTATGTAGATGAAAGATCCTTTCTACATGTATAGAGACTATGTGTCTTGTATAAAAATAGGATACTTGTACAACATAAAAATGTGTGTTGAGGCAACAACTTTATGAGAATACGAAAAAGTTGTGGTTTCAAAAATAGTAGGCCCATGTATTTTTTAATCAAGCTATAATAAAACCTGTAAAAATTGCTAATGACTAGAATTAAAAAATAAATTTTTATGCAAAGTTATTTAAGCGTATACATATGTGGTAAGACCACTTTTAAATACGCAAATCAGAGTATCGTAAAATTTTAATAAATTTATAAAAAATAATTATTTCATATTCATAATTAACCATATCATTACAATAACTCAACAGTAATATTTTTAATTCATCTGATTTAAATTGTTATTATAAATAATAATATTGTAAAATAAGACATAATTATTTACCAATATTTTAAAAATTATATCGTTATTTATTTTAGTTTGCAGATTAAGATCGAGGAAGGTCAGCGGCTTAAAGACTTGACTTGGTCAGCTCGGTAGCTAGTCTAGTAAAATAGTCTTTCTTCTCTTCCCTTAACTTGATAGGGGTTGCTCCTTCTTCCATTAGCCCTAAAGATGCCCAAGGGTAGAAGAAGGATAGATTTTACTAATTATGTCCATTCTTTGTTGCTGCTTATCCCTTTTAGTTTTAGGAAGTAATGGTGCCATCTCCCGCTAGACCAAGGGAGTGGGAGGTTTACTAGTTCATTCATAGCTCTTAGAGTCACAACAAATTAAAATTTGTAATTGGAATATGGAAAAATCCTAACACAAAAAGTCATGAATTAAAAGTATATTAAATTTTTATTTATTTTTATTTAACATTTATACAAATCAAAATTATTGTCGATACGAAATCTGATCACTTAAAATTATAAATTGTGAGACAATAACAAATTAAATAATAACTTTGATTATAGTTTATATTTTCATATTTTGTGTTCACTAATAATGTTATATTGATTATTTCAAAAAAAATAAACAATAATAACAAAAAATAATTAAAAAACAAGTCAATAATTTAAATCTAAATACCAAAAGTTCATAACATTTTGCTCTCTATGATATTAATTCTCTTTAGTTGTTGCTCGTTTTTTATTTTATATCTCCACGTTAAGACTCCTTAATTTTATTCTTTAATTTTTTTTATTTAATTAAATATTTATTTTTATGTTTTTATATTTTTAATTTTATTCAATTATTTTGTATTTTATTTTGTTATCATATTATTGTGTATATTTTTTGTTACATACTTAATAGTTATTGAATAATAAGATTCATCGATAATTTAAATATTAACTAACAACAAATAACAATTGAAATGAAAAGTTAAACCTAAATATATAGATATTTATTGGTGTTTCTTCTTTTGAAATTAGCTCTAGTTTTGCTGGTAATAACGACATCAACTGAAAAAATAAATATTTTAGGTAACATATAATAATTTAAACAGTAACATATAATTTAGATTTTATTGTAAAATTAAAATACAATTAAAATTTTTTTGTTTTATATATGTCACTAAATAACATTTAAAAATTTTAGTCTCATAAGATTACGAATTCGACTCCTTATAATATTCATGACTGAAATTTTTTTTTCAGTTGATGTCATTATTACCAGTAAAATTAGAGCTAATTTCAAAAGAAGAAACACCAATAAATATTCATGTATTTAGGTTTAACTTTTCATTTCAACTATTATTTGTTATTAGCTAATATTACTATATTTTAAGATTTAAATTACCAATGAAATTTATTATTCAATAACTATTAAGTATGTAACAAAAAATATACACAATAATATGACAACACAATAAAATACAAAATAATTGAATAAATATAAAAATATAAAAATAAATATTTAATTAAATTAAAAGAAATTAAAGAATGAAATTAAGGAGTTTTAGCCTGGAAATACAAAATAAAAAACGAGCAACAACTAAAGAGAATTAACATCATAGAGAGCAAAATGTTATGATGCTTTTGGTATTTAGATTTAAATTATTGACTTATTTTTTAATTATTTTTTGTTATTATTGTTTAATTTTTTTTGAAATAATCAATATAACATTATTAACGAACACAAAATATGAAAATATAAACTATAATCGGAGTTATTATTTAATTTGTTATTGTCTCACAATTTATAATTTTAAATGATCTGATCTCATATTGACAATAATTTTGATTTGCATAAATGCTAGATAAAAATAAATAAAAAGTTAATATACTTTTAATTCATGACATTTTGTGTTAGGTTTTTCCATATCCCAATTACAAATTTTAATTTGTTGTGAAAACTAAAATAAATAACGATATAATTTTTAAAATATTGGTAAATAATTATGTCTTATTTTACAATATTATTATTTGTAATAATTTAAATCGGATGAACTAAAAATAATATTGTTGAGTTATTGTAATGGTATGATTAATTATGAATATGAAATAATTAGTTTCTATAAATTTTTTGAAATTTTACAATACTATGATTTACGTATTTAAAAGTGGTCTTATCACAGATATATACGCTTAAATAACTTTGGATAAAAACTCATTTTTTAATTCTAGTTATTAGCAATTTTCATAGGTTTCATTATAAATTGATTAAAAAAATACATTGGGGCCTACTATTTCTGAAACTACAGCTTTTTCATATTCTCATAAAGCTGTTGCCTCAACACACATTTTTATATTATACAAGTGTCTTATTTTCATACAAGACACGTGATTTCTATACATGTAGAAATGATCTTTCATCTACACAGTAGCAATGTCCTAAATCAAAATATATTAACTATTTACAACAACAACAATAACAACAAAGCCTTGTCCCACTAGGTGGGGTCGATTACATAGATCAAACGACGTCATTGAGTTCTATCATATATCATGTCTACAGAGAGACTGTTTACATATAGATCTCGTTTGACCACCTCATAGATGGTCTTCCTAGGTCTTCCTCTGCCTCTCACTTCTTGTTCATCTTCCATCTCATCCACCCTCCTGACTGAGTGCTCTGTCGGTCTTCTTCTCACATGTCCAAACCATCTCAAACACAATTCTACCATCTTTTTCACAATAGGTGCTATTCCAACTCTCTCTCTTATATCGTTGTTCCTTATTCTATCTAATCGCGTATGACTACTTATCCATCTCAACATCTTCATCTCTGCCACACTTAACTTATGTTCGTGCTCCCCTTTGACCGCCCAACACTCTTTACCATAAAGCATAGCCGGTCTGATAGCAGTGCGATATAGAATTTACCTTTAAGTTTTAAAGGCACTTTTTTGTCACATATAAAATAAGACACACTCCGCCATTTTGACCAACCTGCTTAGATCGTATGATTTACATCCTGTTCAATCTCTCCATTATCCTGTATGATGCACCCAAAATACTTAAAATTTTTTAACTTTTTGTAGGATATTTTCTCCGATCTTTACCTTTGTATTAGGAATTTTTCTTCGGTAACCGAACTTACATTCCATAGATTCCGTCTTACTACGGCTTATGCGTTGACCATACACTTCTAGAGCTGCTCTCTATAAATCCAACTTTTTATTTAGGTCTTTCTTTAACTCTCCCATAAGTACGATATTATCGACAACAAGCATGCACCATGGCATAGGCTCTTGGATATGCTCTATGAATACTTCCAAGATTAATGTGAAAATGTATGGACTTAAGGATGATCCCTGGTGTAATCATATACCAATAGAAAATTCTTCTATCACACCACCTTGACCCTTCACACTAGTTCTAGTCCCATCATACATGTCTTTAATTACACAAATATATGCGATCTTTACTTTCTTCTTTTTCAAAATCTTTCATAAAACCTCCTTTGGCACCCTATCGTACACTTTTTCCAAATCAATAAACACAATATATAGATTCCTTTTATTACTACGATACCTCTCCATTGTCATTCTTAACAGGTATATCGTTTCAGTGGTTGATCTGCCTGACATAAAATTAAATTAGTTCTCTGTTAGTTGTGTCTTTTGTCTCAACCTCCGTTCTATCACCCTTTCCCATAATTTCATGGTATGACTCATGAGCTTGATCCCTCTATAGTTTTCGCAACTTTGTATATCCCTCTTATTCTTGTGGATAGGTACCAAGATGATCTTTCTCCACTCATCTGACATCTTCTTTTTTCTTAAAATCTCATTAAAAAACTTGGTTAACCAACTGATGCATTTCTCGCAAAGTCCCTTCCAAACTTCAATTGGAATATTTGGTCCTACTGCCCTGCCATTTTTCATCCGATTTAGAGCCTCTTTTACCTCAAAGTCTCGAATCCTTTGATATGTTGCATTCAGCCTATTAATATTTTCTGATTGGATATAACCCCCTCGTCTAGCTATGCATGCTTTTCAAACTATCCAAAACTCAAAAAAAAAAAAAAAAAAGAAAAAACACAAAAATCTTTTATAGCGTTTGAACCACGGACGGATTTATTCATAAGCCAATGGGAACAGTGGACAACTGTCCCAGTAAAATTTCAAAAAATAAAGAGTAGTTCTTAGTAAAATACCATAATTACCCTACTATATAATTAATTTTGCCCCCAACCTAAAGCCCCAAATCCCTAACTTTTCTTCTTCTTCCTTTTTTCCCAAATCCCTAACTACTCCAGCCTCCGCCCTCCAACCTCCAGACTCCAGAGTTACTGCTGCCAGCCCACCACTCCGCCAGTGTGGCAGTGTCACTAGCTCCCTGCCACAGTGCGATTGACGTCGCTGACTCGCTGCCCTGTTCAACATTTCTCCCGTGTGGCTCCGTCAGTCCGTCAGTTTCTCCTTATATCGCCGTGATTCTCTCGCGTGGCTCCGTCCTCCGTCGGTTTCTCCTTGCATCGCCGCCATGCCGCATCTGGTGGTTTTCAGGTTCTACCTTCTTCTGCGTTAGTGCTTCTGATTTGTGTGGTTTTGCCGCTGCGTACCTGCGTTCCTCTTCTGTGTTTCTTCCTTCAGCACTCGACAGTTCGACGTCTGGTTCTGCAGTTCTACCTTCTTCTTCAATAAACATCAATCTCTTTTGGATTTCTGGTTCTTCTTTTTTATTCTACAATCCTTTTCTTTGTTGCCGCTGGTGCCATATCGCTACTAAGTCATCCTCCTGGAATTCAATCTTAGACTCTTGCTAATGGAGTTATGATGTAATTATGTTCTGATGGTTTTCTAATATAGTTGGTTTCATTAATTTTATTAATTGATCAATTTTATATTTATAATTTTATACTGAACTTCTCAATTTGTATAAAAGACCATAGTTTTGGACTTGTAATAGGCATTCCTAGGGAAGGGGGAGTGCAGTCCTTAGTCAGCACAGCTAGCTATACTTTTTGGAAATAAAGCAATATGGATTTTGTGTTCTATTTTACTCTTGCTAGGGAATTAGGTAATTTAAAGTTGCTTTATTTCACAACACACCCTCAGTTTCATTATAGAGCTTATGCCATCAAGTGTTGTCTTAATGTGATGTTTCCGCTATTAGTTGATTTATTTCTGTTATTTTGTTGCACCTGATAGTAATCTTTGCATGAACTTTATAATGAATTTCATGATATTAATTATAAGATGCCACAGACTTTTGATTTTGAGGTTTCTGTATGTAACTTGTCCTACATACTTAAAGAGAGAGGGATGCTAAAGTCATAGTCTTCACTATTAAGGCTTTTCTTCTCATTTTGTATAGAATTGTGAATTAATTTTTTTAATTAATTAATTTAGGTTTATAATTTTATTCTATTAATAATGGAGAAATATTTTTAAAAAAATCTATCATTAGAGATTGGATCTCAAAATAATTCATCGACATCTTTTAACAAGAGGAGGTTTTTAGAATTTGAAGTAGAGAGTCTCATAGCAGATTCAAGACAACGACCAAAGATTTTAAGTTATCATCCAAATGACAGAGACACAGTTAGATGTGTATATTTACAAAAAGGTCCTTGTCAACCAAGGACTCATGATTTTTCGCAAACTGCTTGTGGTTCTTCTTTTCGAAGATTTAATCCTAATTGGTTTGATGATTATGGCAATTAGTTAGAGTATAGTATATCAAAAGATACTATTTTTTGTCTTTGTTGTTATCTTATGAAACCTGAGACTGAAAGTGGTGATGCTTTTGTAACCAATGGCTTTTCAAATTGGAAAAAAAAGGAGAGATTACAAACTCATGTTGGGATTCATGATAGTGCTCATAATCAAGCTTGGAGAAAATGTGAAGCACTTATGAAGTCAAAACAACACATTAGTGCTGCTATTGAAAAACAATTTGAGCAAGCTAAAAAGAATGATCAAATTCACTTGACAGCCACAATTGATTGTATTAGATTTCTTTTGCGACAAGGATTAACCTTTCGTGGTAATGATGAGACAGATGATTCTGTTAATTAAAGAAATTTTTTGGAACTTCTAAACTTTCTTGCGCAACATAATGAAGAGATTGATCGTGCTTTCAAAAATTCTTGTGGGAATCTTAAACTAAGAGCTCCCTCAATTCAAAAAGATATTGTAAGAGCTGCTGCAAGTGAAACGACAAAAGTTATTGTTAATGATCTTGGGGATGAATTGTTTGATGTTTTGGTTGATGAAACCCGCGACATTTCTATTAAGGAGCAAATGTCAGTTTGTTTAAGGTATGTGAATAAAGAAGGGCAAGTTAGGGAGCATTTTCTTGGTCTTATTCATGTTTCTAATACTAATGCTTTATCTCTAAAATTAGCATTGGAGTCATTATCAGAAACATATAATTTAAGTTTATCAAGAGTACGTGGCCAAAGATATGCTGGTGCAAGTAATATGCAAGGAGAATTTAATGGTTTGAAAACTTTGATATTGAAAGAAAATTCTTATACTTTCAATGTACATTGCTTTGCTCACTAACTTCAGTTAGCTCATGTAACGGTTGCAAAAAAACAAGTTGAAATTGCTTTGCTTTTTAATTTGTTAACCAATTTGTACAATGTTGTTGGAGCTTTGTGTAAACGAAGAAATATGCTTCGTGATAGTCAGATGACTAAGACAATTGAAACATTACAAAGTGGAGAAATTTCTAGTGAACATGGTTTGAATCAAGAAATAGCTTTGAAAAGAGCTAGAGATTAATTTCTTTGTTTCCTTCCGTGGTCAATGTTCTTGAATATGTTGAGAAAGATGGAAATAATTCAGAACAAAGAGCTGAAGCATATCATTTATTGAATGTCATTCAATCATTTGAATTCATTTTTAACTTGCACTTGATGAAAAATATCTTGGGAGTTACTAATGAATTATCTCAAGCGTTACAAAGGAATAATCAAGACATTGTAAATGCTATGGCATTGATTAAAGTGTCTAAGCAACGGTTGCAAACTATAAGAGATGATGGTTGGTCTCTTTTACTTGACGAAGTCTCATTATTTTTTGACAAACATAATATTACTGTTCCAAAAATGGATGATATATTTGTGTCACAAGGAAGATCAAGACGCAAAGCTCAAAAGATCTCAAATTTGCATCATTTTCAAGTTGAGATATTCTATCAAGTAGTTGATAGACAACTTTAAAAACTCAACAATCATTTTACAGAGGTGAATACTGAATTGATTCTTTGTATAGCTTGTCTGAATCCAAGACACTTATTTCTTGCGCTTGATAAGGAGAAGTTGAGTCAGTTAGCTCAATTCTATCCATTAGAAATTTTTACTCAACTTTTGGCACTTGATAGTCAACTTGAGAATTTCATATTAGATGTGCATTCTGATGATCAATTCTCAAACTTAAATGGGATTGGTGCTCTTTCTCAGAAATTGGTTGAGACTCGAAAAAATATTGTTTATCCATTAGTGTTTCTTCTTTTGAAGTTAGCTTTAGTTTTGCCTGTAGCAACTGCATCAGTTGAAAGAACTTTTTTTGCTATGAACATCATAAAGAGTCGGCTTCGCAACCGTATGGGAGATGAATTTTTAAATGATTGTTTAGTGACATACATAGAAAGAGAGACATTTGATTGTATTGACAATGAAAAAATTATTCAATCCTTTTAAAATATGAAACTAGAAGAATGAAATTTTAAATTATTTATTATTTAAATTATTATTTTATTATTTTAATTTGTTAGTTGAATAATTTAAAGAATAATCATATTTTATAATACTATATTATAATTATAAAAGTTATTATTATACTATATATTTTGTCCACTACTAATAAAATTTTCTAAATTTGTCGCTGGTTCGGATGCATCTCGAATACTGTGTCTACTTTTTCATTACAAGTGTATCTTGAATACAGTATTCGATTAGTGCATTTTGTGTGTGTCCTGACAGCATCTGGATTATGTTTCACCACGTTAATGTTGTTTCATATCCAAGATACTGTGTACTCGAGACGTGCGTTTAACTTGATTTAGGGCATTGTACTCGGGATATAAGGTGTTTTGCCTATATGTAAATTTATCTCAGATTATACATTTTCGTTAATATTATATTTAAATAATTTAAATAAAAAAATCCGTAAAAAATTAGCAGAAAAACCAAATATCTAAATCCGAGTTTCGAACCCGGAATTTTCCTTTTCCACTCCCTGTTAGTTATTAGCATGTGTTTTTATAGTTTACCAAATGCATTTTCTTGATATCCGTTGTGTTTCGTGTTCGTTGCTCAACCACTCCCGCATCCATCTTCTTAAAATGGCTGCTCCGGTAGTTGCGGAGGGCGCGGCCGTCTTGGCGTTCCGGTCGGTGATGCAGCGGGTCCGGCAAGCGGCTGATAGATCCGGCACCCTACCCGAATCAATCAGGGTCGTCGCCGTCTCCAAGACGAAGCCGGTTTCCATGATTCGGCAACTTTACGACGCAGGCCACCGCTGCTTCGGCGAGAACTATGTCCAAGAAATCGTCGACAAGGCTCCTCAGGTTCCTGAAATTTTTTTCATATTAAGATTCTCACCGTTGTTTTCTAGTCATTGAATTTTGTTTGAATAATGATTAGCTGCAAGATTAATTCACCATATCTTTTGTTAAAAAATAGTTTTGTTTGTACTTGACATTAATTTTTTCAGATGAAATCCTGGCAATTAATTTGTGTTAAATCAATTTCAAATGGCATTTTTGTTCTTGTTTTAGTTTAATTTATTCATAGATAGCGGAAATATAAGTTAAAATGTGTATTAATAGTATCAAATGTATATAATAATAACATAAGATGATAAATTGGCTACTCACATGAATGTCTTTATGCAAATTTCTTCGTGTTTAGATTATAGCTAAGATGTAGATATAATTTATGCTAAGTAGATTAGTTAAATATGTCAAATCATCTGATAGTTCTTAGCTATCTTCTCACAGAGACATTTTCAGGTAAGGAGTCACAAAACACATAAATCTATGATTATAGGTGGTGCACCAAACATTTTCCATGCACCCTATTATTTACAGTGGATATAGGCATACAAATATGGTGTAATAAAAATTAAACTGAGTTTATACTCTTGTTATTTTTTCCTCTTTTAGCCTAACATTAACAACTTGCCTCGCTCAATTCATGTAAAATACTTTGTGCCAAGTGACCCTACTCCTCTGTAAATCTCTTGGAATTTCCAAAATGGTGTGCAATTGTGTGTCAATTTGAGTTTCTAATCCTTTGTTTGTTGGGACGATGACACGTGCCTTGGCTTTTAATGCAGCTTCCACAAGACATTGAGTGGCATTTCATTGGGCATTTGCAAAGCAACAAAGTCAAAACGCTTTTGGGTATGCTTTGTTTCTTCAAATCAATGTTTCTTTTCTTTCTTCATTCTATTTGACTACTGTCAGAAAGTTAGCATTTAGATCAACATTCAGTTGGTTCAAATAGTTCGATACTCATTCTCCTTATAAAAAATCTCAGTGTCAAGTACTGTGAATATAAGAGACTAGAGAACTTGAACTTACGATTGGTTTATCTGCTTGGATCAGATTAGTGGGGTTGAGTATACTACAATAGAAATCATAGCAATTTGGTCTCAAAATTCTTCTCTAATTTAATTTTGTGTACATAATTTTTGAAATTGACTTAATCATGTATATGAGTTAATTCTGAATTTACAGACCACATGGGTCATTCTCAGTGATAAAAGTTAGAATCAAACCAGACTTAGTTTTTACCAGTTTTATAAATTTAAGATATGCACAATTATGTTAAGTGACAAAACTGAATGCGAGGAAGAATTTTATGAACTATTACTCATGTAGAATGCCCTTTACCGAGTTTCTTTAAAAAGATTCTCACTAGAAAGGTGGCCTTAGAAAGCTTCGTCTTTAATATAATATGGCATATCACTGCTGCTTGTTTTGCAAATATGCATAAATTGATTTTTTGAACCTATTTCATGGACTGAATTTTGAGTTCAGACCTCTGCTTCTGTACTTGTGATTGACTGCTCTCTTAGCATATAAAATTCTTGGAATGCTGATGCAAGTTAAACTTTGCAATGAGAGTCGCATACAAAGCTTTCTACAGCTCTAAGTTGGCTTTGGACTTGTTGAAAATATTGCTAGACTTTTGTTGTTTTCTTTGTTCCTTTCTTCCGTATCCTTAGACTAGGTCTTGCATGCTTTATGTCAGGTGGAGTTCCAAATCTGGCCATGTTTGAGGGTGTCGACAATCAGAAGGTAAAGACTTGTATAATCAATGTATGGTGTAGTTCTTAGAGGTATGAACTCATTGTTGTTTATTTTATTTTATGCTTGTAAACTTGAAGGAGTCGAGATAAGTTGATCTTCATGTGTGTTCAATTGATGAGGTCTATGCCTTCTGACTAACTCGTCAAATTTCAATTGTGAATTTTTCTAACTAACTAACTAACACAGATTGCCATTTGATAAATGTTTTGCATTTTCTTGTACCTTTGGTACTGGCAGGTGGCAAATAATCTTGACCGTATGGTTTCAACCCTTGGAAGAAATCCGCTGAAAGTCTTGGTGCAAGTAAATACAAGTGGAGAAGAATGTCAGTTTGGCTTAAACTAAATGAGTTTCTCAAAATTCTTGTTGTGCATAGTCTTAGTTTTTGCATCTCTGAAATTTTGTGAACTTGTCTGATTCCTGCTTCAGAGCCTTCTTTAACCCTGGGTTATTGGTACTGCATTTTAACTTTATTTATTCTTTTCTTATAATTTCACATTGGTGAAATTTCTTTAGTTTTCAACAGCTACTAGATTGGAGAATTTCTTTGGTTCCATTATTATTTGTTTTTTTCAAAATGCATCATATCCTTCTTGAAGTACTTTGTAGGGGACTTCTTGACAATAGTTCTCTTACTTTCTCTACATATAAATAAATAAATAAATAAATAAATTATGGTTCTCTTATTTCTTACGCGATAACATAATATCCTCTTGTCCATGTGATTTTATAATTTTGCAGCCAAATCTGGTATTGATCCTTCCAATTGTGTTGATCTTGCTAAACATGTAAAATCGAGTTGTCCGAACCTCGTGTTCTCCGGATTGATGACAATAGGGAGGCCTGACTACACCTCAACTCCAGAGAACTTTAAGGTGACAACTTCTATTCTACGCCGAGTGCAAACTTAAAATGGTTTAATTTTTTATTTACTGGATCGTTTCCATTTCGGAGTTATATTTCTCATTTCTTCTCTTCAAATAGTTTCATCGAAATTTGACCTGCGTTTTGTATTCATCAGCTTGATTGCTTTTGTGATACATTGTATAATTTCCAATTTATATTATTATTAAAAAGGCTTTCTCTTCTGTGAAAAATCAGACCCTATCCAATTGCAGAACTGAAGTTTGCAAGGCACTTGAGATGCCTGAGGAGCAATGTGAACTGTCAATGGGCATGTCCAGTGATTTTGAGTTAGCGGTATGATATAGCCAATAATTCTCTTTCTTTTTTTCCTTGATCCTGCTTAAATCATCAGCATTCTGGTCCTTTTATTTGATTCGACTTGACTAAGGTCATGGAGTGGGAAGGGGTCTCCCAAACAACTTTTTTTATCCATCCTTAAGGCGGTGTTTATTTACAAGCACAGGATACGGAGACATAGACGTAGAAACACAAAATTGTGTTTAACAGATGAAACATAGACAGAGACATCGTGTCCTAGGACACCACTGAATTAGTATAATTTAGGTTTTTTTTTCCATTCCTAAGAGGCTAAGACCCGAATCTGAGGCCTCCATTTAATGGAATAAGGCACTTACTATATTGGTTAATGGTGCTCTAAAATTATACAGCAGCAAACTACAAACTACTTTCTTTTAGCATTGCATGATTGCATCTGATTTCCTCACAATTATGAATGCTTTCTATATTTCAAGGGAAGCAATTGAAAACTATAATTAATTAATTAGAAATGGTTCTTTAATTCTTTCGCAGTAGTTAGAGATTGTTATGGTGAGACAGGCATATTTCTTATAATTAAATAGGATTGGTAGTGCAGCATTTTTAAAATATTTACCCAATAAAAGAAAATACTTACACATAGATAGATAAGTTAGTTGAGTTTTCTTTCATTGTTTTTGTCTTTTTGAACCAATTTTAGAGGTCATGATCAACTGATATTCATTTACTAAGAATTATTACTTGTATTAACTCCAGTTTGCATGCAATTTATTTATTTATTTTGGGTCAATCATGCAACTAATTTATGTGTTATATATACATTTATTGTCTTCTCAGATTGAAATGGGTAGTACAAATGTGAGAATTGGGTCCACAATATTTGGACCAAGGGATTATTCAAAGAAACAAGAATAGAGGATCTCTCTCTGTCTCTCTGGAACACAAATGCACATAGCTAAATTTTTATTGTATTGTACATTTACCTTTACAATTGATGTAATTACATTTGTAATTATTAGAACAATCTGCTTATAAAGAATAATGTCTAAAAATAAATGAGATGATCTCTAATTATACAAGTGCAACAGCTATCAACAACAAAAAACAACAACAAAATCTTGTTCTACTAGGTCTTGTTCTACTAGGTGACCGGCTACATGAATCAAGCAACACCATTAAGCTCTGTCATGTATCATGTCTATAGAGAAACCATTTACATTTAGATCTTGTTTTACCACCTCATGGATGGTCGTCTTAGATTTTTCTCTGTCTTTCACCCCTTGTCCATCTTCTATCTCATCCACCCTTCTGACGGGGTGTTTTGTCGGTATTCTTCTCACATGTCCAAACCACTTGAGACGCGATTTTACCATCTTTTTCACAATGGGTGCTACTCCAACCTTCTCACTTATATCTTCGTTCTTTATTTTATCCAATCGCGTATGACCACTCATCCATCTCAACTTCTTAATCTCTGCTACACTTAGCTTATGTTCGTGCTCTCATTTAGCCGCCCAATACTCTGTACCATAAAGCATAACCGGTCTTATAGCAGTGCGATAGAATTTACCTTTAAGTTTTAAAGACATTTTTTTTGTTACATATAAAACCAAATGCATCTGCCATTTTGACCAACCTGCTTGGATCCTATTATTTACATCCTATTCAATTTCTCCATTATCCTATATGTACACCCAAGATACTTAAAACTTTTAACTTTTCGTAAGATGTTTTTTTCAATGTTCACCTCTATATTAGGGTTTTTCCTTCGCAGATCGAACTTACATTCCATATATTCCGTTTTGCTAAGGATTATGCGCAGACCATACACTTCTAGTGCTTCTCTCCAAAAGTCCAACTTCTTATTTAGGTATTCCCTTAACTCTCCCATAAGGACGATATCATCGGCAAAAAGCATGCACCCAGGCACAGGTTTTTGGATGAGCTCTGTGAGTACTTCCAAGACTAATGTGAAAAGGTATGGACTTAAGAATGATCCTTGGTGTAATCTTATACCAATAAAAAATTTCTCTGTCACACCACCTTGAGTCTTCACATCATACATGTCTTTAATTGCACGAATATATGCGATCATTACTCTCTTCTGTTCTAAAACCTTCTATAAGACCTCCCTTGACACCCTATCGTATGCTTTTTCCAAATCAATAAACACCATATATAGATACCTTTTATTATTACAATATCTCTTCATCATCCTTTTTAACAGGTATATCGCTTTAGTGGTAGATCTGCCTGGCATAGAACCAAATTGGTTCTCTGTTACTTGTGTCTCTTTTCTCAACCTCCGTTCTATCATCCTTTCCCATAACTTCATGGTATGACTCATGAGCTTGATCCCTCTATAGTTTCGGCCATCAGACATCTTCTTTGACTTTAAAATCTCATTAAAAAGTTTGGTTAACCAATTGATACCTTTTTCTCCAAGGCCCTTCTAAACTTCAATCGAGATATTATCAAGTCCTATTGCCCTGCCATTTTTCATCTGCTTTAAAGCCTCTTTTACCTCAAATTCTTGAATCCTTCGATAGTAGTCAAAGTTTTGATCTTCTTCCCTCATGTATAACCGACCAAGGTTCGGAAGAGTCTTTTATCCTTCATTAAATAACTCGTAGGAGTAGCTCTTTCACCTTTCATTAATCTTCTCCTCTTGAGCCAGCACCTCTCCGTCTTTATCCTTTATACACTTAACCTGATCCAAATCTCTCGTTCTTCTTTCACGACTCTTTGCGATTCTATATATACCTTTTTCTCCTTCTTACGTGCCTGAAGACTAGTAGAAACCCTCATATGCTCTTGTTCTTGCTTCACTTACAATCACTTTTGTCTCTTTCTTAGCCGCCTTATATTTTTTTCCAATTATCTGCATTGCGGCACAAAGATCACTCTTTAAAGCACTTCCTTTTTACCTTTATCTTTTCTTGTACACTCGCGTTCCACCACCAGGACTCCTTGTCTCTTGGTCCTATCCCTTTAGATTCATCAAAACTATTTTTTGCTATTCTTCTAATAACTTCTGTCATCTCCCTCCACATCTCCGCGCTTTCATTTCCATCCAATTTTGCCTCTTTTCCTACCTGTCTTAGGAAGCTTCTTTGTTCCTCACCTTTCATCCGCTACCACTTCGTCCTTGGGTTCTTCGTATGATGTCTTTCCCTCCACTTTTTCTCAACGCGAAAATTCATGACGAACATCCTATGTTGTGTTGTTAAACTCTCTCCTGAGATAATTTTACAATTAATACAAAATTTTCGGCCGACTCTCCTCAACAAGAAGAAGTCGATTTGAGAGCTTATCATGCCACTCTTATAGGATATAAGATGTTCGTCTTTATTTTTAAAACATGTATTTGCGATGAGAAGGTCAAAAGTTGAGGAAAAATCCAAAATAGTTTTACTCTTAGTATTGATCACCTCGAAACCATGGCCTCCGTGAATACCTCCATACCCGATCACTTCTCTTCTAACATGGTCATTTAAATCTCCTCCTTAGAAAATCTTATCTTCCGAAGGTATGTCTTGGACCAAATTCTCTAAATCCTCCCAAAACCTTATCCTGTGTTACTCGTCCGAACCCACTTGCGGTGCATAGGAGCTAATCACATGAAAAGTACCTCCTTCCACCACAAGTTTGATAGAGATGATCTAATCTCCCACTTTCTTGATATCCACTACGTCCTTCTTCCACTATTTATCAACAACAATACCTACCCCATTCCTATTCTTCACCTTTCCTGTATATCAAAGTTTGAATCCGGAAGTATTCAACTCCCTAACCTTGGCACCAACCTATTTTGTTTCTTGTAGGCACATGATGTTAATCTTCCTCCTTGTCATGGTATCCACCACCTCCATGGATTTTCTTGTTAGAGTACCTATGTTCCATGTCCCAAATCTCAACCTTCTATCGTTCCGACCTTTACCTTTTACTTTGTGAACTAGCGTATTTACTCTTGTCCGTTCACGAAAACGCGGAAATCCTTGCTCATTTAATACTACATCCGGACACCGATGCAGCGGCTCTTGCTCATTTGACACTGTACTCGAGCCATACAGCACGTTGCTTCCGGGCAACGACCTAGCTTTAGCGCAATAACATCTTTGATTCATATCATGAAGATTTGACTAAATTTTTATGTTGGCTGTCGAAAACCTAACACAGCCCTCCTCTTTTATTCGGATTTAGGACCGGTTATGTACCACAGGTATAACATAGGCGGAGTTAAGTGCAACAGCTATCATGTTGCTTAAACTTTGTTTGTCAACAGTTTTATATATGGTGATAAGCATAGTAAAATCCATAGCTTTGGAAGCTAAATTGAATCGGTCAGTTCAATCGGTCGAACCGAGAATTGTTGGCCAAGTCGGTTTGGTTTTTAATCAAAACCGTTTGTTTTAACAGTGACAAATCGAAAAGTTGGCAAAAATGAGTGAGTCGAACCAAATCGAAAATTGACCGTTTTTTAATTAAGTATTTTTAAGAGAGGGGAATCCCAACTAAAGACGGATAATCCTAATACTCTCTTTCATATTTAACTATTATACTCTCTTCTTGTGACCAATTATTTTTTTCGGTTGAGCTCGCCGCTTGTTTAAACTGTAGACTTTTAGTAGTTAATTAGTTATTCGGTTGAGCTCGCTGCTTGTTTAGACTTTAGACTTTTAGTAATTAATTAGTATTGTTGTGACCTGTTGTTGGATTTAGCTTATTGTTGTTGTAAATTCACTAAATTATAATGGTTAGTTAATTAATGGTTAATTGAATTAATTGTTAATCGAGTTGTTAATTTATTTAATTTTGCTGTTGTGCTATCTATTTATATACTTAAATGAGATTATAAGATTTTAATTGGTGTTATACATGTATTTATTTGTATATTTTTAATATTCATATTAGAATATATTTATTTTTATTATTTCGGTTGAATCACGGTTAAATTGGTTGAACTCTATGAAAAATAAACATTTTGCTGAATTGTCGTATCTACGTGCCGAACATATTTCAGATATGACACTCATCGACACTCGTTCCACACGTGTGTCTGCTGTGTCCAACCGTCTCTTAATAAAAAAAATTATACTCCAGACACGCTTGGACACACTTAAATACCATCACGTGTCAACGAGTCCAGACTTATTCTTAACATGTATTATTGAAATAAATTTAGAAATAGTAATATTATTATTTATTAAAACAAAAATATTTTAAGCACTTTTAGCTATCAATTTAATTTTTTTAGTCTAAAAATCTAAAAATATATTTTTAATTCACACTTTTAAACATTAATTGTTAACTACTGATAAAAAATAATAAATTTTGCTAATCTTATAACATTTTCTTCTCCTTTCCTAGACAATATACTCTCTCTTCTTATTCCAATGCGTCCAAGACAAAAACTAAAATAAAATAAAATAAAATAAAAATACTGGGTAGCATCTATTAAAAAGGGAATAACTGACTTATTTCGCTCCTAAATACATTTAATTTAGCCTTTTTCCAGAACTACTTTAAATACCGATCCTTCCCAAATCAAATGCAAATCTCGCTCGTCAAAAATTGAGTGGTTATATACCTAACTATTTGTGTGCTGTTGAAATCACCTTGCCAAATGAGAAAAAAGGTACTACATTGTTCACTGTTATGTGCTTCTATTTTAATTTGTGATTCTATTTCCTTTTTATGGTCGTTGCTTCCTATGTTGACAGAAATTATTGGAGTCAAAGTACTCACCCTATTACATAGCTTATATGATGAGAGATCTGGAAAGAAACCAGGCTGAAGTGAAGTTAGCAGAGATAAAATCAATGGGATTCGAGTTCCTAAGGCTAATCCCAAAGCAGTTTTGTCCTCGTCGGGCCGGTGCATGGATATTTGATTATACCCGGAGTAAGCGTCCATGAAACTGAGGTATTGGTTCTCCGATGCGGCGTCGACGAGTCCGTCAATGTTTGGAAGGGGAACGGCGTCTTTGGGACAAGTTTTGTTCAAGTTCGTGTAATCAACGCACATTCGTCATTTTTCATTTGCTTTTTTCACTAATACGACGTTGGCCAGCCAGATTTTGTAAGGTAGCTCTCGGATGAAGCCCGCCTCAAGGAGGACTTTAACTTGTTTCTTGATCTCGACTGCTCGGTCTGGAGGCATTTTTCGTCTTCTTTGGGTTACAGGCTTGGCCTTCAGGTCCACAGTTAATCTGTGAGATATCAGGTCAGGATCTATGCCCGGCATATCAGCAGGGGTGAATGCGAACAAGTTCCTGTTTCGTTTTAAGAGGTCTATCAGGTCTTTCTTTAGGTCGTATGGTAAGTTCCTGTTGATGAACATGTACTCCTCCTTTCTGAGCCCCTATCTGTAGTTTCTCCATGTCTCCTTCAGGTTTCGGTCGGGGTTGGTGGTCCTGGCGGGCGTCGAGGTCGGCAAAAAAGACACCCGCCGCGTCTCGGGACCTTTTGCGGAGAGCCAAGTGAAAGAGTAAAACCGTCAGCTTAAAATTTCTTCTCGGTAACAGGAAATAACTTCGTTGCCAGTATAGTTCCAAACCAATAAATAATACTCAATCAAAGTTTAAATTTTTGGTTGTCACAAGTCCATTCCAATAAAGATAATCGAGAGTATTAGTCTCGGGTCGTTCTCCCTAGGAATCACAATCGAGTGCTCAATTATTAGTTATGAGATGCAAGTGGGTTGGGTTGATAAAACAAGAAATTAAAAAGGCAAGAAATGAAGTCAAACAACTAAAGAAAGCAAGTAATAAAGAGAGACATTCATGGCAAGGATTGATAATCTAGGCTTTCTATCCTAGTCATTAATTATCATACAACAATTAACAAGAGCTAATCCTATTTCGTCATCTCCAACATCGAAAGAAGGTATAATGTTATCTTCACATTGAGAGAAAGTCAAATAAGACTAGTTAATCTCAATCCAAAAGTCCTAATCAACTCACTAATTGAATTAGCAAGAGATTAGCGTCAATGAAAACAATATTAACTAACAACTTTATATCACCAACATGAGTTGGGTATTAATGACTCAAGATTGCCTAATTTCTCTTTCCAAGCCAAGAATACTCAAAAATCTACTCTAACACCAACCAAGCATTTTGTCAAACACTTGGAAGGCATAAAAGGAAAGCATGGTAAAATAACAAGAACTATAAAATCTAACAACTACCAATTGCAAGGAAATAATAATAATAACTCAAGAAAGCAACATTAAACTTGAAATACCTCAAATTGTATTAAAGAAAATTAAAATCAACAAGAGTGCATGAACATAAAAGTAATCAAAATGAGAAATTAACAAGAAGAAATAGGAAAATCAAGACAATATAACAAGAAATTGTAAAAAAAAAACAAGATGAAAACAAGAAATTAAGCTTAGATCTAAGAGAGATTAACCTAATTCTACCCTAATTCTAGAGAAAAGAGGGAGCTTCTCTCTCTAGAACTAACTTAAGGCATGCTTCCTACACTAATATAATTGCTCCCCCCTTGTTCTCTCTTCAATTTTGCATGAAATAGCCCCAGAAATGAGTTGGATTTGGGCCTGGAAAGCTCAGAAATTGCCCCAGCGTATTCATTTTAATGAGGTCACCTGACCAACGTCACGCGTGCGCATGGATGACGCGTGCGTGTTGAAGGTTGTGGTAGGCTTAGAGAAGGGGGGGTTGAATCTATGCCTTTCTTTTAGTTGCTGTTATGACCCTTTTCAAACAAACTTTCAATTCTGATTCTGTTTAAACTCAGCAGCGGAAATTTATGAGACAATTTATTTTTGTCTCATGAATATCAGAAAATAGAACAATGTAGAGAAGAGAAAAGCTAACACCAGCATATATCCTGGTTCAGTTGCCTTGTGCTATGCAACCTACGTCCAGTCTCCTCCACAACAATGGAGGAATTTCCACTATAGTTAACAGTATTACATACACCAATTCCACAGGATTGACCCAATCCTTTCACACTCAAGTTCTAACCTAACTTGACATTGGCTATGCTAATACCTAACTATTCACTCTTAGTGCTAACCCAACTAAGAAAGGAATACCTCACAGGTACAAGATACAAGACATAGACATACCTAAAGAAATCAGAAAATAACTCTAGGCTTTTCTCTCAAGTGTTTCACTCAGCCTTTTTCCACTCATGGCTTTTACTTGAGTTTCCTCACAATGTCTTTTCTCACAAGAAATTACAGAAAGATAAACATTGAAAAGTACATTACAATCTGTAAAATATGAAGGAGATTGACTTCATTAGCAGCCTCTTAGCTATGTGCAAAATCAGATTCACAAACCTCAGATACAGTTCTTCAGTATTGGCCGAATGCTTCTTTGAAAGAAAGCATTATCCAAGTAGAGGAACTTCTTTGCAGAACACTATTCTCACACTCTGGTTTTCTCTCCTTGCTTCTGAATGAACAGAAAATTTTCTTTTATCTCCTTGCATGTTGTTGCTGAGCTGCTCTCCCTAGGTCAACTTCTTGAGCTGTGTGCTTCCAGCTTACCACGTCACTTTTCCAGTTAATCCCCAAATTAGAAATTTGAGTCTGACTTTTTCTTGCTTGACCGAAAGCCTCAAGGAAGCAAAGAAAATTATTTTCAATGGTGAACTCAGATCTGAACCCTTGAGATACTTCTTGGTCCCCAAGAAATAATCTTGACCATTGATGTACAGCAATGGTGAACAGAGATTTCTTTCTTCATTTACCCCAAATTAGGGATTTCCAAGCTGTCTCCTTTTTGCTTGATCGAAGACATTTGACATCATAAACAGATGTTTCCAATGGTAAAACCCTATCTCAGCCATTGAAAACTAACTTGGTCCCCAAGATACACTTGTGACCGTGGATACACAGCAGATTAGAGCAGAAATCAACTTTTTCTTGTAACCCATTTTTGGAATGGCAGAGTGTTGGGAAGAAGAGAAGAAAATGAGATGCATGTAAAAGAAAATGAAAATCACCTTTAACTTCTGACCTCTTCTTGATATAGATTGATGATGGGTGATTAGACTTCTATCATTTGCTTAATCTTCTCTTTCTTGCTTCTTTAGTGAATAGCTTAGGGAAGAAGTTCTCTCTTTCCTTTTTCTGAGTTCTGACCAAGAGGGGACAGGTTAACGTTGCTTTTGGGTGAGAGCAAGATGGAAGAGTTTGAATGAGAGAGGCAACGAACTGGGCTTGGATCGGATCTTTTTTCATTCAGCCCGTTGCCTTGTATTCTTTGTTTCTTTTGGGCTTCGTTTGCATTTTAGCCCACCTGCCTTATTTATATGTTTCTCTCATTCACTTGGGCTGCTGCTGCATTATATTTATTTTTGGCCTGCAACATATCATCATAAATAATCAGCAGCATATAATTATAAATAATTAAGATTTAATTATTTATTTTGCCCAATAAAATAATGTTTGTCATCACTAATTAATTTAGTTAATTTCTTAACTCAACACGTGTCGTTGGCAAATTTCCACCTCACGCGTACGCATGGGTGATGCGTGCACGTGGCCTTGAAAATGTCCTTCTCATGCGTACGCGTCGGTGACGCGTGCGCGTGGCCATAAATCCTCCAAATGCTCATTTCTTCATGAATTCTCCACTTTGTATGCTTTTCAGTTTTCTCTTCACTTCTTCCATCCAATCCTTGCCTTATGAACCTGAAATCACTCAACAAACATATCAATACATCGAATGGGATTAAAGTGAATTAAAATTAGCAATTTAAAGGCCTAAAAAGCATGTTTTCACTCTTAAGCACAATTTAGGAGAAATTTACAAAACCATGCTATTTCATTGAATAAATGTGGAATAAGTTGATAAAACCCACTAAATTCAACACAAGATAAACCATAAAATTAGGGTTTATCACTAAGCTTTTATTGTCGCATTCTACTGTGATTTTCCGGTCTCCGTGGATTGTGCCGATCGTGCCATCGTCGGCTTGGAACTTCATGAGTAGGAATTTGGTAAAGATGACCGCGGAGAGGTCATTGATGGTTTTTTTTTTCCCGAGGATGATGTTGTAGGCGGTGGAGTCCTTGAGGACGACAAACTCGTAGAGAATGGTCTTTCTTTGGCTTCCGATTCCGATGGTGAGGGGAAGTACGATGGAGCCGTCCGATTTAAGGAATTTATCCACGAGCCCGGTTACCCTGATACGGCGGGTTTGTAGGTTCTCGCTTCGGAGCCTGGGTTTGTCGAAAGCTCCCCCGAAGAGGATGTTGGAATCTGCTCTGGTGTCAACTAGTATTCTTTTGACCAGCCCTGTCCCAACTTTTGCAGAGATTATGAACGGGGCGTCTTCTGCCGAGGTGCCGTGTTGGCAGTCTTCTGGGGAGAACGTAATCGCTTTTGTGGCGGTGGGAGCCGGAGCTTGATTCCTAACGGCCAGGATTTTGAGGTCTTTTCTCAATGCTGATTTCGATTTTCCTGGAGCGTCTTTCCCGGTGATGACGTTTACGACTATGGTGGGATCCATTTTTTGACTCTCCCGAGGTGCTTGTCGTTGCGTCCTTGGGTTGCGTTCTTCGCACTCTAGTGATCTGTCCCTCTCCACACGTTTCGGTTCTCTAATGAATTTAGTGAACTCGGAGAGTTTGCCGTCTCGGATGGCTTGCTCGAGGGCATCCTTTAAGTCGAAACAGTCTTGGATTTTATGTCCGTATCCCTGGTGGTAGTTGCAATATAGGCTCTTGTTGCCGCCTGTCCTCTCCTTAAGCTGTCGGGCCTTCGGGAGGATGCCTCGTTCTGCTATTTGATGGTAGATCTCTGTGATGGGGGCTGGCGGGGGGTGTAGTTTGAGAACTTTCTTATTCTAGGGGGTCAGTTGGTGTTTGCCGGTTTGGAGTGTTCCTTTTGATTTTTCCTTGGTGGTGGGGGAGGGGGTTGACGAGGTGCCACGTTGCCGTTTTGCCATTTGTTGCCAGCTACGACTTGGCTCACCTCCTCGTCGTTTATATATTCCCTTGTGACGCTTTGAATTTCATGCATGGTCCAAACCGATTTGGTGGTGAGATATTTTCGGAAGTCTTCGTTCATGAGTTCATTGGTCAGACAGAGACTTGCGACTGAATCCGTTAGTCCGTCGACTATTAGGCACTCGTCATTGAACCGGTCCATGTATTTTCTCGTGGATTCATCCTGCCTTTGGGTGACCCCCAGCAAGCTGATGGGGTGTTTGGCCTTGGTGATTCTGGTGGTGAACTGGGTCATAAATTTCATCGAAATATCGTGAAAGTTGGCTATGGTGCCGTTTAGAAGGGTGTTAAACCATTTGATCACGGGTCTAGCCAGGGTAACTGGGAAGGTCCTGCATTGGACCGCGTCGGCGGCCCCTTCCAGATTCATCCTGCCTTCGAAGGCCGTTAGATGTTCCTGGGGATCCTTGGTTCCATCGTACTTCATGTCCGTGGGATTGTTGAAGCCCTTGGAAAGCTTTGCTCTTAGGATCTTTTCGGTGAAAGGGGTGGCTCCCATTATTATCTGTTCGTTTTTTGTACGCGTAGCCTCCCGATATTGTCGATCGTCTTCTTCGTGATGGCGTTCTGGGTTTCAGAAAACGCTACGATCGTGTCTTTTGTTGTGTCGCCACTCAGGTGACTTGTTGTGTCTGGTTTCACGGTGGGATCAGGTTCTGGAAATCGCGTGGCTTCCGTGTTCCGCGTGATACCGTTCTTTGGTCGTGACTCGGCCCTCGAGGTCTTGCACCCAAAGGCAGAAATCTTAGTGCTCGGGAGTTGGGCTTCTGGTTGGTGAGTTATGGTGATGCCTTGGGGATTGCTCCTCAAGGTCATCCGCCATGCCGTCACGACGTTGCGTTCCCCACATATGGCGCCAATGTACAAGATGTCTCTGGTACGGGTTGTGAGTTGGATCGGGGATTTGTGAGTCGGGGCGGTCGCCAGATTATCTGATCGGAGCAATAGGGGGTGGTACCTACAAAGATATTCCGACGCTCAAGTCAAAATGGATATAAGAAG
Organism: Arachis ipaensis; assembly: GCF_000816755.2. Classification (NCBI taxonomy): domain Eukaryota; kingdom Viridiplantae; phylum Streptophyta; class Magnoliopsida; order Fabales; family Fabaceae; genus Arachis; species Arachis ipaensis. Next base: position 10,431,642 of record NC_029785.2, read on the forward strand.
TATGAGGGGAGTGGAATGAGTGACATACCTGAGGGAGTCTGGGGCTCTCTTTATATAGGTGGAGATAGTTCATCTTATCCTATCTTATTTGGCCAAGATAGGGAAATATTTGAATTTAAATATTGGTTAGAGGATTTAGTAGGCCGATTTTGGACCTTCCAAAAGGAGGAAGAGGTCCGACCCGAAATTCCGGGTTTAGGGACTTCCGGGTGGAGGATCCACAGGTTCGATCCGTAACAAGTTCCAAATTTGGCCTTGAGCGAGAATGTCGACAATCAGAAGGTAAAGAAAGACTTGTATAATCAATCTCTGGTGTAGTTCTTGGAGGTATGAATCCATTGTTTATTCTACTTTATGCTTGTAAACTTGGAGTCAAAATAAGTTGATTTTCATGTGTGTTCGTTTGATGAGGTCTATATTTTATGAATAATAGTTAAATTTTGAATTGTGAATTTTTCTAACTACGCGATTGCCAATTGACAATTTTTTTGTGTTTTTTCTTGTACCTTTTGACTGGCAGGTGGCAAATAAACTTGACCATATGGTTTCAACCCTTGGAAGAAATCCGCTGGAAGTCTTGGTGGAAGTAGATACAAGTGGAGAAGAATGTCAGTTTGGCATAAACTAAATGAGTTTCTCAAAATTCTTCTTGTGCATAGTCTTAGTTATTGCATCTCTGAAATTTTGTGAACCTGTCTTCTTCCTATTTCAGAGCCTTTTTTAAACCTGGGTTATTTGTACTGCATTTTAACTGATATTTATTCTTTTCTTATAATTTCATATTGGTAAAATTTCTTTAGTTTGCAGCAGCTATTAGATTGGAGAATTGCAGCTGCTCCATTATTATTTGTTTTTCAAAATGCATCATATCCTTCTTGAATTACTTTATCGGGGACTTCTTGACAATAGTTCTCTAACTTTATCTAAATGTAAATAAACAAATTATGGTTCTCTTCTCTTATTCTTACATAATAACGTAATATCAACTTGTCTAAGTGATTTCATAATTTTGCAGCCAAATCTGGTATTGATCCTTCCAATCGTGTTGATCTTGCTAAACATGTAAAATTGAGCTGTCCGAACCTCGTGTTCTCCGGCTTGATGACAATAGGGAGGCCTGACTACACCTCAACTCCAGAGAACTTTAAGGTGACAGCTTCTATACTATGTCCGAAACTTAAAATGATCTAATTTCTTATTTACTGGATCGTTTCCATTTCAATGTTATATTTCTCATTTCTTCTCTTCCTATAGTCTCATTGGAATTTGACCTGTGTTTTTGTATTCATTAGCTTGATTGATTTTGTGAAACATTGTCCAATTTCCAATTTATATTATTGTTAAAAAGGCTTTCTCTTCTGTGAAAAATCAGACCCTATCCAATTGCAGAACTGAAGTTTGCAAGCCACTTGAGATGCCTGAGGAGCAATGTGAACTGTCAATGGGCATGTCCTTTTATTTGACTCGACCTGACTCTGTCGATGTCTCCCAAGGTTTTTTTCCATCGCTAAAGCTATGCTTGTTTACAAGCATAGAACGCAAAAACACAAAATTGTATTTAGTATATGAGATATAGACAGAGACATTACGTCTTTAGACACTGAATTAGAGTAATTTAGGATTTTTTTTTTTTCATTCCTAAGCGGCTAAGACCCAAACTGTGAGGCCTCCATTTAATGGAATAAGGCACTTACCACTTTAACCAGTTCCATATTATATTGGTTATTAGTGCTCTAAATTTATTCAGCAACAAACTACAAACTACTTTTTCTTTTCATTGCATGATTGCATCTGATTTCCTCACAATTATGAGTGCTTTCTATATTTCAAGGGAAGGAATTGACCGCTATAATTAATTAATTAGAAATGGGGTTCTTTAATTCTTTTGTTGAGTAATAACAGTAGTTAGAGATTGTTATGGTGAGATAGGCATATTTCTTACGATTAAATATGATTGGTGTTGATCGAAAAGTTATTTTCGATCAGAAATAGTCAAATAAAAAAATATCAAATGAATTTTCGAGAAAATGTGTTTAGGAGGCTTAAGTTTGGGAATTGCTGACGCGGAAATTGTTTCCAATTACTTTGTCGAAATCGAAGAAGCTAAGTCGAGAGGGAGATTCGATTTGAAGGACTTTCGGAGATTTGGTCGAGTGGTAAAAGAAGTGAGAAGGCTAGTGGATAATTAATCACATGGGAATATCTATAATCGTGTAACGGGAACAGTTACCAAGGGCGGTTGTGTTTTAAAATTGTAATTTATTTTAATTATAATTAATTGTAATTAATGTGATTCAATTTACTGTTATGTAAGGTTAGCTTATAAATACTAGAAAATTTTAGTGAAAAGGGGTTGGAACTTTTATTCAGAAAAACACTCAAGCACACTCACATCCCAGGGAATTTCTGAGTCTGCAATCGAGTAACTTTTCTGTAGGGTTTCTTCCATCTTCTTTATTCTTTCAATTTATTTTCCTGTAAAATTTAACATTTTAATTGATTTTATCTATTAAGTGTTCTTTGCTTTTATTGTTCAATTTATCTTTCTGCGTTCAAATTTTACATGTTGAAGTCCTTTGATTCAAATGAAGGTAATTTATTGTTTTCCTTTAATTTCTTTAAAAATTGTTGATTTAGTTTTTAAAACTTTAATTTCTGAGTTTTATTTGTCAATTCATAAATTTATTTTATTTTAATTTTCAAATTTAGTCTAATCGAAGACGCTTTGATACACTTTTAGAAAACTGGTACTCGCACAGAGGAGTAGGTTTTGCTCCCATATCACTAGATATCGAACCACCATCGATTTGCTAAAAATCAACAAAACAAATTGGCACGCTCGGTGGGACAGTTTTTAAGTCGAAGTGTGTCAAAAATAACTACTTTCTAGTAATTTCTTAGTGTATGCGATTGCGAAGTGGGAAGATCATTCACATGGCTGATGAATTATCAAATGTGAATGGTGGTTTTTCCACCAATGATAGTATACTGGTATCCGTACAACAAGCCGACGTGTCTTCACATTCGGAAGGTGCAATCGGAACTGAAAGCATAGTCGTCACGACTATTCAAACTGGAAATGTTGGACGTAATACACATCCACGTGGCCCTGCGCCACCGTTTCAACCTCTATTAACCGCTGGTTGGCCCCCTTATGGTCTTCCTGCTGGTTACACCCCACCGGTGGGTGGGTTTGTCCCGCCTATCCATTTTGGCAATGCAAATGGAGTAAATATTATGCAAAACCCACAACAATACTCTGAGTATTCTCGTGAGTATCATGTGGGCTCCACTTCGAATGCTGCGAGTTCAATGGCAGCGTATCGACAACAAGTGGAGGAAAGTCATCATGACTTGGTTAATTTATTGACTCAGTAAATTACTACAATTCTGAATCCTATGATGGCCGATCATGAATCAAGATTCGAGCGTTTTACTAGACAAGTCGAGAGGATCGCTCGAATCGTCGATTATGATGAAGGTGAAAGGCATAATGCTCGAGGAACTAATGAGGGGATGGAAAATATTTTTCAAAATGAAAATCATGTTCCAAATCGAGAAAATCCTCGCATAGTTCATCGACATGAGAATGCTGATAATGTTTTACATGGATTGCGTGGTGATCGTTATCAGGTCACCCGAATTATAGAAGAAGTGTTAAATCGGGTTGGATTGAATGTTAGTTTTATGAATCAGCCATATTTTGTCTCGGCTTTTCCCCAAATGATTCAAATGGCTGAAGTGCCAAGAGGGGTAAAAAATCCGAAAATAACTATAAAATTTGCTGGAGAAGTAGGAGAATCAACAACTGAACATGTTGCTCATTATTTGGTCGAGATTGGAAACTTAGCAAATGATGAAAAATTGAAAATGAAATTCTTTCCGTCGTCATTGACGAAGGATGCATTTATATGGTTTTCGAATCTTAGACCAAATTCGATTACAACATGGAATCAGTTGGAAACTGCTTTTCACGCTCAGTTTTATCGAGGGAAAATGAACGTAGCAATTACCGATTTAGTAGCTTTGAAACGTGAAGATGGTGAAACCATTGATGATTATTTAATATGTTTCAAAAATGCTAGAAGTAGGTGCTATGTTACATTACCTAAAAATGAGATAGTGAAAATAGCAACTATGGGGTTAGGATTCTATATGCACAGAAAGTTGCTTAATGTGCATATTCCTGATTTGGCTCATTTGGCTGAAAAGGTTCGGCAAACTAAGTTAATGAAAAAGGAGAAAGAAAAATATAGAATCGAACAGAGGTCGAAGAGTAAACCGTTTACTCGAAAGGAGAAGGTTGCTTATGTAACCATGGAGTCCTTAGAGGAGGAAATTGATTTCGAAACAGAAGTCGATTTGGCCGAACTCAAGAAGGGCCCTCCATATGTTTGTTCTTTGTTGAAAAAACTCCCTGGTAGTGAAAAGTCGAATGATTCAAAACTTAAAAGTGGAAAGAAACATAGTTTTTATATATCAAAATCTGATCAGATTTTCGATGTGTTGCTTAAAGATAAACAATTGGTTTTGCCTGAGGGTAGAACATTACTTTCCTTGAAGGATTTGAAAGGAAAGCCTTATTGCAAATTTCATCAAGTAACAAGTCATTCAACTAACAGTTGTGTTCGTTTCAGGGATTTGATTCAAGAGGCAATAATGGAAGGACGTTTGAAATTTGATGATGGCAAAAAGGAAATGAAGGTTGATGTAGATCCCTTCGAAACTGATGCCAGTTATGTGGAACCCTACTTTGGAGTGAATATGGTGGGGATGTCTTATGATTTTGATGTGGCTCTTGATGATTTTGAGTCACAAATAAGAGCTGTGTACCCTAGAATAGGGGATGGTTTGTTGGACTTCTTGGTTCAGCAAAAAATCAAAGACCGGGATGTATCTCTGTGTCCACGGTGTAATGCTGTTTTTGATGCTGAAGCGGCGACAATCTTTGAAAAGGAAAGAATGAAGAAAGAATTAGCCCACAGGGAGGAACAAGCATGTCAGAGACAACCAATTCGACGTGTAGAAGCTTCTAGTTCAAAATTTCCTCTACATGATGTGGATACACCTTTGAGCCGATCTCAGGCTATTGGTGTTCAGTGGATTAGAAACTGTCAAGAGTTTCAAAAGCGTGATCACTTACATCGACGCAATCCTCAATGGGGACATAGAGCGCCGTCTCAAAATCAGTATGCCGTTTTCGAGGACGAGCCAGAGGATACCCGAGAGGAAGAGGAGGAAAGAGAAGTTTCCATCAGAATAAGAAACTTTAAATTGATACAGGGAAGGAAGCAAGCAAGGGGGCAACTCCTTCGGTGCATTCCCGAATTGTCTTTCCTTCTGATGGAGAGACTTATCCTAAAGAGATTCCATCACCAGCCAAGATGGACAGAGGGAAGGCAATCGCTCAGTCTTCTGGGGTAGATAAACATAAAGATGTTGATGTCGATGAGGAATACTTCGACGAAGGAGATGATGACATGGTGGGGACGATTTCGATAATCCTTACCGAGTACCTTGGGGAGTGTGAAGGTAATCCGGATGAGGATTATGATCAGGAAGACGAAGAGGCTTTTTCTTTTATTCGCATATAAGATGAACCAGGCGTCTTCCTTTGCCCTAATGAAAAGAAAATGTCTCATTTGCGTCCTCTTCACATTGTTGCTGTTGTGAATGGCTACAAGATAAACAAGGTACTGATTGATGGTGGGGCAGTAATAAGTCTCCTGCCTGAAAGGATGCTAGGAAAAGTAGGGAAACATGTTAGTGAGTTGGTCCCTACGAATATTGCTGTAATTGATTTTAGTGGGAATTTCACGCCAGCGAGAGGGCTGGTTACCTTAACTGTGAAGGTGGGGTCGTCAGAGAGACACTCAGTGTTTGTGGTGGTGCCATCGAAGGCAAATTATAATGCCTTACTTGGGAGAGATTGGATTCATGGAGTAGGTGCGGTGCCATCTACGGTGCATCAAAGTGTGCTTTTATGGACTGAGGAAGGCAAGCCTGAAATTGTCAAAGCAGATTTGAGTTTTTATGTCGAACAAATGCATGCCGATTTTAGGATATGTAATCGCAAGTTGAAGCCTTTAAATGTTGATCGATCTCTGAATCCTTACAATTTTGAAGGTTGTTATTTGACTTCGGAGGGACTGTCGGTGAAGTTGTGCTACCCAGACATGCCCTATGAATCAACAGGTTGGGATTGTGATTCTTGAAGGCCTCGAAGACTGAACCATGGACCAGGTTGAGGAAGTTTCTGATTACCTGGTAACTTTGCATAATTATTTAAATAATTTCCAAGATTTAGAAAATAAAGATGATTCTTCTGATAAAGTTGAATCAGACAGGATTAATAGATTTGTTAGTAGTAATATGTTTGATTCGACACCTCTAGTCGAATCTAGTAATAATCTTTCTATTACTTGTAATGAAGTTAATGATATGAGTCGGACTGTCGATTTAATAGCAGAGGCTCATTGTTTAGAGAATAAAAGTTATGATGATTCAATCAAAGATCAAGTTTCTACTCTTTCTCGTGATGTTATTGATTTTACTTTTGATTGTATTTATGATTTGGAACCTTTGGGATTTGAAAAATGTACAACTGAAGATGATCATTATAAGGGGTTTGAATCTCAAGATCCTTTAGAAGAAGTTAATTTGGGTATTCATGATGATTTTCGAATTACATATATTTGTAAAGGTCTTATTGTTCCTTTTCGAACTAATCTTATCGATTTGTTATATGAGTTTAAGGATTGTTTTGCATGGGACTACCATGAAATGCCTGGTCTTGATCGATTGTTAGTAGAACATCGATTAGCATTGAAACCCAATGCTCGACCTGTGAAACAGACCCCTAGACGTTTTGCTCCTGAAATCAATGTGAAAATTAAGGAAGAGATAGAACGCTTGATTAAAGCCAAATTCATTTGAACCACTCATTATGTAGAGTGGGTGTCGAATATAGTTCCAGTGATGAAGAAAAATGGAAAATTGAGGGTGTGTATCGATTTTTGAGAATTGAACAATGCTACTCCAAAGGATGAGTATTTCATGCCAATTGCAGATATGTTAATCGATTCTGCAGTAGGAAACAAAATCCTAAGCTTCATGGACGGTTATTCTGGATATAACCAAATTTTTATTGCGGAGGATGATGTGGCTAAAACTGCTTTCCGTTGTCTTGGGGCGTTAGGTACGTATGAATGGGTGGTTATGCCTTTTGGTTTAAAAAATGCTGGAGCGACATATCAACGAGCAATGAATGCCATTTTCCATGAGTTTATTGGAAAATTTATGGAAGTATATATTGATGACGTAATGGTCAAATCCATTTATGTAAATCAACATATAGACCACTTAAGAAAAGCATTCTTGACTATGAGGAGAAAAGGATTGAAAAGGAATCCTTTGAAGTGTGCTTTTGGTGTATCGGCAGGAAATTTCTTAGGCTTTGTCGTTCATAAAAAGGGGATAGCTATCGATAAGAATAAAGCAGATGCAATATTAGCTTTGTCTGCACCCAAATCGAAAAAAGAAGTACAATCATTTTTGGAGAAAATTAATTATCTTTGAAGGTTCATTTCGAATCTTTCAGATCAAACCAGGGTGTTTGCGCCTCTAGTAAAATTAAAGAATGGTTCGAAATTTGAATGGACTACAGAACATCAGTCAGCATTCGACTCGATCAAAACTTATTTAGCCAAAGACCCGATTATGACGAATGTTCGTCCATTTAAGCCTTTAAAATTATATATTGCAGCATCTAAGAATTCGATTGGATGTATGTTAGCTCAAGATGATGAGAATGGGCATGAGCGCGCAGTTTATTACCTTAGTCGAGTCCTAACTGATATCGAAACAAGGTATTCACCGACTGAAAAATTATGTTTGTCATTATATCATGCTTGTATGAAATTAAAGTGTTATATGGTGGCTAAATCGGTAAAGGTGATAGCGCAGACTGATGTTGTTAAGTATATGCTTAGTTTCCCTATATTAAGGGGGTGTTTGGGAAAATGGATGTTAGCATTAACAAAATTCGATTTGCAATATGTCCCAACGAAAGCTGTTAAAGGACAGGTCATTGCAGATTTTCTTGTGGATAATTCGAAAGGTCTGAATGACCAGGGGGCAAATATTATTGATATAGAGGTCAATTATTGGAAATTATATTTTGATGGATCTAAGTACAAAGATGGTGCAGGGGTTGGAATCCTTATTATTTCACCTGAGGGTGTTCCATCAGAATTTTTGTTTGAATTAAAGTATCCTTGCTCTAATAATGTCGCTGAATATGAGGCTTTAATTTTAGGTCTCAAAATTTTAATTGACAAAGGAGCTTTAGAGGTTTAAATTCTAGGAGATTCACAGTTGGTTTTAAAGCAGTTATCAAAGGAGTTTAAATGTAACAATGAAACGTTACAGAAATATTTAGTAACTGCTTGGGAGATGTTAACTTCTTTTCAGAAGGTCCCTAGAATTCATAATGAAATTGCTAATGAATTGGCCCAAATTGCTTCAAGATATCGGGTTATCCCGGAAACTATTAGAAAATTTTCTAGTATCCATCAAATTTTAGTGCCAGCAAGTGAAAGAGAAGTGCTGTGTATGGATGAATGGGAGGATTCTGATTAGAGAAAACTTATTGCTCAGTATTTGAAAGATCCCGATACTGCAATTGATAGAAAAATAAAGTTACAGGCAATGAACTTTGTTTTATTGGCTGATGAGTTATATAAAAAAGGGATTGATGGAAGTTTGTCGAGATGTTTGGGTCGAGAAGATCAGAATGTTGCTCTGGGTGAGGTTCATAATGGAATTTGTGGTGCTCATCAGGAAGGAAGGAAAATGAGATGGGTGTTATATCAAAATCATATATATTGGCCGTCTATGATAAAAGATTGTATTGATTATACAAAAGCATGTCAGGAATGTTAGAAACATGGCTCGATACAACAAATTCCGGCAGCTAAGTTACATTCGATAATAAAGCCATGGCCATTTAGAGGTTGGGCTTTGGATCTAATTGGCTTGATTCATCCTCCTTCATCAAGACAACACAAGTTTATCTTAGTGGCTATTGATTATTTTACGAAGTGGGTTGAGGCTATTCCATTAGTAGAAGCTGGGCAAACTGAGATAATTGACTTTATTGAAGAAAATATTATCCATCGATTTGGAATTCCTCAGACATTGAGTACTAACCAAGGAACTATGTTTACTAGTCAAAGAATTAAAAACTTTGCAGCTTCGAGGAATATTAATATGGTCACTTCGACTCCTTATTATGCACAAGCTAACGGCCAAGTTGAAGCAGCAAACAAGATATTGATAGGCTTGATTAAAAAGCATATTGGGAATAGGCCTCGAACATGGCATGAGACTTTAAGTCAAGTGTTATGGGCTTATCGAAATTCACCAAGAGGTTCGACAGGAACCTCACCTTATAAATTGGTGTATGGCCATGATGCAGTATTACCATTGGAAATTAATTTGAATACCTTGAGGGTATCAAAACAAAATGATTTGCCAATCGATGATTATTAGAATGCAATGTTTGACGAGTTAAATGAGTTAGATTCAGAGCGAATCTTAGCACTAGAGAATATAATTCGACAGAAAGAAAATATTGCTCAAAGTTATAATCTTTTGGAATTTCTAGAAAATCTTTTCAAACAGGCGAATTGGTTTTGAAAGTTATTTTACCAATGGAAAAGAAATCAAGATTTCTTGGTAAGTGGTCCCATAGTTGGGATCAAGTGATAGGGACATATTCTGGAAACACTTATCAAATTAAAGATATCGAGTCAGGAAAGGTGATTAGCTCAATTAATGGAAAATATTTAAAACTTTTCTATTGTTGGCAAACATAGAAAATTCAGCATGCATAAAGTTTAAAAGAGACAAAAGTCATTACAAAATAAAAATAAAAGTTTAAGGCGCCAATAATTTAGCCAGAACAGAGCTCAGTTTTGTCCTTTTATTTTCCAGAGTTGTGAGCATCCCAGTTTGTTTAGATTTATCAGTTTGGATCTCCTCAAGTTGTTGTTTGACTTTCTCTCGCTCAGTGTCAATCGAGACAAGTTGTTGGATAAGGAGATGTTGTTCTTGCTGAGCTACAACCAAAGGTCTAGCCAAGGTGGTCCGATTTTGGCGTAGAGTAGTGAGTTGTTCTTGAATTAGAGCCAATTCCACTTCGAGCCTTACTTCTTCTTGGTCATGAAAGGCTTGGACAGAAATAGCACGGGCAATATTTAAATCAAACTCGTCACAAGCAGCTTTGATTGGTTAAGCAGTTGTTTGATAATTTTCAATTCTGGATACGGCTGTGGCTTCTCGATTTTCAATTTCTTGGAATTAAAAATGGAATGCGACACTTTCTTCGATGAGTTGTTTAAATCCTCTAATTAAATCAAAATTGGGAATATTGGTTGGGAGTTCAAAAGAGGAGCTTAAAAGAGAGGTTAAAAGTTGATTAAGGATTGGGTTATTAACCCATGTGGCAGGAGGATGATCCAAGAACTTGATGAGCGATCGAAGTTGTTCCTGAGTATCAGGATCCAATTTGATTGGAGGTCTTGTAGAAACTGGACTTGAGATGACTGGAACAGGTATTGGCACTTTGGTTTCCTGGATGATTTTATTCAAAATAGAAGTCAAGTCATCCAAGGTAGCACTAGATGGAGTTGTCGGGATAATTGACGTGCTTGGTTTTGGTCTTGGAGGAGTCTAAAGTTGTGCCAAGTCTGAAGGTATTGGTTGCAATTCTGGTGGAATTTCTGAAACCTTGGATTTGGAGGAGTCTGAATTGGTAGTGTCAGCAGCCTTGGAAGCAGAATCAGAGTCAGGAACTATTAGATTCTTTTCAGAAAGAATAACCTGATTCTCTGGTGAAGTCGATTCAATACTTTGAGTTTCTGCTGGGGAATGTTGCAAAGGATTGGATGTTGGATCCACTATTTGTGTTGTGTGAGAAGAAAGTGGAAAAGTGGCTGGAATTACTCTGGGTCCTAAAAATTGAATCGAGTCGTGTGACGTTGACTATTCTTGACCGCGTTGCTGTGGCAAAATTAATGGGTTAAGTTCTTCAGCAGAAGTGACTGAGTGAGTGACGTGGGCAGGCTAGAACAAAAAGGTACACATTTGTGAGTTTAAATTTTACGTTAAAATAGGTAAAGTTTGTAGTGACGATCGTGTTACCTGAGAAGTTTTGGTCCTGCGGATCAATTGAGGGCCAAAATAAGAATTGATTATATCTTCTGATGGGGAAGAGACAGCAGGAGTTTCTTTGTTGGTCGGTTCGATTTTCTCAGAACTCTCAATTGATGAAAGTAGTATCAACTAATACGAAATCCAGAATTAAGTGTGATTTAAAAGACAAAAGTTGAAATATGTTTTAAATAAAGAAAAGAATTATAAAGTTACCTTTCGAGAAGTTTTAGTGGGAGTTTTCCTACTTTTCGCTGGTGGTGATCGAGGAGTTTCAACTTTTCTTTTCTGAGTTCTTTTTGGAGAACTCTCGGCAACAGGGGCGATTTGGATTGCAGTTTGTTGAATGTCTTCTAAGGTACGAGTGTACCTAGCATAATAGGCAGCCCAACATTCAACACATGACTTGGTAATATAAGAACTGCATTCATACTCCATGAAATTAAAACGATCCCTGCGCTGTTGATTCATGGCGAGGCAAGAGTCGAAGTCTTCTTGGGTAGTCAGAAGGAAGTGACAAAAAGGGTCATCATTTCGAGGTTGAGGTTTGGGAATGGCTTGTGAAAATCCTAATTGTCTGGCAGACAGGTGAGGAGCATACAAAGTTATCTTGAATTTTTCTTTTTTTCTGTAAAGATAATCCTATGGGGATTACCTGAACGGCTAATAGGTGTGCCCAGCTTCGTTTGGCAAGTTCACTTCCTTCATTTGAGTTTGGAAAAAGCAAACGATCTAACCAAGCAGGGCCTCGGTTGCGGCGCAAAAAAGGAGTGAAATTCAGTTGTTCATTTTCAAAATTTTTACAAGAATGAAAAAGGGTGAAAACAACCCAAAACCTATCCTCATCTGATTGTGCATTTGGGAAATTGGATTTGTACGTAGATAATCAAAACCCTTCAATATACTGCTTGTCAGTATGACCACTCTCGGATTTGGTCATGAAATTCTCAAAGATGGCGTTGAGCCATAATTGAAGAAGCCATAGAGGGCCTCCTGCACTTATTATCTTGTTATCTCGTAGGTCACAAACAAATTGGCCAAGTTCCTCGAAGATGTGCCCCAAAAGAAGCTTAGCCAGGTTGAAAGTTTTACCTTGTGGAGAAGTATGGCCAAAGAGAGGTAAAGTTTTGACATTTGGACGCTACGAGAACAAAATAAAATTACATTTAACCAGTAGAACAGGAAAGCTACATGTTCATTATCGATGATTCTGGTACCTTCTCTACCCATGTTTTGGGTGATGAACTCACTGTAAGAGCTGCTCAGAACAACGTTGTATTGATGTTCAGGTTGCATTTCAGAAGTATAATCTGGTGAATTAATGGGAAGTCCAGTGATTGCAGCTACGTCGAGAAGAGACATTCCAATCATTCCACAAGGAAGGTGGAAATTATTGGTGGTTCTATTCCAGAAGCATATAACAGCCCCGATCATCTAAGGATGTGTAGTCAAAGAAAAATGAGAGAGTCTCAGTAGTTTGTGAATCCCTAGAGCTCCCCAACTGGCACTTTTGGTGGGTTCGAGACGTCGGTACCAGGCTGTAAAGTCATATCCTCGTGGGTTGATTTTTGGGTTGTTCCTGAACATCTTTTGGTTGATAAAATGGGAAATATTGAAAGATTGGTTTATTAGCAAATCTTCCCCTTCACCACTGGGGAAAGAAAGAGACTTCCTGTTCACCTTTTCCAGAGACTCAATTGGTCCGAGGAAGCAATGTGTGTCAGTTCCGATTGTGAAAGGAATTAAAATCCTATTATCACTAGACTGAATGTAAGGATCATCAATGATTTCATTATCGATCTGATTGAGAATGCGAAGAGCTGGTAGGGGTAGTGGTATTGATGCATGGCCTTTACCTTTGTCAGAAGAGGTGATTTGTGAGGAAGAGCCAGCCATTCTCAGATTGAAAAGTTTTGTGAAGAGATTCAAGGTTGTAAAGAAAGTTTAGAGAATGATGGAATTCAGGAAAATTAAATGGAGGTAAGAACGGTAGATTTAAAGTGTTATTGTAACCGTTACTGTAGAGAAAATGCAAAAAGAGATAACTTCTTGAGGAAGATGGAATAGTGGAGAGAGAAGGCGTGACTCTTGGGAGACGTGTCGAGTGGACTGGTGATAGTAGAAGGTTTAAATGACAATTATTATTAATTTGAAAACTGACGTTTTTGGATTAAGTGCTTTGCTTTTCGATAATGATACCAAAGGAAACCACATTAATCAAAGGGGGCAATTTGTTGATCAAAAAGTTATTTTCGATCAGAAATAATCAAATCGAAAAATACCAAGTATGGGTTTTCGAGAAAATGTGCTTAGGAGGCTAAGTTTGGGAATTACTGACGCGGAAATTGTTTCCAATTACTTTGTCGAAATCGAAGAAGCTAAGTCGAGAGGGAGATTCAATTTGAAGGACTTTCGGAGATTTAGTCGAGTGGTCAAAGAAGTGAGAAGGTTAGTGGATAATTAATCACATGGGGAATATCTATAATCGTGTAGCGGGAACAGTTACCAAGGACAGTTGTGTTTCAAAATTGTAATTTATTTTAATTATAATTAATTGTAATTAATGTGATTCAATTTAACGTTATGTAAGGTTAGCTTATAAATACTAGAAAATTTCAGTGAAAAGGGTTGGAACTTTTATTCAGAAAAACACTCAAGCACACTCACATCCCAGAGTCTGCAATCGAGTAACTTTTCTGTAGAGTTCCTTCCATCTTCTTTATTCTTTCAATTTATTTTTCTGTAAAATTTAACATTTCAATTGATTTTATCTCTTAAGTGTTCTTTGCTTTTATTGTTCAATTTATCTTTCTGCGTTCAAATTTTACATGTTGAAGTCCTTTGATTCAAATGAAAGTAATTTATTGTTTTCCATTAATTTCTTTGAAAATTGTTGATTTAGTTTTCAAAACTTTAATTTCTGAGTTTTATTTGTCAATTCATAAATTTATTTTATTTTAATTTCAAATTTAGTCTAATCAAAGACGCTTTGATACACTTTTAGAAAACTGGTACTCGCACAGAGGAGTAGGTTTCGCTCCCAGATCACTAGATATTGAACCACCATCAATTTGCTAAAAATCGACAAAATAACTGGATGTCAGCATTTTCAAAATATTTACCCAATAAAAGAAAATACTTACATATAGATAAATTAGTAGAGGTGCCCTTTATTGTTTTTTGAACCAGTTTTACAGGTCATGATCAACTGATATTCATTTACTAAGAATTATTACTTGTATCAATTTGTTTATTTATTTTTATGGGTCAATCATGTAACTAATTCATGTGTTTATACATTTATTGCCTTTTCAGATTGAAATGGGTAGTACAGATGTGAGAATTGGGTCCACAATATTTGGACTAACGGATTATTCACAGAAACAAGAATAGAGGATCTCTCTCTCTCACTCTCCTTCTCTCTCTCCCTCCTCTCCCTTTCTCTTTTCTGAAGTATAGAAGTTAGTGACGGTAAGTGTACCTTATTTTAGGCTGTAAACTACTTCCTGTAATTCTGCTATGCATAAGAGATTTGACTGAAAAAATTGTTCTTTAAGATCAACTCAAACAGAGACAACAGTATTAAAATATATCACACTGTGAGTAATGGATGGTAAAAGGGAATGAAAAAGTTAGGAAAGAACGAGGTTATTGCAACGTTTTTAGACTGGAAAGAGAGGATCGTCAGGAAGGGGTGGTGAAGGTATATATTGTACCAATGAAAAAACCATATTTATTTTTGGAAATAACTACCATGGTGAAAGATCTGCTCCAATAATGATAGTTATTTCCTATTAGAATAGGAGTAACAAGCACATACATGAAATTTTCGCTAGGATGTATATAATAGGGACTTGATTGATCTTGAGAAATATCCATTGTGTGTGATGAAGAAGAAGGAGGAGAGGATGGTGTTGACTGATTATTAGGATTAAAAGTTTTAACTGTATTTTGGGTGTCAACAAAGTCATAATGGGTCTGATATCATAATAGTGAACAAAAAAAAGCAGAGAATAATATGAATGAATGAAAATGTGTATTGTATTATCAAATCTAGAAAAGAATTTTATCCTAACAGAAAATATGAGTCACATATTTTGGAATAAAAGAAGAAAAGCACGAGCAAAAAGAAATAAGAAAAACATAAAAAAAAGAAAAAATTGTTTATTATGAATGTTGAATTTGCACATAAATTTCTTTTTTGTTGGACTAATGAAGGTTGGTTCAATAATTCCAAAATACTGGTGTTCCAAAATATTCAAGTCTAAAAGATAGTGGAATTTATTTTAGGTCATTTGGACATTTAGGAAAAAACTCGAAAGATAGATTAAATTAAAGATGGACAATTGATTATAATCAGAAGGTCTAAAAGACTCTATGCAAAATAGTCAAACGAGCTCTATGAATAATAAATATATTATTGTTATCGTTTAATTTATGTAGTTGATTTTACCCATTTGGATAAGACTTTGTGGATGTTGTTGGTTATATAACACTAATAAAATTCGGACTTAGGAGTTAAGATCTCATGCATACCAGATAAGTGTATAACCACTATACCAAAGTAGAGAGATATCTCAGTAGCATTTGTTTTAAGATACTGGGATGGAAATTGAGAGATTAGAACTAAGTATCATATTTATTGATCCAGAGATTGGTATTAAAATTTCAGTCTTTATCTCCAAAATTTTAATATTTCAGTACCTCCAAAAAGTGGGAACATAGGAGACTTGAATTTTTGGAGACGGAGACTGAAATATCTTATTTCAATTAATTAATTCCAACTTTACCGTTTGTGCAAATTAAATTAGAATTTCATTCTTATTTCAGTCTCTATCTTTAATTTTACACCAAACACAATACTGAAACTTATTTCAGTTTTTGTCTTTCAGTCTTCAGTCTCTATCTCTTTTCCAAACGCTATCTTTATGTTCAAAATTAAGCAATGAATGAATTTATATCTTAATTTTACCTAAAAACTATGCTTTAGGATAATTATAAAGCTTTTAGATTTCATTTATTATTTAGATTAACTAATAAAAAATTTATATCATACATTAGAAATAGGGATAAGTATGATTTTGGTCCCAACGTAGAGGCCGAAAATCGATTTCGTCCCCAGTCTTTTTTTGCTACAAAATGGTCCCTAAGGTTTCAGTTTGTTTTAAAATCGTCCTTCGGACGAAAATACCCCTCCCTCCCCTCTTCTTCCTCAACACCCATCTTCTTTCTCAACATTAACCAGCAGCAGATGCACAAACACAGAAACAAAAGCACAACAATGGATAACAACAAGCTCAACCAGAAGCGGAAAAGCAGCAGAAGCAAAAAATAATGAAACAACAACCAGATGCAAAAGAACAACAACAACCATGGATCTTATATACAATTAAGCAGCAATTCAGAAACAACAACAATAATTCAACAACAACAACAATTCAGCATCAACTTTCAGCAATTCAATAACCTAAAATCAACTAACAGAAAATTAAAATCCAGCTAAACTAACCCAGAATCAAATCAAGGAACTAACACTAACCAAAAACAGAAATTGAAAGCAAAATGATAACCTGGATTATGAAAATAGAAAACAGAAAAGAGGGGATAGGGGAAGCAGTGGTGGAGCGCCGACGGTCTGGGCATGACGGGAAGGGGCTGGAGGGAGAGTAACGGGCAATAGTGGCTCTGATTCCTTCTGCGACAGGGACTAAGAGAGGGGAAGCAGGGAGGCTCACTGGCGGTGGTGGTGGTGAAGAAAAGGAGGCTCCACGTTGCTGCGTGGTGGTGAAGCAGGGGAGGCTCCACGTTGCTGCACCATTGTGAAGCAGAAGAGGCTCGCCGGCGGTGAGCTCTGGTTCGAGGAGATCGTCCGAGACAGGGAAGGAGAGAAGGAGGGGAGAGGGTCGCGTTTGCTCTGGGGTTAGCGCGAAGGGAAGAGGAGCAGCGGCGGCGGCGGGACGGCGGCTTCCCTTCCCCCTTTCTTCCTTTCCCTCCCCCTCACCCTGTTTTATCTTAATTCGCTCCTCTCTTCTCTTTCTCTCTCCCTTGTTAGATATAAAGGCATAGTATCCTATAATTAATATATAGATATACTATTTTATAGACGATACTAATTGATCTAAATTGATTCTAATGATTCTCTAACATCCCCCCTCAAACTCAAGTGGGAGCTAAGGATACCAACTTGAGTTGGGATAACAAAGTCCGGAAACGAGTCGGGTGATGAGCTTTCGTGAAGATATCAGCAGTCTGATCTAGTGTTCTAACAGCGATGAGACGAACAGCATCAATAAGGATACGTTGCCGAACAAAGTGACAATCAATCTCAATGTGTTTGGTGCGTTCATGAAGCACATCATTATGGGCGATCTGAATAGCACTGCGGTTATCACAAAAAACATCAGTAGGGGACGACTGAGGAGCACCCAGATCTTCGAGAAGCCAACGAACCGAGATAACTTCAGCAGTGGCGTCAGTGAGGGCACAATACTCAGCTTCTGTGCTTGAGCGAGCAGTGAACGTTTGCTTCTTAGCACGCCAAGAAATGAGAGCGTCGCCAAGAAACAAACAGTAACCAGTAGTAGAACGACGATCAGTGGGATCACCAGCCCAATCAGCATCGGAGTAAGCCTGAAGAGACAAAGAGGAATGGGCAGAAAAATAAAGGCCATGAAATAGAGTGCCTTTGATGTAGCGAAGAATGCGAAGAACTGCCGCATAGTGAGTAGTACGAGGAGCTGACAGGAACTAGCTAAGTACATGAACCAGATAGGCGATGTCTGGTCGGGTAACAGTCAAGTAGACAGGACCACCAACTAACTGTCGATAGAGACTCGGATTATCCAAAACAGTGCCATCCATAGGGGTAGATCGAACATTAGGCTCAAGAGGAGTAGACTCAGTGCGACTATCTGTAATCCCAACTCGAGCAAGAAGATCTGAAGCATACTTAGCCTGAGAGAGATAGATGCCATCATCGGTGGAGATGACCTCGAGACCAAGAAAATAGCTGAGAGAACCAAGATCTTTCATCTCAAAGGTACGGTGAAGTGAGGCTTTGAGATCAGAGATACCATCAACATCATCCCCAGTAATGATCATGTCATCAACATACAAAAGTAGAAGAACAAATCCACGTTCACTTTTACGAATGAAGAGGGCATTCTCATGAGGACTAGAAGTAAAACCAAGACTGCATATGGTAGTACTGAACTTGTCAAACCATTTACGAGGAGCTTGCTTAAGTCCATGAAGTGCCTTGCGAAGGAGACAAACCTTATTAGAAGGACAAGGATATCCCGAAGGTGGTTTCATATAGACTTTTTTTTTTTCAAATCCCATTAAGAATTACATTCTTCACATCCATCTGACTGAGAGACCATTTTTTAACTGCGACAATGGCAAGAAGAGCTCTAACAGACGTAAGACGAGCGACATGAGCAAAAGTCTCTTCATAATCAATACCATACTCTTGCGTACAACCTTGAGCAACCAAGCGGGCCTTATAACGATCAATAGAGCCATCAGAGCGAGTCTTGATCTTGTATACCCATCTACTGCCCACAACTTCCTGATCAGAAGGAGGATCAACCAAATTCCAAGTGTGTGCTTTTTCAAGTGCCTGTATTTCTTCCTGCATTGCTTGTTGCCAATTTGGGTTTGAGGAGGCTTCTCTGAATGACTTAGGTTCATGTTGATGAAGGATAGTATAAAAGCAATGGTAATCAAGAAGATAAGGAGGTGGATTCCTTACCCTAGAAGAACGAGCGGGAGGAGGAGGTATGACGGTAGGAGCAGGATCATCGTCTGGTCTGGAGTCATCAGGAGATGGAGAAGGCGGAAGAACAGGAGGCTGTGGAGGGTCACTCGAGATAGAATCTGTAGAATAATCACTAGGAAAAAGATCAACATTGGGGTTAGTAAACAAAGGTGATTGAGTAGTAGGAATGGACTCAAAGGATGAGAACCGAGAAAATATGTGGTGCTCCCAGAAGGCAACATGACGAGATATACGAATATGTTTAGAGAGAGGATCCCAACAACGATAACCCTTGTGTTAAGTGCCATAACCAAGGAAACAACACATACAAGCCTGAGGTTCAAGTTTACTATGTTCATGAGGCTGAAGAAGAACAAAACATACACAACCGAAAACTCAAAGAGAACTATAATCTGGGGAGGTATGATAAAGACGCTCAAAGGGAGTCTATTGATAACATGAACAGCAGTAAGAACAGCTTCACCCCAAGTACGCTCAGGACACGAAGAAGAAAGGAGCATTGCACGGATGGAGTCAAGAATGTGACGGTGTTTGCGTTCAGCTCTACCATTTTGTTGAGATATACCAGGACAAAAAACTCAGACAAAGTACTATGTTCTGCAAGAAAGGCTAAGAGTTTGGAATCACGGTATTCCATAGCATTATCACGTCGAAAAACCTTAATGACCTTGGAAAACTGAGTTTTAATCATAGTAGCAAAGTTGATATAGATCTGAGGTAACTCATGGTGATTAGTCATCAAATAAACCCAAGTAAAACGAGAATAATCATCAATGAAAACGACAAAGTATCGAGCTCCGCCCATAGAGGTAGTGGGAGCGAGGCCCCAAACATCAGAGTGAATGAGATCAAAAGGAGAGCAAGCAAGAGATGAATTATTGTAAAAAGATAAAGTAGGTTGTTTGGCAGTTTGGCAAGAAATTGATGCCATAAGTGGAGGGTAGAGAAAGAAGAAGCAGCATAGAGATTTGGTACAGGAGGAATATGAAGATTCTCGAGTTTAAACAACCTTCCGACCTTACGTTCAGTCTCGATGATTTGTCCCGTCCGAGGATCCTGTACACGACAACCAGAAACGAAAAAAGTGACTTCAAAACCCAGATCAACAAGTTGACCAACAGAAATAAGATTGAAGTTTAATTTGGGAATATAATAAGTATCAGGAAGAGTAAGAGTTGACTGGGATATAGAACCCTTGTGTGTTGCGTGCAAGAGGGAGCCATTTGTAATATTGACAGAAGGTCCATTTGTAGTGGTAGACATGGACGAGAAAATATTACGCAATGGAGACATGTGATTAAAGCAACCCAAGTCAAAGTACCATTTAGAATTACCTGAAGGGGTGGAAAAAGTAGCAGGGGTATTACTAGAAACAGAGAGAAGACGCTGGAGAAGTGATGCAATATCAGATAGAGAGATGGGAGACGAGTTGAGTGGATCAGGACGTGGTGGGTGAGTAGGACAGGTAGTAATTAAATGTCCCGAGAGCTTGCAGTAACGGCAGAACAGTTGTGAACAATGGTAGCTAATATGACCTATCTGGTGGCATGTGCGACATTCAACAGAAGGACAGTCGGGGAAGAGGTGCTCAGAATAGTTACAGTTTCGACAGAATTTACCTTTTCTGTCGGTGGCAGCAAAAGCATCTGGCTTTTCCATGATAGTAATCACAAAGATCAAAGAGAGAAGAGAAAATGGAAATTTCAGAGCAGAAAATGAGAAATCAGAGTGCAGAATCGGAAAGAGCTCACAAAAAAATCTTAGGGAGGATCCCGCTTGTCTGCCACGTCAGCAGTGACGTCAGCGGAGCGATGACACGTGGCGGCGCTTGAGAGGAGCGACAGGCCACATTGGCGATGAGGTGGACTGCGGGTGGGCAACCGGGTCGGGTCGGGTCGTTCGCGGGTTACTGGAGCACAAGGATTGTGTCGCGACATGTGGGAGCGCGAGGATCGTCCGATCGGCGCCGAGATCCAACGGTTGCTGAAACTTCTGGAAGGAGAAACAATTGAGGTGGGCAGCAAGATTCCGGCGGCGCGTGAGGGCGCGTCCGGTGGCTTCTGGCGGCGATCTCGGCGGCGTTGGAAAGCTGACGAAGAGAAGAACACGATGATGCCGGAGGTGATGAACCAAAGCGTCAAAAACAGATCGAAAAACGAGAGCAAAGAGGCACTGTCGGAAGAGAAAAACAAGAAGGCTATGAACAAAAATTCATTGAAAAAAAAAACCTTAGGCTTTTGATACCATGTTAGATACAAGAGACCAAGCTAAGGAGAATATTTCTGTGTATTATTCAGTGTGCTGAAAGGTACAATATACAAGGAGTATTTATAGGTGCTAATGAATCATAGTAATAAAGGCATAATATCCTACAATTAATATACAGATATACTATATAAATATAGACGATACTAATTGATCTAAATTGATTCTAATGATTCTCTAACAATATACAATTAATTATATATATTAAGCAGTTGCAGTAGATTGTGGTGAAGCTTCCTCTATGACTATTTGCGGTGGTTGATCTTCATGACTGGCTTGCGGAGAAGCCACCGCAGAAGAGACAACTTGTGGTTGATCTTCACCAGTAGAATGTGCTGAAGCTTCTTCAACAGTTCCAAAAGGTGGAGGTTTATTATTATAGACTAGATAAATATCGAAAATTACGTGAAAATGAGCAAAAGCAAGTCCAAGAAAGCTTAAGAGGAAATTTATGGCCATTAGTTTTACAATAAAAGCATGGCTAAATACATAGAAGCAGCAAATTCGGTATATTGTGGGCATTGGAATGGCATGTTGCATCACAGCAAGGGAACCCCAAGAAACCAACTTGTGTACATCTCCATTCTTTATATCGTCTAATAAGAACGGGTAGAGAACACTTACAACAGTCCAAACTATCATTATGATTGTTGTATGAGCCTTGATATGGATTATCAATGAGTAGGATTGCCTCGAAATGCTTAACAAAGTGAGTAGGAGCCCAGAGAGCATAGGAATGCATGCACCGCATATAAGGATCTTTAAGGAGTCCCCGAATAAATGATCGGGGAGGCTGAGAGCGGTGGAGAGATGAATAATTATAGTAGAAGCAACACCCAGAAATCTCCACAGCTCTTGCTTGGGCGGTGGGAGTGCAAGGCATTTTAGTTCGTCAATCAGATTGCTATCAGTGGCAATTAGGAAATAACTGAAACTTATTCCCATAACACCTAACAACATCTTTGTTTTCATCAACTGCGCTGTAAGAACTCCACAGAAGAAATACAGCAATTCCTCGAATCCACAGCAAAACGACATGATAGCAAAGGCAAAACAGGAGACCACGCTGTATGCGTCTGGTGTCCCTTTCGAAGCTTTATCGGAGTAGAAGGAGTACACCGTGGTGGACGCCCAAACCAAGAATGTCACAGGAACTCCTCTGTGTTGGCCAAGAAAACTTACTTGTTTGGCAAACCAAACGAGGAATAAAACAATAAGACTAAACACCATATAAAGAATGATCTTTAAGGCGTTCCACTTTCCAAATAGGTCGTTGAAAGAGGAACTCAGAGCGTAACACAACAATCCAACTATGGCCGAAGCAATACTCAAAGCAAATCTCCATACCTCTTTCCGAGTAAGGTTGATGAGCTCAACGAATCCACACACTGCAAAAGTAAAAGTCAACGCTGACGCTTCTTTTTCGGTGTGCAGTTTGATGAACAAAAACAATCCAATCACACTTGAAACAACACTGCCTGCAAATCTATATACTTCTTGCTTCGTCAATTTGATGAACAAAGCAAATCCAACCATAGTTGAAGCCATCAAATAAAACAAATACTCATCATCTTCGTATGACAATTTCTTGGGCAAGCCCGAGAATGTCATCTTTTTCAACATTCAGATCAAATTACTTTCTTATGAATCCCAGTCAGTATTTAATTTATGTTCCTTTTTTTGGATGTTTTTCCGCCTAGTAGCACTAAGCTTTTCATTTTATTTAAACTTTTCCTGCGGTGAAGTCTCCAAACCGTGTTTTTTGACTTTTTGTCTTGGAAGCAATTGAATAAGAACTAAGAAGAGAGATAGTATATTGTACAAGGACATCTGTGGTGGCGAGACCAAAACAGTGGCTAAGGTGGCCAGGACAAATGTCGAATCTGAAAGGAACACGTGGCACTTTTCAAGAGAGTAGACCAGAAGAGTTAATTGGGTCAAGTACGATGAAATCGTTAATGGACATGGGTAAATAGTTTGAATCTCTAATCAAAATTAATTAAACTTCTAACTGAGAGAAATTGCTAACAGAGAAACACGAGTCCGCGACGGAATTCAGGTGCGCCGGCCAAAAAAGACCGTCAGCATGGCTTACGTTAACCTGAGCGACGCCGACGGGAGAAGTGAGAGGAAAAGGTTAGGCTAGTCCGGCAGCTACGGCACCGTATGGCCGACGCCCACGGAGAGTATCTGGGCGATGGAGAACGGGAGTTTCAGTAGCTGATAGGGTTCAGTGTGGGTCTGTCTTTATTGTTATCAGCTTTTTATTATTAAATGCTGGATTAGTTTTGCAATTTTTATTTAAGTATTTATCCATAAATTATTGCAGAATTTGCACTTTTTAAAATTTTAAAAAAGTTGGGTTACAAAATAAGTTTTTAATATTATTGTTACATTTTAATTATAAAAAATACTATTAAAAAGTTTGATTTTCACCTCTCTCTTTATAAATTAATTTAAAATTTA
>NC_029785.2:10455398-10467855 GCF_000816755.2 Arachis ipaensis
ATGATAAGTGAATTATGGTTTTGAAAACTATCCGGATAAATCGGTTTAATCGAAAACCGGCAAGAAAAACGATCCGATCCTCCTCCTAAAATCGTTAGACACGAAATCGCTTTAAACAGCTGAACCGGTCGGGAATCGGCCAGTTCTTAGAAAACGGCCAAACCCCACGCATGAGTCACCCACTCACACTTCACCCGTCCCCCTAAACTCGTTCGTGCTAGCCCTAGCCGCAGTCACACTTCACAATTCACACAATGTCTCCCTCTCCCTCCCCAGCCACAGCCCTAGCTCCCAACCCAAAAGCCTAGCCTCTTCCACGGATTCATTGCCGCCATCCATCGGAGGTGCCTCCTCCTTCTCCCTGTCCGAGACTGAAACCCCTAGCTCGGCACGTCGTCGTGTCGTCTTCTTGTTCGAGTTCGAGCTGCAAGTCATGGTCTCGCCGTCGTCGTCCTTCTCGTCTCGTCGGCGTTATCTTTCTCTCAGTCAAGGTTAGTGGTCTGAACTCTAAAATTAGGGATTTGTGAATCTGAACTCTGAAGTTAGTGATTGATTTCTGATATGTTACTGATTCTATTCTAATATGTGCTTTTGTTACTGATTCTGAAATTGAGTAATGGATTTGTTTATGAAATTGAGTAATGGATTTGTTACTGATTCTTTTTTAATATGTGCTTTTATTACTGATTTGTTACTAATTCTGAAATTGAGTAATGGATTTGTTTATGAAATTTTTTATGATAAACAAATACTTTAAGGTTCTAAGGTCTAACAGAAACAACAGTAAAAAGTATGCAAATTACTATTTACTAAAGCTCACTTTTACATGCTATTGCTGCCTATATAAGAGTGTAGCTACCATTAAAATTAGTAATCCTCATTAAATTACCTCAGCTATACCATTAATTAAATATCCTGAATACTAATATGCAGTTGCTATTTCAATCTGTATTCTACATAATACTGTCTAAACATGCTGCTGCTATTTCAATCAACATTCTGCAATATGCTTTAATCAAATGGCTCAAGATTGAATATGACGAGGCAATCTTCTTCAGGAAGCAACACGTACAGTGAGATTACCACCCCTAGAAGAATTGTTTCTCATAATCTCAAATCTGTTTTGATGTTTTTTGAGTTTGATCACTATCTTTTCCTTCATTGTCTTGTCTTTTTGCTCCTTTACTACTCTCCGATACTCTATGTTTTTGCAGTGTAACCTTTGCTCATTCTCTCTCCAGAAAGGCGATTATTTGTTGAGGATTGGTGCGGCAACTCTGGCTGGTTGATGGCGTAGGAGAAATTGTTCAACTGGCTTTAATGTTTAGACACATTCGTCTTATGTAACCTTTAGTTTGGTGCTTGTTAGTTTGGTATTTGATGTTAGTTTAGAAGCAGAAGCCATTTTGGAGTGAAATCAGTTTTACATCTTATTAGTTTGGTGCTTGTTGACTGAACCAAATTGGTAGAAAAATCTTCACCAAAAGCTATAATTATATTTTAGGATGTATATTTATAATTTATTTATTATTTTATTCTAAAACAGTTTTTTCGATTGAGCCACAGTTTTTTTGCAGGTTTTTCAATTCAGATCTTAAAGAACCATTTTCGTTTTTCTAAATTTCATGATTAAACCAAATAAGGAATCTATAAATCTAATCTAAAAATGAATAAAAGCCCCCGTCTTTAATTTTTTTTTTCCCTCTACATTGTCCTCTCCCCCTTAGTTTTTAATCCATTTATAAAAATCAGATTTATTCTTTGCCCAACCTATTTTTTGGACATTCAACCATTTTTCAAAACAAGTGTTTTTGTCTACTCACACTTTAGCTAGCCTATGTCACAGCCATTTTTTTGAAGTCAAAATTTCTTTAATGTTCCTGTGTAACACTCTACCATACTTAGTATTATGCTTAAGTCATAAGACTGAGATAGTAAGATATTACGACCTCTAAGAATAGTAATATATATATATATATATATAATAATAATAATAATAATAATAATAATAATAATAATAATAATAATAATAAAAGATATTTAACTAGTTGTCTTGAAAAACGGGTAAAACAAAATCGTAAAATAAAAAGCGCAACGCTCAGGAAAGGAATACTTGCATGCTAAGAAACCTAATAGGAACATGATAAAGATAAGCAAAAGAATAAAGGACAACCAAGGAAGCAGCATAACTAGCCCCTGACTCAGCCTGCGAAGCTAAGGCTGGCCGGAGGGTATATATATACATATAAACATACATAAGTGTTCTCAAAATATCCCAAAATACACTATAATATCAAAATAACTCCTATCTCTCCCTCAACCTCTAAGAGGAGCAGCATACATAAGTTACTTGGAGAGTAAGCTAAACACATATATACATATATACAGCCAGAAGCCAAAATACACCCAAGGACTATTTTGCTTTCTAGGATCCAGACGCCTAGCGAGGAGCCTCTCGACTTGCATCTGAAAAACAACAATACAATATGGAATGAGAACCGGAGGTTCTCAGCATGGTAAAAGTTCCACGCGTATAATAAATAAGGTCCTGAGAATGCCATAGGCAATCCTAGAACTTCGTTATACACTTATCCAACCTAATTACTAAACAAAAACCATAAACAGGGTATGTATTCTAAATCTACCTAACTTACTCAATTTCAATCCACACCTATCACCAAACCATTTCTCCATTTCCTCCATCCCTCCATCATCCATAATGCAACAGGAACAAACAACCAAACAAGTTCAAGCACAAGTAATGAACAGATAATACAAGTAGCAAATATACAAGTAGCAGGTGATATATATCAATTAGGCATTCCCAATTAAGGCATAGCAAATAAAGCACACATATGCATATGATGAATGTCTATCCTACTGGCCGTGAGCTCACGTGTCGGTTATTTTGCCAGAACCCGACACATCTGGTAGTTAACCCAGACATTGGTCTCTAAGTTGCGCATCTCCAGGAGGATCATAAACGAAAGAGAGTGTCTTTCCACATCGAAGGAGTGTGCCTTTCCACCTTCTCCTGGAGGATATACGAAGGAGAGTGCCTTTTCACATCGAATGAGTGTGCCTTTCCACCTTGCCACTAGAGAAGAATGTGGAGAAAACAATACGAAGGAGAGTGCCTTTCCACCTTCCCCACATCTGCATCACGACAAGAGAGGAAACTTCTGTCCTCAACTTGCCATATCGACCATTTCGGCCACACATAGTCATTCCCAAATCTCATCATTTATCATCATTATTTCCTTACATTCGTTCTTTATAGCCATAACAACATGTATTCATTTAGCTTTCACATCATTCTCTTATAATTCATCACGTTTACCTTTTCGGGTCCCGACCAAACTATTTATCAAACTCTTCTCAACCTCTTTAATATCGAATAATCTTAAAATCAACCCAACTCTAACATTAAATCAATTACATCACACGAAAATTAAACTTTAACTTTTTGAACCTATGACTATCACTAAGACATCCTCGACACTCTATTTTCTTTTCTATTTTTAATATAACAAATGAACTTGGAATTACGTAAACTTTATGTCTAGGCGTTCATCTTGAAATAAGCTTTCTAACAAACCAAAGATCAAAATTTTCTGATTTCTCTAGCCTCAGGAATAAAGAAAAAACTGTGACTGCTCTGCAGTGCATAAAACCAGAAAAACAGCAGCAGCATGTGATATTCAAAATTCAATATAAAATCCAAGTTAAATCCAACGACTTTAAAAATTTATGTAGTTAAACTTTACTCATCCAGGTTTCTTTCTCAATTGGTTCTGAGTTAATAACATTTTTATTGAAGAAGTTACATTACTTGGAAGTTAAGTAAAAATGAGTCAAAATCTGTTTTAGAAACCAACAAGCTTAGTACCTTTCAATTTGAATAACTTTTATTACAAAACTCCAATTAAGCTAAATTTTGGTTTGGAAATTCCTAGCTCATCTAGAAACAAGTGTGTCTTAGTTGCAACCCAATTGCTATTCAATTATAAGAGTTACAAGTATTGGAAGTTGGTGCATAGCTTGCTGAAATCTGTTTCTTTTCAGCTTTGACTACCAATATTCAAAAATTCACAACTCCCAATCCTCAACTCTTAAAATTCTGAAGTTTTAGAGCAATAAAGCAAGTTAATCAAATTTTATAAAAAAATTGGTTTCGCTCCAAAACTCAACTCGTAGAAGTCGCAGCAAGACAAACAAGTTGCTGCTCTGTTTGACCTTTACTGCTGCAGGATAGATTTAACAATCTAACTTTAAAAATTTGCCATAAATTATATATTTAACAAAAAGGTCCCAAATATTCTCAATTAAATTCCAATGCATATATACCCACTTAATCTACACCTAATACATATACATATTCCAATTTCAGTTTTTCCATAATAAATACAAGATTAAGCTAGGGTTAGGGTATCCTTACCATACCCATATGCTCAATAGCTTGAACCCATAAATTCCGGAAGCTAACTTGAACCTAGAACACAAGAATTAAACAATTTTTTAACTTAATCGTTCATGAATTTCTGAAATTAGGGGAAGCTGGATGAGAAGAAAATAATGAGTTACCTACCAAATTGTTCTATGGGTTTCGTAGAGCTCGTCGCGGTAAACGTGTAGTCACAAACGGTTCGTCAATCGGAGCTCCGGATCAAAAGTTATTGAGAGTTAAAGTTTGAGTGAGGGTTAGGGAGCTCTCTTTCTCCCCCAACTTGTTTGGCGTGTTGGATGTAGAATTGGGAAGTAGAGCTTCTGTCCCCTTTTTAAGTATGGGTCCGGTTGGACCCACAGGTCCGATTTGGATCCCGGTTCAATCGGTTCGGTCTTTTCGGTCCAATTTTGGGCCAAATTTTCGAAATTAGTATCAAAATTCTTGTTTCGACGAGCTCTATCCTATTTTGATATTGGTTTTACATTTTTAACTTTCCTAATTAAAATTTAAATTATTGACTAATTATTTACCAATTTTAGCGGGGTTTACATCCTGCAGTAAACCTCACAAATTTACCGCGCTCAACACTAAGTTCTTTTGAGTTTTGACAAAGTGTTAATGCACTCATGGGTAAGACTCGCCACTTGCCACATGTCAGCATGTCATCATTGGCCAGTTAAACATCAGCCACCTAAAATTAGGGCTGCACATGAATTGGATAATATCCACATATTCGCGATAATTATCCGTATCTAATCCACATTTTGCGGATATTATCCAATCCGCAAAGTCATCGGATCAGATCAGATCCAATCCGTATTCTGATAAGATCGGATAGCAAATATTGTGTTGATACCCGCGGATCTGCACCTTTAATTAGACTAAGCCTTGCTAACCAAATACCCTTAAGAGCTTTGAAATTACAACTCCTGCAATAAATGCCATAACAATATATCCAACACTACTATACATACTTTGACGCAAATTCTCCTTAGATTTTTCGAATTGAACTTTTAACCCAGTCAATCTTTTTCCAAACTCCTTCACTTTGTCATGAACAACATGAAAAGTACCTTTAAGTTGAACTTGGTTCTGCTTCAACCCACCAAAATCAAGACTCTTGATAGTGTCCTCATTAAAAGAAGAAACATACTCATCAAACCATGCAAAAAACTTGCAATGAACTGCTGAAATCTGTAAGATGTGAAAAACATTGTAAATATTAAATTAGATTCTGAGTGAAATAAAAAAAAGTACCTTGAAGTATAGGCAGCCAAAGAACAACCTCGCTGGATTTAACTCCGTTCCTGACATGAAGAGAATGGCATGAGTACCACAATTACATTTTGGGGCAACCCATTTCTTCTTCTTTCTCGATCCCATACTCGAACTAGAATTCATACTCCAGCTTTTAGACTCAACAACATCTCTTCCACCTCGTCGTTTGGAAGCGGACAAACGCTCACCACTTCACGCCATGGTCTTTTAGAGTTTAGAGACTAGTTATGCATGAGGAAGACCGTGTGAGTTTCAATTGACGAGGAGGATGACATATAAACCCTAATCCTTTGCAAAGCAGTGACGTTTTTGTTACAAAAATAGGGACAAATCGATCCACGTCCATCTTTCACTAGCTATCGTGGCACTTAACGGACAACTCATTGACACATCATCAACGTTAAGAGATATGTATGTCACTTCCGTTAATCCTTGACACTGGAGATGACGGAAGGACCGTCATGTCTCACAGTACGTTAGGACAGGGACCGAGTGGTCTCAATTTTTTGAACAAAGATCGCTTTGTCCTTCGGAGTAATAAATAGGGACCAGATTGAAACTTTACTCCTCATCTTTTTACTCTCTTTCTTTCTTGCTTTCACCACGTGCACAGCTTCAAAAGCTTTCTCACCAAGCTAAGTGATCACCGAGGTAGCTTCACGGCTGCCGCACTCTAATAATTAATAAAATTATGAAAGAATAAAAAAAAGAAAAGATGAAGAATTTTTATTGATTGTTGATTGATTGAATTATGAAAGCTACTAAAGATAAAAGTAAAGATAAGATAAGAAGATAACATAAAGATAAGATAAGATAATAAAGTCTAAAATTGTAACTAAATTTATATATTCTGTTGGGCTGAATTTTTGGGCCATGAGACTTCTTTATTGTTGTCATGGGTTAAGGTGAAAAACTGGTTTAATACACCTCCGCAAGTTGAAGGATGAAAGATGTCAAGAACACCAAGTTTATTGAGATTAAGATGGAAGGGTTGAGAAGACAAAGGCTTGGTGAAGATGTCAGCTAGCTGCCCAGAAGAAGAAATGGGGAGAAGTTTCATCACTCCAGCTTGAGCTTTTTGTCGAACCAAGTGACAATCAACCTCTAAATGTTTGGTCCGTTCATGAAAAACTGGGTTAGCATCAATATGAAGAGAACTCTGATTATCACAATATAAAACTGGTGGGCGGACAAGAGAGATGCATAAAAATTATAACACATTTAGTATCCATTGAAGTTCACAAGTTATGTTGGCAAGTACACGATATTCTGCTTCAGTGGATGAGAGGGTAACGGTGTTTTGTTTCTTGGTCTTCCAAGAGACTAAAGAACTGCCTAAGAAGATACAATAGCCTGTTAAAGACCGTCGAGTGTCAAGACATCCGGCCCAATCAGAGTCACTGAAATCGAGAAGCTAAATTTCTGATTCTCTTGAAAAAAAAGTCCTTTGTTGGGGCTAGTTTTCAGATATCGTAACACATGCTTGGCAGCTTGAAGAAGAGATTCAGTAGGAGATGCCATAAATTGACTTAATTGTTGAGTGGCATACATGATGTCTGGTCGAGTAGTGGTGAAATAGATAAGACACCCAACTAAACGGCGATATACAAAAGGGTCAGATATCAAGGAACTTTTGTCTTGATATATTCTTGTGGTACTTTCCATTGGAACAGAGGCAGGTTTAGGACCTAATAAACTAGAATCCTCCAAAAGATCAAGACAATATTTTCTCTAAGATAAGCAAATTCCCTTCCCTGATTGAGAAATCTTAATACCTAAAAAATATTTTAATGGACCTAAGTCTTTAATTCGAAAGTGTTAGTACAAAATAGATTTAATGGCAGCAAGTTCAGAAATGGAATTACCAGTGAGAACAATGTCGTCAACATAGACTAGAAGGATAGAAATTTGAGTACCAGTGAATTTAACAAATAGACTATAATCAGATAAGGTCTGCTGATATCCATGAGATAGCAAAAGATGAGAAAGTTTCTCATACCACATACGACTATCTTGTCGTAAACCATACAATGACTTCAGCAGCTTGCAGCATTGATTCGATCGAGGAGATGTAAATCCGGGTGGCAGAGTCATATAAACCTCCTCAGAAAGATCCCCATGTAAGAAAGCATTATTGACATCGAACTGATGTATGGGCCAATGATTCATAGAGGCCAATGCCAAAACTAATCTGATGGTGGCAGGCTTGACAATAGGGGAGAAGGTTTCCAAAAAATCAACACCTTCAGTCTGAGTGAACCATTTAGCCACAAGGCGTGCTTTATATCGATCAACTAAACCATCAGGCTTGCGTTTGATGCGATAGACCCATTTACAGCCAATCGGCTTAACGCCTGTAGGGCAATCAACAAGACGCCAAGTTTTGTTCAACTCAAGAGCATCTATCTCATCTTTCATAGCACTATGCCAATTAGAGTGTTGATTGGCGTCCTTAAAAGACTTTGACTCAACATCAGAATGTAGAGATAAAAGAAACTTATGATGAGAAGATGAAAGAGAAGAAAAAGACATAATTGAAGATAGAGGATAACGACACTTTGAGGGAGAGAGATTTGTGGAGGTGAGAGGGGAATTACACAAGTAATTAGAGAAATATGCTGGAGGTCAGTGAGGTCGGTCGGAATGACGAGGACGGGATTGCTCAGGTGACGAGGAAGGTGACATGGGATGAAGAGGTGATGGTGGGTTAGTGTCTATTGCGAAAAGAGGGGAGGTTGTATGACTTGAAATAGATTCAGGGGTCATGGGTTCAAGTTGGTTAGGACACGGCGGTGAGGAAGAAAGAGGGGTTGTTGGAGAAAAGAAAGAATTGGATGGAAGTGGGTCAATTGGTATGGGTGAGGATCCAATTGGAAGACTAATTGAATCTTGTTTTTGAGAATGCGTGTTTGGCAATGTTAGGCTAAGTGTATGGAATTGGACATTTTTTGTGACTAACGGCAAGATCATTTCATAAAAAATCACATTTCTAAAAATCTTAATTCTTTTATCTTCTAAAACATAAACAATGTATCCTTTAAAATCATGTTGAAAACCAATAAACACAGCCTTTTTGGCTCTTGGATCAAATTTTGATCTGTTTGCCATTAGGGTAGAAACAAAACATAAGCATCCAAAAATTTTAAGGTCATGATAATTTGGTGGATGATTAAATAAAATCTCAAATGGTGTTTTAAAATTAATTGCGGATGATGAAACTCTGTTAAGTAAATAAACAACATGTTTAACAGCATAAGACCAAAAAGATGTTGGTATATTAAATTGAAACATAAGAGCACTATATTCAAAATATGTTGATGATTGTGTTCTACCCTTCTATTTTGTTGAGGAGTTTCAACACAACTACGTTGATGACTAATGCCCTTTGAAGCATAAAAATCATGTAAAATAAATTCTGGTCCATTATCGGAACGAATATCTTTGACTTTAGAGTTGAATTGTGTTTCAACCAAAGAAATAAAATTTTTTACATGATTTTGCACTTCTCCTTTTGATTTTAATAAAATTACCCATGTAAAGTGACTAAAATCATCAACAATAGTAAAAAAAATATTTATGATTATGAATAGAATTTTGTCGAAACGGACCCCAAATATCAAAATGTAATAAATCAAAACTTGCATTGCCTTTGTTAAAATTTTGAGAAAATGAACGTTTCTTTTGCTTAGAAAGATGACAAACGTCACAAGCCTCATCATGATGCATAGGGATAAAAGAAAAATATTTATGTAAATGATTAAGTCTTTGTCCAAAAAAGTGTCCTAAATGAAAATGCTATATATTTGAAGGTATAATGGGTAGGAATTGGATGAAATTTATGGAATGTATAGTTGATGGATTTTTACTAAAATTGGGTTTAAGGACATATAATCCCTCTCTCATTCTGTCTAAATTAATCATCCCCAAATTGTTGCTCTGTAGAGTGCAAGAAGAAGATGAAGAAGTGGGTACACATTTGAGTGTTGAAGTAATTTTTGAGATGGAGATAATATTAAAGTTGAAATGAGGTAAATAAAGAACATCATGAAGAACTAAGGATGGTAAAAATTAAACAATGCCTTTATAAGAAACAGTAATTTGAGTACCATTTGATAAATGAACAATAATAGAAGAAATTTATGTGTAAGAAATGAACCAAGATAAATTTGATGCAATGTGATCTGTAGCACCAGAATCAATGATCCAAGTGTTTAAAAATAAATCTCGATTTGAAAAAATTGTTAACAATAGAAAAAGTATTGAAAGAATAAAGATAATGAGTTGTTGGACTTGACAAAAGCCCAAGTTGGTTTGAAGGACGAGTTTTTTTATTGGAAGAAATTGTCATGAAAAAAAAATTTTGGGCTGACGAGAGGCTCCTGATGAAGTTGCTGGTATGCCCTTTCTCCTTGACTTCGGATAGAGTAGAGAGGCCACTCAGCAATTCGAAGAAGATGCTTTGAGCTAAATTGGAAGGTTAATTATTCATAATAGGAGGGGAGGTTGAAGGGATTTTAAGATTTGAATTAGTTGGTTTATCTATGGATGTCAGCAAAGCTCAAAAGGAACTCTGATATCATAATAAAATTGTGAAAGAATAAGAAAAGAAAAGATGAAGAATTTTTATAGGAACTCTGATATCATAATAAAATTGTGAAAGAATAAGAAAAGAAAAGATGAAGAATTTTTATACTAAAGATAAAAGTAAAGATAAGAAGATAACATAAAGATAAGATAAGATAATAAAAGCTAAAATTGTAATTGAATTTGTGGGTCGTGAAACTTCTTTATTGTTACCATGAGTTAAGGTGAAAGAATGGTTTAATAATAACAATACAACTAGGTATCCTTTAAAAATGGTACAATGTTCAGCCTTTTATTACAATAGTTTTAAAAAAAGTAAAACAAATGCATCTAAAAATTATGAATAGATATAATGTCTTTTTAAAATTAAATACACATTCAAAATACAAACTAAATAAAACTGAAATTTAAAAATTTAATTTTAATTTTAATTTTCTGTTTCAGATTTAATATTTTTAATTATTAATATATTACAATTTAAATACACATCCAAAAATCAAATTAATTAAAATTCAAAATTTTGATTTTAAAATTTTAAAATAAACCTTAAACCATCTAATTATTAACTAATACCATACAAAATCCTGAAGGAAGCAAAGCAGTCATATTCGCCGCACATCATAAACCCAGAGGCGCACGCCGTCCGTGGTTGGTCATCCTTTGCCGATGTTCATCCGCGCTACCTTCCTCCTCGACGCTCATCCTTGATGCCGCCTTCCTCCTCCTCGGCGCTCATCCACAACGCCGCATTCCTCTTCATCGGCGCTCATCTTCGTTGCCGCCTTCCTCCTCCTCGTCGCCGTTCGTCCGCATCAGTGTCGCCGTTTGTCCGCGTCGAAAACGTACCTAGGGTTTGAATGGGTCTCTATTCATAGAGTTTTTCTTTACGCATTCTCTGACACCATTACTTTTCTTATTATTCTGTATAAATTTCTTTTTTTTTAATTAAAAATCGAATAAAATTGCTTGAAGAGATTCTCATACATATTGCAATGTTAAATTATTTTTGCATGTGTAATTTTTGTATTTTGGAAGTGTTTACGTTTTTCATTGAGTTTTAGATGTGTTTACGTGAGTTTTAGTTGTGTGCAGGAAAATATTTTGTGAGTTTTACTGCTGCCTGGTTGTTCTATTCTCATACTTGTGTTGAGGATTTATTTGTTTTTATTGGTGATTTTTTGTTGAGGGTTTTTCCTTCAAATTTCAATCTTTAGCCAAAAAGTGATTAATCAACTTATCATCGATCATTTATTGATTTACATATTATACAGCTAATCATTCTCTTCTTATAAAATTTGAGTAGTTTTGAAATAGAATACCAATAATCAAATGCTCAATCATTGAGGCGTTATTCTTTTAAAAACTTTGATGATAACCGAGAGTTCTAGTGATTACTAACTTTGAATATGTAAGTCGTGTTTTCTTTAACTATCAGTTATTTGGTGATTTGGATTGTGTAAACGTATACTTTTGGATATGTAATATTATCAATTTTGGATATGTAATAGGTATAAATTTGAAGCATCGTCTTCAAGTTCTTAAGGTGGAGTTATTACTACGACTACTACTTAGGGAGGTAATTTATACAATGTAATTGGTTATTCTGTATAAGTGTTTTTGCTTATTTGTACAGTGTGTCCAACATAGTTTGAACGATGTTTATTGAATTTAGAAGCAGCTTAACGAGTTATAATAGACTGCCACTATTATATGCATGGATTTTAGCTAGGTTTGGAATTTTGCTTTCACTTGTTCAATTCGCTATGTTTCCCTGGAGCTAACTGGTTGTGTTTGGATTTTTTTTAATTGTGTTGTTAAATCTTCTTTATTTTTAATGACCCGTGTTTTGTGAAAACGGTTGCTGATTGTATCATTGTATGTTAATTATCATGCTTTTAGTGGAAGTACGGTCCTTTTTGTAAAATCCTGAAAATTAATAAATAATTAGCTAATAAATTAATTATTAATCTAAAAAATTAGAAAATAAAATTTTATAGTGTAATCTGGTAGAGTTAATTAAAATATGAATTTAGACACTTGATGAGTCCATATTTTCCGATATATTTTAGCTTAATTTGGATGGATTTCATCATATATACTCACACTTAAGCACCAAAATAGCATGCTTTTGTGTTTGATCCCTAAAGT
>NC_029785.2:10468122-10470815 GCF_000816755.2 Arachis ipaensis
TTAGAGCTAATTAAAATAAGAATTTTGACAGTAACTCAAAGCACTAATACTCATGAGCTTCAGCTCATTTCCCTTCAGCCACACATTGAAACACGTTGGAAATTGAAGGGGGAAAGGGGGAAGAACACAAACCCTCACTCAATAATTCAACCTAACTTTTGATTTGGAGCTCTGATTGCCGCACCGTTTACGGCTACGCGACCGCAGTGTCGAGCTCTACAAAACTCAATTCTTGATTAGGTATGAAACTCACTTCTCATTTTCAGTTTCCTTCTCCCTAATTTCGAAACTCAATGTGAATGCATGTTAAATTTTGTATGATTTCGGTGTTTAGGTTCGAATTAGCTTGTGGATTTTGTCGGGTTTAGCTCCTTTGGGGTGTGAGCAAAGTAAGCTTCTTCAATATCTGGGTGTAATGTTGAGTAAGTGAATTCTATGTTAATTATAATGGTAATTATATTGTTAGATTGAAAATTGGTTGAGAAGTGGAATTAATTTAAGGATTTGAAAGTTTGAGATCGATTTTGGAAGCTAGGTTTGTTGGTGAGGGGCTGTGTTGATCAGTTTGTGGTGCGATAACGCTTAAGGTGTTCCAGGTTTATCGGAGAATCGGCCAAGGTATGGTTTCGGTTTCTCGTATCTAAAATGTAATGTGTTATGAAAACTTAGATTAGTTGACCGTATGATAAGATTGAATTATTTATGTTGTTGATGCTTGAAATTGGTAAATGGTAATGACGATGTTATTGGAATGTTGATGTTGTTGATGACTTGGGTTTTGGTTGGTATTTATGAGGCTTAGCTAATTAAGGGTGTTGTTAGTGAGTTAAAGCAACTTTTGTGGAGAATGATGGAGTGTATATGCATATTGTTGATGATTTTGTATAAAGATGCTTTGGAAATGAATTATTGTGTGAAAATGATTGAAATTGTGAAATTGGTGTAATATGGAGTAAAATGGTGCATTGAATAATGATTGGTTTTGGTTGATATGGTTATGGTAAGTTTTGAAAAGGTTGGAATAGAGGTGTTTTGAAAATTGAGGTTTAGTAATTTCAATGAAAACTTTGATTTTTGGACCAACTCTGACGAGTCATAACTCGAGTTCCAGACCCCTAAATTCTTTCAAACTTATGTCATATGAAGATTGGATCCGTGAAGTTTACGCCATTCGAAGAACGGATGAAAAATGTTTTAAAACGAGAAAGTTATGCGCATCAGAAGTTCGGTGTGCAAAACGGAAATTCTACAGCACTTATCATTTTTACCCATTCTGTAGAACTTGCATACGTGACACTGCACGCGATGCGACCAATCTTTTCGGTTTCGGAATGTCGCGTACGCGAGCAGGGAAAAATCCACCCACGTGTACGTGTGGCCCACGCGTACGCGTGACCCCTGAAATCAGCAAAGTGAATTTTGTGTTTTAAAATATAATTTTGAACCTCTAAACCTCCATTTTTTACTCTTTAAGACCCTTAATTGAGTTATAATGGTAATGAAGTAGGTTGAACTAGGAAGGGATAGTGACCTAGAGGTGAAGAGAGGTTTTGAAGTGGGGGATTTGAATTGAAAAGTGTGGATAAAGCGAGTAACTAAGTAACGAGGTATTTGCAATGTTGAATGTGAGTATGTTTGTAATTTTATCTCTCTGGTTGTAAGGGTGACAGGGCACAGATACCCTCTAATGGTGACAGGGCACAGATACCTTCTAATGGTGATAGGGCACAGATACCCTCTAATGGTGACAGGGCACGGCTTCCCTCTAATGGTATTAAGGCACAACAGAGAGACTGTGCCTGGGTTAGCTACCGGACACTTTGGTTGGCTTGATAATCGACAGATGAGACTCATCAACTATAGGACAGGTATGCATCATATGCATCTATGTGTTTGTTTGGTGTGTTTTGTTTGAAATGCCTAACTGATTGCATAAACTACTTGCTACCTGTTTATTTACTGTATCTGAATCCTAATTGTGATTTCCTTGCATGTAATAATTGTGTTTGAAACGAATAGTTCCAGTGGCGATTGGGAGGTTCGGAGGAGTTAGAAAGGGGAGTGTTAGACTAGAAAGAAGATCCTTAGTTAGTGGCCTAATTTACTTTTGGTTTAGTTATGTTTTATAAGTTTAATTCATATGTCGGAAGTTCTAGGATTACCTACGGCTTTTCCGGGACAATATATGTTAGATATGTGGGCACTGTTACCATGCTGAGAACCTCTGGTTCTCACCCCATACATATGTTGTGGTTTTCAGATGCAGGACGCGAGTCACCTCGCTAAGGCATGCTGGAAGCTTCTAATAGCGGAGATCTTTGTCTTTGGGGCTTTATTTTGGATATATGTATATATATAGATACTTTTATCTCCACTGCTTATGTATTTGATGTATTAACTTCCTCTTAGAAGTTATTTTGGAGAAATAGGTTCTGTAAACCTTGTATTTTAGCATCTTTTGTGTTCTCTTATATATATATACTTATGTGCTCTGGCCAATTTATCTTCACGAGTCGAGTCATGAGCTTTGCTATTTGTATATTGGAACTCTTTTGTTGATATCCATATTAGCTTTCTCTTACCTTACTCCATTACGTTATCGCTTCATAGGTGTTGCGCTTTTCGTTTTTGACGCTTTATTTTTTTAACTTTTCTTCAAAGACTTCTAGATATAAATATTTTTCAACTATATA
>NC_029785.2:10470858-10475680 GCF_000816755.2 Arachis ipaensis
ATATATGTATATAATTTTATTTTTAGAGGTCGTAATACCTCACCACCTCTGTCTTATGACTTAAGCATAAGATTTTGTGTGGTAGGGTGTTACACTTTTACTACATTATTACTTGTGGAATGTTTAGGGTCCATAGTCTCCTATGATATATGAGTTTTGGATATATTGATGAAATAATTACCGTAGATTATTGTCATTCGAGATGTGTTTACGTTGTCCTCTTAATTCTGGAAGTGTTTCCGATCAAAACTTTATGTTTAATCTTATGATGTGAACACTGAACTTTGTCCTTTTTTCATGACTTTTGGATGTGTTAATGAA
Organism: Arachis ipaensis; assembly: GCF_000816755.2. NCBI lineage: Eukaryota > Viridiplantae > Streptophyta > Magnoliopsida > Fabales > Fabaceae > Arachis > Arachis ipaensis. The sequence goes on from NC_029785.2 coordinate 10,471,180, forward strand.
ATACCCAAGAATCATTTTTAATAACTTTGGATGTGTAGTTGAGTGTAATTTTTTTCTTGTATACAATATGGACTAAATCCCCAAAGTCGTCATTGAGTGTAGTTGAGTGTAATTTTATTCAGTTACTCAAGTGTAAAAGACTAGGATGGAGTGACGCCAGTAAACAAATTGATTAAAGCAACAACATAATGATAATCTTGCGTTTTTTTTTTAAATAAAATGCTAGATGACACTGTTTTGCATAATGAGATTCTTGCTCTATTTATATTAATTTACTATTATTTTTAGGGGAATATTATATAACTTTTAGTGCTCTCTGATTTTTCTATTATCATACTTGTGTTGAAAGTTTGTTGGCTATTTTTTTTGGGGTTTTTTGCTGATTATCAATTATTTGGTGCGCAAAGCATGTGATTTAGGTTGTGTAAATAGATAATTTTGAATGTGTAATCTTATAAATTTAAATTTGTAATCTTATCATAGGTATATGAGTTTCAGATGTGTTGATGAAATAATTAGCGTGGATTATTATGATTTGGGATGTGTTTATGTTGTTTCCTCAATTCTACAAGTGTTTTCGGTCAAAACTTTATGTTTAACCTTATGATATGAATAATGTGCAGTCTAGAATCATAATGCCAATTAAAAAACATACTTTGGCTGGTCCAATGAAAGAAAAATAAGCAGCTAGTAAGGCTTCTGATGACAGACTTAATGAATCTAACGATAACAATATCAAAAAGAAAGTTTGATATATTAAAATGAATAAACACTAATGCTCAAATAAGTAATAAACATTTCAACTAATACTACAATAATATATGTTAGATATATTTTTCTTCATAAGATCTAAAAAACTTAACTTAATTATTGATTTTAATAATTTTTAAAACATTAATGTTCAAATAAGTAACGAAAAAATTCAACTAATAATAAAATAATAAATATTAGATGCATTTTATCGAATCAAATATCAAAAGATTAATTGTATTTTTAACGTTTATATTTAAATTCTAGAATTTATAATTTTGGATGTGTTTCAAAAATATTTTGTATATAACATCATACTATTAGATGTGTTATAATTAAAAAAAAAACAATTTTTATTAACATACCATCTATATCTTCTTACTTAAACTTTTGATTTTTTATGCATCTTTACTCAAACTAATTAAGTATAAATTACTTTATTTGTCACAACTCTATTATTAAAATCAAATAAGATCAACCTAGTTCTAATTAAATAAAAATAGATTATTATGTTTATTTTTAAATATAATTAAAGATGTTGATCATGATATTTTTTAACATACTAGGATAAAATAAAAAAAAAATAAAAAATAAATAATCATATAAACAATAGGACAAATAATAATAATAAGGGATAAGTATGATTTTGGTCCCCAACGTAGAGGCTGAAAATTTATTTCGTCCTCGACCTTTTTTTCGCTCTAAAATGGTCATCAAGGTTTCAGTTTATTTTAAAATCGTTATTTTTACCAAATTTATTTTTTTATTACCAAACTACCCCTCATTAAAAAAATTATAAAATAAAATAAATATAGAGGGAGGGGGGAGGGAAGGGGACCGCCGCACCACCGCACCGCCGCCCGCCGCCTTGCCGCCCTGCCGTACCGCCACCGCACCACCTTCTTCTTCTCTGCCGCACCGCACCGCACCACCGCACCACCACCTTCTTCTTCTTTTTCTTCTTCTTCTTCTTCTTCTCTACTGCACTGCACCGTAGTGACCGCACCTGGCACCACTACACCACCTTCTTCTTCCTCTTCTTCTGTGAACTAGATTTTTTGTGAAATTTTTGGATTTTTTGTGAAATTTGTTGTGAAATATTGTTGTTGCTGAAATTTGAATTTGGAGTATTGTTGTTGCTGAATTTGTTGATTATTGTTCAAAGTGCATATTGCTTGAATTTTCTGATGATGATTGTTAGAATATAATTAGGACAAATTAAGGAAATGCAGTAGCTAATAATTAAAGGGTATTAGAGCTCTAGATCCGAAAAGTCAAGAGTTTGATCCTTGGTGAATCCTAAAATCAGCTAAAGCTTTTGGGATGAGTGGTATCATAACATGGTATCGGAGCCATGGTATCCTCCTTGAAGAGGATAGGTTGTTTTCCTTGTGGTGAAATCACCGTAGTTTTTGCATTTTTTTTCTGTGCCATTTTTCTTTACCTTTTGTCACTCATTTGATGCTTTTTCACCTTACTGACTAGCCTATTCTCTCCGTCTTGTGTATTTTCGAGTCGAATGATCAAACACCAATGTCATTCGCTGTTTTCCTATTCTCATGAAGAAATCATATAGTTTTTGCTCTCTTTCGCCAATTTCGTCTGCATTCTCTCGTGGCAGTTCCGTCTGCGTTCCCTCGTGGCAGTTCCATCTGCGTTCTCTTATGGCAGTTCCATCTGCGTTCTCTTGTAGCAGTTCTGTTTGTGTTCTCTCGTGGCAGTTCCATCTGCTTTTTCTCGTGGCAGTTCCGTCTGCGTTTCGTTTCGTCTGTGTTTCCTTGTGGCAGTTCCGTCTGCGTTTCTTTCCAGCAGTTCCATCTGCACTTCCTTCAGATAGCGGCAGTTCCGTCGGTGCTTCCTTCAAACTAGCGGCAGTTCCACCTACGCTTCCTTCAGACAAGCGGCAATTCTGTCTGCGCTTCCTTCAGACAAGCGGCAATTCCTTCTGCGTTTCTTTCCGGCAATTCCGTCTGCACCTATTTTATCAGTTTATACAGTTTTTTTTTCTCTTTATTTCGTTGTTTTAAATAAGTTTCAAACTCAAGTTGTCACTTGAGTTTGAGGGGGGATGTTAGAATATAATTAGGATCAATTAGAATTATTTAGTATATCTGAATATTTATTATAGAATATTACGTCTTTATTATTACGATTCTCTTAGTCCCTATAAATACCCTTTTATATTGTATCATTCCACACAACTTGAGTAGACAACTTGAATACACTCAATAATACACAAATTCTTTCTCCAGTTTAGTCTCTTGTTTCTAACAATGATGATAATGATGACCATGATGATAATGGTGGTGGTGGTGGTGAGTTCTTGTTCAGCTTGGGCTTTTGGTTGATTTTGGGAAAAGTTCTGATGATGATGATGACAACCATGATCAGTGGCGGAGCTTAGTTCAGACAAGGGGGCCATGGCCCCCCAAACTTTTTATAAAAAATTTAGTAGTACTTTTTTAAAAGATAAAAAATAGTTCAATTGACTTAAATACTTTACTATGACTTAAAGTATCTAATAAGTTCAATAAACAACACTCTCTCTATTTTTAAGTTAAAATATAAAAAATTAGATCTTTTTTATTTATTTAATTTAATATTATTTTATATTTTACTATTTATTTAATTTTATTTTTTATATGATAAAAAATAATAGAATATTCAATAAGTATTAATATTATTGTATTTGTATAAATTGATAAAAAAATTCAATAAATATTATAAATTTTAATATTTGTCCTTCTAACTTCTTCTTTACATATTTTACAGGATATATATTCAAATTTTTATATAAAATAATAATAAAAATCAAAGAATTGATACATTTTTTAAGAGGAAGGCTAATATTTAAGAAGGAGAACATATAACTTTTACAATATCAACACATGTAGATAGTTCTTCTATTTTAATGAATCACGAATAAAGTGAGATATAACCTTCAAAAGTTCAAAAAGTTACATCTGATGACTTTAACCTTAACTTTTTGGAACGAGATCTTGAAAAACGGCTTTAAATTTGGCAATATCACCCAAACCATAAAGATGAGATTAGACGAGCTTATCTTAAATGGGGTCCATATCAAAAATATTTTGACAATTATTTTCTATCTGGCCCCCCAAAATTTTGTTTCAAGTTCCGCCACTGACCATGATGATACTGGTGGTGGTGGTGGTGGTTCTGGTTGGGCGTAGGCTTCTGGTCTGGTGGTGGTGGTGGTTGATTTTGGGGTGAAGGGAGAAGGATATTTTCGTCCGAAAGGCAATTTTAAAACAAACTGAAATTTTGGGGACCATAATTTTTAAAATTTAAATTAATTTTAATTATAAATGTGTATCTAAAAATAAAAATATATTTTAATTAAAAAAAATTAAATAATATTAAAAACTGACTAAATGACTGAATTTTGTTGTATAATTAGCATTTTCTTAATAATAATTATCAGCCACCGGCCGTCGTTGAAATGCCTTCACCACAATTTGGTGAAGGTGAGTGATCACAAATCACAAGTTCTCGTCAAGATAACAATTTAGTGAAGACCAGTCCCAAGTGGACACCAAGGTAGCTTCACCACAAGTCTCTAATGAAGTAGTCATGAAATAGCTTCCACAGAGTCTGATGTCTTTGCATAGTGGTCATTGAAAGTAATAGTAATAGATCTTACCAGAGTGAATGCTTGAATGAGATAGGAATAGCTTGGTTTCTTCATGTTTATTTCTTTTTTTTATATACATATTATAATAATAATATA
>NC_029785.2:10476644-10482400 GCF_000816755.2 Arachis ipaensis
TATCTCACCTTTCACTCTCTATCTCTCTCACCACCATTAACAAGGTTTTACCTTCTTCTTCCTTCTTCTCTTTTCTATCATTCTTATTATTTTATGTATATATATTATTATGGTGGGTACTCCCATGAAGATATTATAATTGTCTTCATGTGATAATTTTTCTTTTTGACCCTTAGATGATGGATTGTAGGGTTAGATTTTGATATGTTATAAAAGTGTTGTTTTTATTTGAAGTGTGGCCAAATTAATAAATCACACTTTTATACAAAGCATCTTCATAAAAAGATGTTTTTTACATCTTCATTTGAGTAGCTCCCATTATATAATATTGGTAAACGAAGCTTTCTTGGAAATTTCTTCCAAACAAGCATGAACAAGTAATTTGGACTAAATAAGCTCAAAATTTCCAAAGTTGCAAGGCAAGAAAAATATGGTGCAATTGAGCAAGCAAGAAAGGTTGTGGAGATTGGTAAGTGTTGCTTCAGCCGTAATTGGATTAATCTTCAGCTCCTCCAGCTCCTCCTTCAACCATCTCTTCGGAAACTGGAAACCATGGAAGATCATTTTCTACACTCTCTTCAGTTCCATCACTTCCGTTCTTGCNCTGTGACTACATTCTTGGTTATGGTCTCCACCACCGTCTTCTCCTTCTTCTCCGATAGAGCCGCCGCAGAGGTCGCAAAACCAGATGCACACAACGTGGTTTCGTCTGTTGCTTTTTCCGCCATGTCACTTAGCTTGTCAAGAAACGTCCCCTTTGAATTCGAGGAACTCATGTACTTCTTCATGGGAATCTTTATAGCTCAGATGATGAAGATTAAGATGCTGTTGGGATTTTCTGTTGGAGTAGTGCTTAGCTTTTGCTTTGTGATTCTGCATTCTCGTGTAGATGAAGCTCATGATCGAACAGAAAGTGTTGGAATCCAAGATGAGCAGCTTCAAGTGGCCATTGATGTAGCTTCACTGCAAGCCAGTGGTGAAAACCAAGGAATCACGTGGGTGATGCAGCGGGTCCGGCAAGCGGCTCAGAGATCTGGAACCCGACCCGAATCAATCCGGGTTGTGGCGGTCTCCAAGACGAAGCCGGTTTCTATGATTCGTGAACTTTACGACGCAGGTCACCGCTGCTTCGGCGAGAACTACGTCCAAGAAATTATCGAAAAGGCTTCTCAGGTTCCAGAATTTTTTTTCCATATTAAGATTTTCACCTTTGTTTTCTGATCATTTATTTTTGTTTGAATAATGATTAGCGGCAAGAATCTTTTCAAATGAAATCAGTGCAATTAATTTGTGTTAAATCAATTTCAAATGGCATTGCTATTCTTGTTTGAGTTTAATCTATTCATATAGGTGGAAGAAATATAATTTAATACAGGTGACCTTACATGAATTGGTCTAATAATTTATTAATAGAAATTTAATTAAATACGTTAAATTATTTAATAATTTTTTAATTATTATTTTGATATAAAGATATTTTTATGTAAGTAGCTATTTAGTTATCTACGATTATAGGGTGTGCAAAAACGTTTTTCTTGCACCTCATTATTTATAGTAGACATAGAGATACGGTTGATAATATAGTGTAATAAAAATTAAACTGAGTTTGTACTTGTGTTATTTTTGCGTGTTTTAGGTTGACATTAACATCTTGCCTCGCTCAATTCATGTAAAATACTTTGTGCCAAGTGATTCTAATCCTTTGTTAGTTGGGACGATGACACGTGCCTTGGCTTTTAATGCAGCTTCCGCAAGACATTGAGTGGCATTTCATTGGGAATTTGCAAAGCAACAAAGTCAAACCGCTTTTGAGTATGATTCGTTTCTTCAAATCAATGTTTCTTTTCTTTTCTTCATTCTATTTAACTATGGGAAAGTTAGCATTTTAGATCAACATTTCGATTGGTTCAAATAGTTCAATACTCATTCTCCTTGTAAACAATCCTAGTGTCGAGTATTGTGAATAGAAGCGACTAGAGAACTTGAACGTACTATTGGTTGATCTGCTTGGATCAGATTAGTGGGGTCGAGTATACTATAATAGAAATGATAGCAATTTGGTCTCAAAATTCTTCTCTAATTTAATGATGTGTCTCATGTAGAATGCCCTTTACTGGGTTTCTTTAAAAGATTCTCACTAGAAAGCTTTGTCTTTAATATAATATGGCATTATCACTGCTGCTTGTTTTGCGAATATGCATAAATTCAATGATTTTGTGAACCTATTTCATGGACTGAGTTTGAGTTCGGACTTTGTTTCTGTACTTGTGATTGACTGCTCTTTAGCATATTAAAATTTGTTTATTCCTTTCTTCAGTATCCTTAGACTAGGCCTTGCATGGTTTATGTCAGGTGGAGTTCCAAATCTGGCCATGCTCGAGGTGGTCGACAATCAGAAGGTAAAGACTTGTATAATCAATGTATGGTGTAGTTCTTGGAGGTATGAATTCATTGTTGTTTATTTTATTTTATGCTTGTAAACTTCATGTGTGTTCAATTGATGAGGTCTATACCTTCTGACTAGTCAAATTTCAATTGTGAATTTTTCTTGTACCTTTGGTACTGGCAGGTGGCAAATCATCTTGACCGTATGGTTTCAACCCTTAAAAGAAATCCGCTGAAAGTCTTGGTGGAAGTAAATACAAGTGGAGAAGAATGTCAGTTTGGCTTAAACTAAATGAGTTTCTCAAAATTCTTGTGCATAATCTTAGTTATTGCATCTCTGGAATTTTCTCAACTTGTTTTCTTCCTATTTCAGAGCCTTCTTTAACCCTGCGTTATTTGTACTGCATTTTAACTGATATGTATTCTTTTCTTATACTTTCACATTTGTAGCTGCTCCATTATTATTTGTTTTTCAGAATGCATCATATCTTACTTTATCTACATAAATAAGCAAATTATGGTTCTCTTCTCTTATTTCTTACATAATAACATAATATCTACTTGTATATGTGATTTCATAATTTTGCAGCCAAATCTGGTATTGATCCTTCCAATTGTGTTGATCTTGCTAAACATGTAAAATTGAGTTGTCCGAACCTTGTGTTCTCCGGCTTGATGACAATAGGGAGGCCTGACTACACCTCAACTCCAGAGAACTTTAAGGTGACAACTTCTATTCTATGTCCAAAACTTAAAATGATCTAATTTCTTATTTACTGGATCGTTTCCATTTCAGTGTTATATTTCTCATTTCTTCTCTTCCTATAGTTTCATTGGAATTTGACCTGAATTTTTGTATTCATTAGCTTGATTTTTTTTGTGATACATTGTCCAATTTCCAATTTATATTATTGTTAAAAAGGCTTTCTCTTCTGTGAAAAATCAGACCCTATCCAATTGCAGAACTGAAGTTTGCAAGGCACTTGAGATGCCTGAGGAGCAATGTGAACTGTCAATGGGCATGTCCGGCGATTTTGAGTTAGCGGTATGATATAGCCTATAATCTATTTCTTTTTTCCTTGGTCCTGCTTAAATCATTAGCATTCGGGTCCTTTTATTCGTCTCGACCTGACTCTGTCTATGTCTCCCAAGGTTTTTTTCCATCGCTAAAGCTATGCTTGTTTACAAGCATAGAATGCAAAAACACAAAATTGTGTTTAGTATATGAGATATAGACAGAGACATTACGTCTTTAGACACTGAAAGAGTAATTTAGGATTTTTTTTTCATTCCTAAGCGGCTAAGACCCAAACTGTGAGGCCTCCATTTAATGGAATAAGGCACTTACCACTTTAACCAGTTCCATATTATATTGGTTATTAGTGCTCTAAATTTATTCAGCAACAAACTACAAACTACTTTTTCTTTTCATTGCATGATTGCATCTGATTTCCTCACAATTATGAGTGCTTTCTATATTTCAAGGGAAGGAATTTGACAGCTATAATTAATTAATTAGAAATGGGGTTCTTTAATTCTTTTGTTGAGTAATAACAGGAGTTAGAGATTGTTATGGTGAGACAGGCATATTTCTTATGATTAAATATGATTGGTTGTGCAGCATTTTCAAAATATTTACCCAATAAAAAGAAAATACTTGCATATAGATAAGTTAGTAGAGGTGCCCTTCATTGTTTTTGAACCAGTTTTAGAGGTCATGATCAACTGATATTTATTTACCAAGAATTATTACTTGTATCAATTGTTCCACAGTTCCAGTTTGCATGCAATTTATTTATTTTTATGGGTCAATCATGCAACTAATTCATGTTTTTTTTTCATTTTTATGTTTTTTGGAGATTGAATTTATGTGGTTATATATACATTTATTGCCTTTTCAGATTGAAATGGGTAGTACAAATGTGAGAATTGGGTCCACAATATTTGGACCAAGGGATTATTCAAAGAAACAAGAGTAGACTCTTTCTTGCATACACATGCACATATGTAAATTTTATTGTACTGTATTCATTTTCCTTGACAATTATGTAATTAAATTTGTAATTATTAGAACAAACAGCTTATAAAGAATGATGTCTATAAACAAATGATATTACCTCTGTAGTTATACAAGTGCAGAAGTATCATGTTGCTTATAGTGACAAGCTTAGTAAAATCATAATATGTTTCGCTTCAAATTTTAAATCAGGATTACCTTGAATCGCTTGATTATAGTTTCAAACTATTGATTACTTGAGCAAGGTAGACTATGCTAAGTCATTCCAAAACACTGGTGTTTCAAAACAGTAAAGTAGCTCCCAGCAGCCCAAAGATAGTGGAATTTTTTTTGGTCGTCTAGGGTATTTTCTAACCCTAATTTGTCGCAGATTTGATTTCCATATAAGAGTTTGTTGCTAACTAATGAATTGTTACATGCTAAGGGTGGGATTCAAACCTGACACTTGTTTAACCGGACAAGTGGGCTAATCACTCGACTAGCCCAGATTAGATAAGACAGAGAAATTTATTTTAGATCATTTGGACGTCTAGGAGAAAGATCCAAAAGTAGATGAAAAATTAAATATGAACTATTGATTATAGACAAAAAGTCTAAAATACTCTATAAGAGATAGTCAAACAAAATCTATGAATAATAGGTATATTGCTATTATTTAATCTATGTAATTGATTTTACCGATTTGGATTAGACTTTGTGGATGTTGTATATAACACCAATAAAATTCGAACTTAGGATCTCATGCATACCAGTTAAGTATATAACCACTAGACCAAAGCAGAGAGACATCTCATGTTCAAAATTAAGCACTGAATGGATTTATATCCTGATTTTACCTAAAAACTATGCTTTAGGATAATTATAAAGCTTTTAGATTTCATTTATTATTTGGATTAACTAATAAAAAAAATTTATATCGTACATTGAAAATATGTTTAGTATCTCATAAAAAATTTATTATAATACTGCAAACAAATTTAATTATTATAGTAATTAATTTTAGGGTAAAATATATTTTTTGTCTTTAAAGTTTGGTAAAAGTTTTAAAAATATCCCTAAGTTTTATTTTGTTTCAATTTTGTCTTAAAAATTTTCTATTTGCATCAAATATACCTTTGATAGCTAAATTTTCAAAAAATTTAAGACTAATCTAACAATAATGCATAAAAATTATACTTGATTTGCTTGTGTTGAGGATTGTTCTTATAAAATTATTGTTGAATGGGTCTTAAATAATTTAAAATGATGCAAATCGAAAATTTTCGGGACAAAATTAAAACAAAATAAAACTTAAAGGTATTTTTAAAACTTTCATCAAACTTCAAGGATAAAAATTATACTTTACCCTTAATTT
>NC_029785.2:10491977-10492314 GCF_000816755.2 Arachis ipaensis
TTAAAGAATATATTTTAATAGTATAAAAATAAAGTATTAAATTAAAATATTGGTTAATATCAACGAAATGTGTTCGTCCAACAATCAATTCCGTTGGATAAATCAATTAGGGATCCACACAACTGTAATTAATTAGGTTGGATTTATTTATTGATATGGGGTACCGAGACCAGAAACATACAGATATAAAATCATATCTGGCAAATAAAATATAGATAGAGATATTGTGTCTAAAGACATTAAATTAGTGTATTTAGTATATTTTGTGTTTATTCTGTCAAAAAGAACACAAAAATACTATTAAGAGACATAATTTATTTTTTATTTTTTTTTTCAT
>NC_029785.2:10492341-10493481 GCF_000816755.2 Arachis ipaensis
TTCAAAAAATATTTTAAAAATTTCAAATAAAGAGAAACATCCAAAACCTAAAAAAAATTACTTACCAAAATCTTTTTAAAATTCTAAAACTTAACAAAACAAAACATCCAACAAAATATTAAAAAAAAAAACATGCAGAACTAAGAAAAGAAAAATATAAAACTATTTAAAAAATATCCAAAATTCAAAAAGAAGAAACATCCAAAACATAAAAAAAAGAAACATAAGAAATTTAGTATAAAGAAACATCCAAAACCTAATGAAAAAATTCAAAATCTAAAAAAAATCTAACACTAACTAATAACGAACATCCAAAATCCAAATCATTGTAAAATTACTTTAAAATTATAAAAATTATTTTTAAAATTCCAAAATTTATTTTAAAACTTCCAAAATCATTTTAAAATTTCTAATAAAAAAATATTTGAAACGTAACAAAAAAAAATATCTACAATCTAACAAAAATGAGATATCTAAAATAATCTTTTTAAAATCCCAAAAGCTAATAAAAGAAGACATCCAATAAAACATTGAAAAATGAACATCCGAAAACTAAGAAAAAAAAAACATCTAAGACTATTAAAAAAAATCCAAAACTCGAAAAAAAAATGCAAAACATAAGAAAAAGAAACATCCAAGAGTAGGAGAAAGAAACATCTAAAACTAGTAGAAAGAATCATCCAAAACCAAGAAAAAGAAGAAGAATAACGCGGGTGTTTTATGCGCCCCGTGGAGGAGGCGTGATCCGTGGCCTTGTTCTTTGTCGAAACGTGAGTGGTGGCCGATGGCGATAGGAGAAAGGGAGTCATTGGCCGGCGGCACGAGCAGCAACGGTCTCACTCGGTTTTCTATGCTGCGTGCATGCGGCAGCGGAAGGAGGGCATTAAGTTCGCAGAGGGAGGGCGCTGCGTGCGTACATGCAATGGCAGAGAGAGGACGCTGTGTTTGCGGAGGGAGGCGAGGGAGGAGACGCTGTGTTCGTGCATGTGGCGGTGGGAGGGCACTGCGTGACTATGGCGGTGGTCGATAGCAGTGGTAATAGTACACCCGTGGCTATGAAGAGAAGAATAAAGATTTGTGTGGTTGTTTCTTTCACTGTGTATTGTCAATAGAGCGAGAGTGAAATTAGGATTAATTATT
>NC_029785.2:10494069-10496040 GCF_000816755.2 Arachis ipaensis
ATGGTAATTAATTACCATTATTTCTACTAGATTAAAATGACAATTTTTTTCTTTTAAAATTGCATCGAAACCGATATTTTTATCTAATTAAAATAATAATTTTTTAATTTAAAATAGTATTTAAAACTACCATTTGAACATGTTTTATTCAACTACTCACAGATCATTGAAATGTGGCATTCCAATTTCACTTTTGAGATTATAATTTAGTCAAATAGATCACACTAATCACTATCCTCTCTTAGTAGAAATTACGGTTGTTCAAGTCCCTCCACTTTAACTACTTCTGTGTTTCCACTTTAACTACTTCTTTGTTTACTTGCTTGCTTGAATCATTGATGGCTTTAGAAATGCATATATTTTGTTTGTCTTGTCATGCAACTTATATTATATATATGATTATGGTATAACATATATACAAATCAAATGGGATTCAATTTGACACGAATATCCTAAAACCAAAATTCTTATATACATGTTTTATTTTGGCCATAAATATATGTAAATTGAAACTATTTAATTCAAATTACTATATATTTATGTAAATCATATGCATTTAATTCGATTTACTTAATATGGGTGTAAATCAAAATATTGATTCGATTTACCTAAAGTAGGTATAAATCGAAATATATTGATTTGATTTATCTAAAAAGATTATTTATAATTTAGATTGAAATATATTGATTCAATTTACTATGTTTTAAGGCTCTAAATAAATACTGAATTCAATTTACTAGTATATTGAGGTAGTGATATAAATTGAATTCATTTAGTTCGATTTACTAAGAGAAACAAACTATATAAATACGATCAGAATGTTAGGAGTTCATTAGAATGGGGTTCACAATAGCTGGTGAAAATAATTTTTTAGTTTTTGTGCACTACAGAAGGACAATTAAGAAAAAAATGCGAGAAGGAATAAATTTTATTAATAAGAATTCGTTGAGTGTCTTTATCAAAATTCTAACAAACTAATAAACATTGCTACAGCTAACATTTGTAGTTTAAAAATTCCAACTAACTTAATATTACTAACATTTCTGATCTACCTTGAAGAAAAAAAAATTATTTACTAACATCTTTATTGATGCTACCAGTAATATGGACAACTCCGTCTAATCAATAGATACGATTTTGGTCGTCTTTCATGTCCGCAGTTTTGAATCTTGTCGCATTGTAGTCTCACTTTTCTCTTCTGGTGGGTGTGGATGGTGGAAGAATTTGTGAATTGTAATTCGAAACAATTTATTTCGAATTGTATATATAGGTAAATCAATGGTAAATCGAAACTATTACATTCGATTTACTAAGTGGTACATTGTCTATAAATCGAATTTAATGAATTCGATTTACTATGAGCTATAAATCGAAACCACTTGTTTCAACTTACTGTGTGTTTTAAATCAAAACTTCTTGATTCGATTTATTATGGACTAGCTTGTTTCAACATTTTCTCATACTAAATTGAACCTAATAATTTTGATTTACCAATGTGCATACTAATTCGAATCTATTTGATTCGATTTATCTTATAAATGCAAACGAAACATTTATAATTTGATTCCATTTAGAATATTGGTGTAATATTGGATTATATTTATTTTTTTTATGTGAATTACCCTATAATTTAATTAATTAAGCAATGAAATCTATGCTATTGACCATGTATTTATATTCTTCATAATTTATTCATATTATAGATCATGTTTAGATGAAAATTAGTGAACATGATATATGTATTCAGTAAATCCCTCTCTTTCTCTTCTCTTCTCTCTCTTTTTCTCTATAAGATTGATGCTGAAGTTGATGATGACGATGATATTAAGGTTGATGATGATGATGCTAAATTGCTAACACTAGGTGGAGAATGATTTTGAGGAGAGATATTTGCTAAAAAGTTTTTAATATGAATTTAGGATAAGGTATTTTTAAATATATTGCCTTTTTGTTTTTTTTTTTCCAAAATGT
>NC_029785.2:10496207-10517304 GCF_000816755.2 Arachis ipaensis
TTTAAGATGGTTCAAAATTTAGATTCTCAAAATGAAACCTACTCTTTTTATGAATATCAGTTGTGCATCAAAGTCTTACTTTATCAAAAAAAAAATTTACTTAATAAAATAAGGTTAAAAACACTCCACAAAATTTCGAACAAAAAAAATTTCACATGAATTTAGAGTAAAAATTACAAATTACAAAAGAAAAGAACTTGATAAAACAAAATTTAAAAAAGAAATAACTTTACAAAAGATAAAAAATACAGAATTGTAATGAATATAAGAAACATGTGGAAGGAAACTTACACAAAAAATTAGTTTAGACAAATCGTAGAAAGTCACTGAATCTGTGAGAAAATAAGTGTATTTTTGAGTAAAATTTCCAACTCTTCGTGCATTATTTGTCACCAATCACTATATTTATAGACATCTTCAACCAATCAAGTCTTGCTATGTCTCGACCTTCATATACTTTAACACTAACTATTTCTGCTAATCATAAGTTTAATAACCGCTCTGCTAGCTTCATTCTCGGCCTCCTCCTTGTCAACACTAATTCCATCGAATTCCCTTAACCGATTTCCATGTCATCGACACAACCAATGTTGACTAAGAAGTACTATAAAATTTTTTAGTGTTTTCTAAATTAATTGGATGGTCCAATTTGTAAAAATCATATCAATGTAATACATATTCTGTATGTGTGCATTTCACCTATTAGTTAGCCGATAAAAAATTACTTTGTGGAATTTGGATGAGGTTGATAATAAAAATGTGGATTTAAGTATTTTCTCATCAAACAATAACCAATTGAATGTAAAACCCAAAAAAAAAAAAAAACCAATTGAATTTGCCGTCCCCTTAGCCTTGTTAATGAGGGTTAGAAGCTCACCGATTTCACATCATTTTATTAAATTAATCATAGATTAAAATAAAAATAAAACATTTTGCAAAAAATAAATAATTCACCATTTTTCTTTTATAAAAAACAATATAAGGAAGGAAATGAGAGTTGAAAACAAATTTCAAAGCTAAATGAATAGGGCTGGCAATACTAGCATACCCGTAGATTCTACTCCAACCGTGGCAATTGACCCGTAGCGAAGCGGGTTGAGCAGTGAAGTAGGATCAGATTAAAGTTTATATCTAATTCTACTCGATCAACTCACAGTCCTGTTATATTATATGCAATTAAAAATTATTATACATATATACTGAAGTTGATAGAAATCAAACCCACATCTTCTTTTTTTTTTTTTGTAATTTTAACGTGAATTTTATCATGATTTTATTACTTTTAATTTTAATATGAACTCAATTTTATATTTTCTATTTTATTAGTATGTTTATGAATCATAGAATAATTAAATATTGTGTTTTACCTAAAAAATTGATTTGTTTTGGATCAAGTATGATAGGATCGAGTGTGAAATTTTAGAGTGCGGGTAGAGTTAAGGTTAAGAGATTCTCAACCCGCATGTAGGTAAAATTGAATTTTAGAAATAACTTAAATCCGCGGGTAAGGTTAGTATGGAGTAAAAATCCTACCTTACCCTACCTATTGTCAACTCTATACATATGTAATGAAGTTCATAGAAATCAAATTCACACCTTTTTTTTTTGTAATTTAAAAATAAATTTTATTATGATTTTGTTGCTTTTAATTTTAAGATGGACTTAATTTTGTATTTTTTATTTTATTAGTATGTTTATGAATTATAAAATAATTAAATATTATATTTGATTGAAAAAACTGATTTGTTATAGATCAGATCAATTAGGATCGAGTGTAAAATTTTAGAGTACGAGTAGGATTAGAGTTGAGAGATTCTCAATCCGCAAGTAAGATAAAATTAGGTTTTAGAAAAAATTTAAATCTGCAGATAGAGTTAGAGTGGAGTTTAAATCGTACTCCCTACCCATTGCCAACTCTATTCATTTGAAATGAATTAGTGAGACGCAGAAGATAGACTCAACTACTCGTTGATCTAACCATTCAATTCTTACTTTTTGTTTAAAACTTCTACCAGTAAATTGACATGCTATGGTTTCATATCCTTTCGAAAGGGGAAAATGTATGTTATAAAATGAAGCTAATTGATTGCGAACTTAGTGCATAACAAACTCTTATATCAACACTATATACTATAAGAAAAATGTAATAAAAAGAAGGCTACCATGTCAAACCAATTGCTAAATCTAATAGAGCTTCTACTTGGCGTATTGTTTGTTGCTTCTCTTGTTGCTTCAATCTATTTGCAACAGATTGTGGATCGAATCCTGCTGCATTTTCCACTTCACTTTGATCGGCTCGAACCTCTTGTAGCAATGCATCCACCTCCCTTACGAAGTCCACCCTCAATAGAGCACCATCGTCTTCAAGGGTCGGTCGCAAGGGCCCTTCAAGCTGATACCATACAAGATTATTGAAATTAATAACTTATATGTATTTATTCAGATAGAGGTGGAACTCTAACTAAAAATTTTTTGTAGTTTACACAATAGATAGGCTGCATATATTAGGTGCAGTGCAGGTGCAGCCCTTCCCCATATCCTACGTTAACGCGGGATGCTTGTGCACTAAACTGCCCTTTAGACAATAGATAGTATCTACACTACTCTTGTCGTTAACTAGATTTATGTATTCAAGTATAAACAGATAAACTTGAATAAAGTTTAAGCACTTACTATTGATGCCTAATTTCAGTGGTTACTGTGGACTTATCGTAATTTTATACATTCCTGAGATTCAACCTTCAAACCACTAAGAAAGGGACGAGCTTTCCAAAGTAGACCAGTATTTGGTCATATAAAACATGAACTTAGTTTAGATTTTGTGGTATATTGGTATTAATACTTTATTCAGTGGAACCGTAGAATTTAGAAAAACAAAAACTCTGTTTTATGGCGGTGCAACAAATTCATTCTGGAAACAGAACGCATACAATTTTATCCCTGAATAAAATAGCACTGGTCCTGGAGAAGGATCAACTTGTTCTAACAATATTAAATTCAAGGACAAAATTACACGTGGTTTCTATTTGAGAAACAAATCTGTTACAACTTGAACTTTTTCAGGGGAAAAATTGTAGTTTTTCTTTCTTCATTATCGAGAGAGAGAGGAGGAAAAAGGACAAGCATATCATTCGACGAAAGTCTATAGGTGTAGCTTACCTTATCAATGTCAAAAGACTCAAATCCTGGTGGAATGAGAACACTGAATGGATCCTCCCGTGGAAAAATATCAATCATGATCTTTTTACATTTCTTCAGCCATTCACTGAAGTCAAAGCCATCATACATAATCAAAAGTTCGTTGAGTAGTCTCATTGCAGGGGTAGCCTCTCTTCTCAAGATCTCAGTCTACAATCAAGAACAGAAAATAAATAAAAAAAGAACAAAAAAATTTTTTTTGGGGAGGGGACAATGTAAAGAAATGCAATATGAGCCAAAAGTCATATGGTTTATGCATTAATATCAACATCGGTTAATCATAGGAAGACATGAATTACTAGATTGATTGATAACCTTAGGTGCTATGGAAAACACGGGCTCTCTTTTTAATGGTGGTGTTAGGATTAAATACAAATTTCCCAATGGACTTCAAGTTTATAAGTGTAAGAAATTTAGGGCAGTTTGGAGATTACTCAAAGTCAGAATATTGGAAGGTTGAGTGGGACCTTAGGTTCTAAGTTCTAACTAACTTGTAAAGGGAGTGAGGAATGAGAGACTGCTAGTCTGGTAGTAGAATATATGGGTGCGTTGTGTTTTTTGTTATGGGAAAATGTTTATTTAGGCACAGTAGGGTGTGGAGGTAAGGTATGAGATTGGTAGGAATTGGCTAGAAGAGTGAGGCTGCTACAGTGCCTCATTTCTCCCTTCTTTGCTAATTTTGATGTGTTTTTCTTCCCAAGCAGTAGAGCTGAGAGCCTGAGAGGCTGAGACCCAACTTTAGTACTTCACAGTGAATAAATAAATACCTATTCTCTCCCTTTTCTTGTGTGGTTTCTTACAGGTGCGCATCGCATCAAATTAGCAAGAGCAGCTAAAGTGGGGTTCTAACTTCTAACATACACAAGGTATGAACATTTAGAGTACGAAACTTACAAGGCAAGATAAATTATGATACTGCCATAAAATTGAGCAATTGTAATTCAAACCTAAGAACTTGCCCATAAGAGGAGGGTTAACAAAAGTACTTATTAAGATTCTATCTAAACCATGTCATTAACTGACGTTGGACTGTGTGACATTCAAATATTGCATACTTAAGGAGGGACACTTTCATCTGGTAAGAGGGTGGTACCCAATAATATTTATTTGTGTATGCATTTGCTATGCAGGAGAAGCAGCAATTCACAGTCCAAATGGCTATAAACAAATCAAGGAACAATCCATCGCAGCCAAATCAGAATTATCCATCAAGTTATTGTAGAAAATCAGGAGCCTCCACAGCCTTCTTAGTGAGCCAGTCTCTCCTTCTCTTCTTTGTGTGTGTGGTGAGAAAAGAAGGATGAGGACACTGAGAAAATTAACAGAGTTCTAGAACTCCTAAAGAAGTTATGTAGTAAGCAGAACAAAAAAGAGGATCAGTTACCTCAACCCTTCTGTATAACAGATCCAGACTTCTTATAGCATCCTTTTCCTCCTGTAAAGTGGTGAGCAAATAACATATGAAATTAGACAGCAGGATCCATGGATTAAACAGAAGAAAACATCGCACTAATGCTAATATTCATTTTGGATAATCCATCTCAAATTAAGAGAAGTCATTGAAAGTTGAAAGTTTTACACGAGAACACATAAAAGGAATCGAAGAATCTGAGTTCTTGGGTAAGCAAAATATGAATAGAATCAAGTTCATGAGAAAATGAAACAAATGTTTTTTAACAAAGAACAACTTACATCACGCCGGGCAAGATCAAGCCGGTTCCATATGACCATTAAAACAAGTTCATTGAGTTCTCCTTTCTCAGCAGCTTCCTCGATTTTCTACCAAATAATAAAGACAAAAGTGATCAATCATTCACACTAGTATCATTGAATCCTAGTTAAAAAGACTTGACACCAACTAAAACATGTCAAAAACCGTACACGCATGCATGAAAAGGCCTCTGACTGGTATGAAAATTTCCTTACGATTCTCTTATATGCACAAAATACACATAAGTTATAAAGAAAGAGACAATTTTAATAACCATAAATTGTACATAATTGCAAGGGATGAAACTTTTATGCAAAAAAGATGTTAAAAAAGCTATTAGAATGAGATACATGTCAGACATAATGAACCCACTTTCCCTTCGATTTCTTCTTTTTCTTATTTACAATTTCCCTTTAAATTTATACATTGAAAACAAACACTGCATTTCCATGACGATTAAAGATATCGTTTCACCAAGAAATTACCTCTTCAATTTCTTCCGCAGCTAATATAAAGCTTGAAACCAACTTCCGTGCTTTTATGACATCTTCTTCAGGGTATCCCTTCAGTCGCATGCCAATTTCCCTATATTCATCCATCTTTCTTTCTTCTTCCTCATCTTCTTCTTTGCGTAACTGATGCAATTCCTTTGTCTCTTCACGTTGTCGAGCTTGCCATTCCTATCTTTGCGATGGTTAGTGAAATCTATGCAAATAAAGCCTTCAAACAATTCGGCATACATGAATGGCCGAGGGACAAACTGATGCCATAATATTTTCATAGTTCAAACTAATTGGCCAAGAAGAAAAATGTCCATTCATGCACTATATATATTTTGATACAATGTTTATCCAACAGAAAATGCAGTTAAAAATCAGAATCATTTGATGATATATTTGCCTTAAACATATTCAGCAAGGATGTTAAGAGCAGTACCTAATTGACCAACAAAACAAGAACTCAAGTTTGAGTGGAGCTATAGCATTTTTTCTTTGAAGATATAACACGACATTTCAAATAACATTGAACAAAAATCACTAAGATGCTGAAAGAGAAAAAAAAAACGAATTTAGTTACCTTTCCCGCATTCTCGAAACTTATTGAACAATAAAAAAAATCTAGCTCCCTGCTAAGTCGCTAACAAGAGTACATCCTTTACTAAATACATCTATAATATTCAAACACTTTTGGGCAAAATACAGCATTTCCCTCATTAGAATTTGCGTCGTATTAGCCCCATGGTTAGAGCGGTCGACACCAAAACTGCTATATTAAAATAGCAGATGAGAGGATGGCCATTTTTTGGAGAAATCTATGTAATATCACACTGTTTATACAACATATACAAATGTTCAAAATTTTAAAAATACACACAATTGAACCATTCATTACCAATAACCAAATGTCATAATCCCTACTGCAGTCTAAAAAATAAATAAATATACAATTAACAACAACATCCAATGCATAACAACATAAAATCTTAATTAAACTTGAGTCTCTAACATTAAGAAACATTTCAATGATGATAAAAAAAACAACCCCCCTAAATACTTAGCAATTATTTGTTAGAATTTCAATAATTTCGGAAATGTTAACTCAACAACAAAAAGGTATTTTACAGCCAATAACTAGAATTGATTTGTTCAAATTATCCTTTCATTCGAAAAAAGAATAAAATTTGAAAAACAACAAATTTTTCCCCATGTCGGCTTCTTCTCTTACTTCATTTTCCGCCTCTCCAACTCTCTCTGTTCCTCTCACATTGAAGCCACAATGCTACTGTCATTGGCACCCTCACTCACTATTGTCATTGTCACAAATAACAAAAGCTTTTTATTTTGTGAATGGTAATAATATATAAATGTCTTTCAAGGTTACAACTAATGATAAAATGCTTTAAAAACTGATCATATCTTGCTGGACTGCTAATAAAGGGTTTTTCCCCCTTCGATAGAAGAGGGAACTTATTATTGTGCAACAGTACATAGAGGCCCCATTTGATAACTATCTCTGGATAGGAATATAGATAATATGACACCCAAACCTACTATTTAGAGAAGACAGACAGAAACAGGAAAAATGTCTCTGTCCTAGAAAAGGGAGCAAAACACTTGTTTCTATCCTCATTGTCTCATTGTTTCTATAGTTTATACCCAAGACACTTGCCAAACACTGCTAGAGATATGATAAGGTATAATAACAAGAAGAAAGAAAAGAAAACGCATATTTTCTAAAAAATTGATCTAAGTGACAGGGCAAGCCAATTTCTCCTTATATCTATTAAAGAAACACCTCTAAAAAGACCATTTGTTAAACACCACATCAAATCTAAGAATGAAATCGTATCTCAGATGTAAAATGTCATCTAAACAGATCAAGATCCTCATAAAAAATCAGCTTTCCTTTTTGAAGACAGCACAGATTAACAAAAAGTGAAATTTCCCACAACCTCTGAATTTCGTAAGAACAAACCAATGCAATTCCTTGTGACAAATCCAATTCTCTCTAAACATGTCAAAAGAGCCTGTTATACAGATAGTTCGCAGCCGCACATTGCAGAAGAAAACGAAACACTGATTCTGAAGTACAGCAACACACACACACACACACAAATACACACAAGGCTGCTAAACGAAATCTCCATTGATAGATAGACCAATTTCCCACTTTTAGCAATTGAAACGAAAATTTACTTCTTCAACATCAAGCAAGTTCTAGATGTATTTTAGTTAAAATTGAAGAAGCCTTATGATTGTTGTTGAATCACAAAGCAACTCAAAGAATCACTTTTACAATGAAACAATATAAAAGACAAGTACAAATATAACTATAAAAAACTTAGATTCATTGATGATTGAATGACTTTGAAGAATCCATATAACATTTACCTGGCTGCACATACGTATCACAAGCAGGTCCTCGCTCCAATGCTCCATGAGGCGTGTTAAAGTATAACCTGTACTCACTTCCATGAGGAATGCCAGGAATAATTGATATTTATATTAAAAATAACTCTATATACAAATTAAATCCACTGTTCTATTTTCTCAGTTGATACTTAGTTTACTAAGGAAAATAGTGAAAACATAAATAAGGAAATTAAGAAGGAAATAAACCATTCCTCAGTTTTCCCAAGCACCAAATCCTCAATAAATTGAGGGTAACCATTGCTTTCATGAAAATTGCATCCATCTTTCAAAATAATTAACACCAAACACAAATCAAATTTCAGAACGTAAAATTCTATGAAACAGTACGCAATTTCTAGTTTACTTACCTTTGACGGAGGAACTTGCCAAATGCTTTATGCGGGTTGTCTGAAGTAGAAGCCGAAGCTCTTACGGTTGGTGTTCTTGATGGGATGAAAGTAAGGGTTTGGGATTGGGAGTGGAGAAAGGAGGAAGTGGTGGTTGTTGGATGGAAGAGTTTGATTGGAACAGAGAGGGTCGACATTGCTGTGAAGACACAAAGGGCAGCACTGCACAGAAAAGCGACGGCACTGCACAGCGGCGACGTCGCAATGAAGAAGGAGGGGATGGAAAGGGAGGCGCAGGCGCGGTGGGGGTAGTTTCCGGCGGCAACCTGATGACTCGGAGGGGTAAAAATGGGGAGATGATGACGATGGAAGACGGTGCTAAAAACAATGGTAATTATCCATTTTTGTAAAGGGTAGATTTGTCTAAAAGTTATTTTTTTCCACGAAAAAGGATTTTAAATAGATTCAGTGCTAAAAACGGCAATTTCAGCCGTCCTTTTAAACAATAAAACACTGTCGTTTTAATCTCTTAAAATGTCGCTTTATCCTAATTGAAAACCGCCATTTTAGGGGAAAGTCATAAACCTCTCTTAAAACTCATCTTCTTACTTGTTTGGGAGTGTTTCAAGTTTCAACGCAGTTCCCTCCTTATCTGAAACCACTGCCAATGTCGACCCTATCGGTTCCAATCAAAATCTTCTTCCATCCAACAACCACCACTTCCTCCTTTCTCCATTCCCAATTCCAAACCAAACCCCAAACCCTTACTTTCATCCCAACAAGAACACCAACCATAAGAGCTTCAGCTTCTGCTTCAGAGAACCCTCAGAAACAACATCAGAAGGAGCAGAAGAGCCCTCCCAACGCCGCCAACACTGCTTCCGATGCCGACAAGGGCATTGACCCCGCTGGGTTTCTCACCAAACGCGGCATTTCACATAAAGCATTTGGCCAGTTCCTCCGTGAAAGGCAAGAAAACTAGAAATTGTCTAGGGCTTCATAGAATTTGATGTTTGTGTTTGGTGTTAATTGTTCATTTTGATAGAACAATAAGAAGTTTCGTGAAAGCAATGATTTTACCCTCAATTGGTTGAGGATTTGTGCATGGGAAAGCTAAGGAGTGGTTTTTCTTCCTTAATTTTCTTAGCTATGTTTTCACTATTTTCCCTAGTAAAAAGGTATCAACTTTACTTTATCTTGGAAAGAAAAAGAAGTAACTGAGAAAATAGAACAATGGATTTGATTTGTATATACTGTTGTTGTCAATATAGATATAAATATCCAATCGTGTATTGACATGTCACAGAAAGTAACTACCTTCCGTGTCCATTGTTTGAATGATTATGTTAAAAAAAAAGGAATTTGTTTAGCTTACAGTTCAAGTGCATAAAATTAAACTCAAAAAACTATTGGCTTTTCATCATTTATTTTTTCCCACTGTCCAAATCTTCCTTGATGCATTAGAAATCTGGTAAAGGGTTTTTCTAAGAACTTGATTACATTTGATTTTGTAGGTATAAAGCATTGAAAGACCTGAAAGATGAAATTTTCAATCGCCATGCCAACCTCAAGGAGATGGCTTCTGGGTTAGTCTTTCTGTGGCATTGTGTTTTAGTTAAGCTTTTGTTGTAATTTTGGTTCCCTTAGCAGTAAGCTATGCTTCTTGCAGTATCTTTGATTGGAAAAAGTTGTGATGTGTTTTATGTTTCTAATAAATTTTTTAAATTATTAATGTCATGAAATCATATGTAAAATTATTAGTCCAGTTTTCAATACTTATTTCACAAAGCCATGCATGTGTGATTGAATTCTTCCAGCTCAGATTCTTCTTTGGATTGCATTTAATTCATCATTTTTATGTCTGTCCAGGTTTGAGCTGTTGGGCATGCATCGTCATCCAGAACATCGGGTGGATTATATGGAGTGGGCTCCAGGTTTGACATCACTCCAAAATTTGGTCTAACTTGTTAGATTCTGTGTGATTCTTAAATCCCAACATTGAAAATTTGGTCTAATATATTTATCATATTTCCGGGAGCATATATTATAACTGGTTATTGGTGTTAGCTTTTTCCTCTAGGCCTCTTTATTTTTTCTCAATCTGTCTTTTAGTATGCTTAGTATTCAATTTGTTTGTTTGTTTCTTTTTTGTTTTTTAGTAAAAAAAAACTTGAAAATATGTTTGATGAAAGTAGTTACTTATTTATCTTGAGGCTTTGAACTTTACCTGCTTCTATCTGTCTGCTGTTGTTAACATAAAACAGCTTAATTTCTTGCTACTGGCAAACAACATAGTTGGTCCTTGAGAAGAAATGTGATAGAATAAGATGGTTGTCTTCCAAGTTCCCAGCAAAAACCTACTGTTTTTTGAACTTACTTTTCTATTCTTTCTTGGTTAATGATGTTAATGCAGGGGCTCGCTATTGTGCGATTGTTGCTGACTTCAATGGGTGGTCTCCTACAGAAAATTGTGCACGAGAGGGTTACTTTGGTCATGATGATTATGGATACTGGTTTATCATTCTTCAAGATAATCTGAGAGAGGGAGAAGAGCCAGATGAGCTCTATTTTCAACAGTATAACTATGTAGATGATTATGATAAAGGGGACAGTGGTATCACCATCGATGAAATCTTCAAGAAAGCAAATGATGAGTATTGGCAACCAGGGGAAGATCGTTACCTAAATAATCGTCTTGAAGGGCCAGTGAAGTTATATGAGGAGATTTTCGGTCCTAATGGGCCACAAACTATGGAGGAGTTGGGAGACATACCTGATGCAGAAACAAGATATAAGGAATGGGTAGAAAAGCATGGGCCTTCCAGGTATGCTGTGATTGATGAAGGCAAGGAGTATGACATATTTAATGTGATAGTCGATCCTGAATGGAATGAGAGAATTCGTGCACTGAAACCTCCAATTCCATACTGGTTTGAGACACGTAAAGGTAGGAAAGCATGGTTGAAAAAGTATATTCCTGGCATTCCTCATGGAAGTAAGTACAGGGTATACTTTAACACAGCTAATGGACCATTGGAACGAGTACCTGCTTGGGCTACATATGTGCAGCCAGGTAAATGTTATATGGGTTCTTCAAAGTCATTAAATCATCAATGAATCTGAACTATTTTATAAGTATATTTGATCCTGTGTTATCTTGTGGTATTTTCTTCCCAGTCCCAAAATATCTTCTTGTGTATTTCAACGAGGTCCTTTTTTTTTTTGTTTTTAATATATAACTATTTAACTTTGCATGGTCTCATGAATATATATTGTACTTGTGTTTTTTATATGGTTTCATTGTAAAAGTGATTCTTTGAGGTGCTTTGTGGTTCACTAACAATCATAAGGCTTCTTTAAATTTAACTAAAATACATCTAGAACTTGCTTGATCTTGAAGAATAAATTTTAGAACCAGAAGTATCAGGTTAGAATATCATTAAAAGACTATTACTCTAGGTTGTATTATAGAAAATATTGTTCTTTTTAATATCAAAATTAAATATATGTAGCTTTCAAATAATGTACATAAGGCGGGTCGGGGGAGCACTGTAGCTTTGTCAGTTGTTGTTCTTGTTCTTGTTCTTGTTCTTATTATTATTATTATTATTATTATTATTATTATTATTATTATGGGCATTGGTCACTTGTTCCCAAGGTTCCATCTTACCAAGATGTGGTCTGTGTTTCTTTTATTCTGATCTTTTTGTGGGTATTTATAATTACCTTTTGTGTTAATTGAATTTCGTTGATTTAATGATGTACATGTGTTTAGGTGGAGATGGAGTGCCAGCTTGTGCTATCCACTGGGAACCATCCCCTGAACAGGCATACAAATGGAAAAATAAAAGCCCCGAAGTGCCAAAATCCCTACGGATGTATGAAGCTCATGTCGGAATTAGTGGATCTGAGCCAAAAATATCCTCATTCAATGATTTTACAGACAAGGTTCTTTTTAGTGTGGGATTATGGGTCGGGAGAAGGGTTTCAAATTAAGCGATTATATGCATAATTTTCATGTCCTTACACTGTGTGTGTTTCCTTAGGATTTTTTTTATGTATTCAATGCAGGTTCTTCCTCACATAAAGGAAGCTGGATACAACGCAATCCAGTTGATTGGAGTTGTTGAACACAAGGATTATTTCACCGTTGGTTATCGAGTAAGTTAAACTTTGTTGTCATTCTTAATTACATTTCTATCTTATACTTATACCTATCTATAGCTATACATATAGAGGAATGGGTAGTTAACCACCTTTTGGTTTTGTAAATCATAAATTGAAGAATCTCTTCGAGTCCGAAAAAAAAAAAAAAAGGATAAATCACCACCATGTCAAAAAAAATAACTGCTGCCACACACTATCTTATAATATCATCACATAACCATATATGAACATCTATATACTTGTATAATTATGTATAAGTATCTCTTATATATAATCCTATCTAAAAATGTAGTAGAAATGCAATTTGACAAGCACTATTAGTGTTGTGCTTCTGAACACGCTTGATATGTATAAGTTTCTTTTGAAATTCTTCATGTTAGGAAAATTTGGTGCTTTTTTTATGTATGGTGTATCTGAGTGCAAGTTTCATCTTTCTGAGTTAGTCTTTTTTTATTTTTGACTTTTGAATTGGGAGAATATGGAGAATTGTCTAATGAATTTATCAGATATGGTGATATGTGATAAAAATAATTTGTAACAGGTGGTACCAAATTGTATGATGTATGCATTCCTACCTTCTACAGGCTGCTTATCTCTGACCTTGTGACATTCTCATGTTTCACATTTAGGTTCTGACGATGCAAATATCTAATATACGCTATTTTAGGTTTGTTGGATAGGAACGTATCAAACATTTGTTTTTGTTGCAGGTTACCAATTTTTATGCCGTCAGTAGTCGATATGGCACTCCTGAAGACTTCAAGCGATTGGTTGATGAGGCCCATGGTTGGTGTTCTTTACTTGTGCATATCTTTTCTTTTTTAAATTGTTTATCATGAACATCTTGACCTACTTTATTTAGCCCTTACTGCTATATGCTATTGGAATTGGAAATGCTCTATCTGCTTGGAATGAAGTGCTATCATGACGGGAAGATAATATATAGAAAACTGAAATGCAATGTTGGGATTAGGGGCTTTAGGTAGGAGAGGAAGGAAAGAGAGAATAAAGAGGGAGTGTGAAATAGTATGATGTGATATAATAGACAAAATCCTAATCCCTATTTATAATACTACTAGACTCTCCTAATTAAATAATTATCATCAAATTAAGGTAAATATGAAAATAAAACTTAGAGATCGCCAATGATAGTCTTTGATATTCTAGAGATAGCACAGGATATTCTCTTTAGTCCTAACATGTGGTAAGTTGCTGATTTAGACTAAGATATTCGATGAATTCAAATATATTTTGGCTAAAATAAGTTTTTTGCCCTTATACAATATGTGAATTTTGTGTGTAGAAGAATATGTTATTTTAGAAAGAGATTGCAAAAGCAGACAGATAAATAATGCACTAAAATCTATAAAGAAAAGAGAGAAAAGAAAGAAAATAGTAAGTATAGGAGAGAACATGATGGAATACATTTGTTTCACGACAGACCTTTATTACAAAGGAAAGATGTTACCATTGTGATTGTTAACTGGAAAGTCATCAAAATTAAAGGAAGGAAATTGAGAAAGAGAAAGAGAGAGAGATATTGAAGCCAGAAATGGAAACTGTGACAATATGCATGTGTATCTATTTTTTATGCAAATGATATAAATATAAATATAATTAGACTTCTGACATAATTTCTGTCCTGTCTTCATCTCAGTTGTACAAATGATAAAATTTTGGTAACTTGGGTTTTAACTGCACAGGTCTAGGACTGCTGGTCTTCCTAGAAATTGTGCATTCATATGCAGCTGCAGATGAGATGGTTGGATTATCAATGTTTGATGGATCAAATGACTGTTATTTTCATTCTGGTACTTATCATGCTACTTGAATCTCTCTTCATTGAATCACATGTGCAAATTGTTCGTTATTACTTATCAGTTACTAATCTGTCTTGTGATGTTTTTCCTGTTATCTCGGTCTCAATTATTGATATAGCTGATTTCGTCTCTGAATTTTGAGAATTTGAGGTAAAAGAATGAATCTCATTAAATTTGGTCTTCTTGTAACTCGTTTTGTCTAATGTAATACCTGTATATGTTTTTTTATTTTGATTTACATTTTCCTAAATTCTTTTTCTGCTTCAGTATCATTGATAGAAATTATCCTAAACCTGAAGTGAAACCCTGGGACTATTTCTTGTCTCCACATAACGTAGTCAACAAGATACATATTTTGATGATTCTTGTTCTGTGTTTTTTGTAGCTAATTAGGTTAAGAAGCTCCCTGTTGGTCTAATTTATGAAATTTTAACTACATTTCTTCCAATTTTTAGAATATTTTCTGACTCCAGATTATATACAGGTACAGCTATAATTATCATTTATAGATGACTGCAGTGAGTAACTATTTGATATATATTGTCTGTGTGTTCACTTTTTTGAAGTGAGAAATTGCTTTGACTGGTTTCCTGTAATGGTAGTGATTACTTTTGTGTTTGTCAAGCTTTTGGTTCCTTATATCTAAAAAAAAGGCTATATAATTTTTCATAATCTTGTAGTCTCTACTTTGCCATCATTGTCATACTGGTTATTATTCCAGCCTGTCTTGTGAATAGGTAAGCGAGGACAACACAAATTCTGG
This sequence comes from Arachis ipaensis, assembly GCF_000816755.2. Lineage (NCBI taxonomy): Eukaryota > Viridiplantae > Streptophyta > Magnoliopsida > Fabales > Fabaceae > Arachis > Arachis ipaensis. The sequence continues at coordinate 10,511,126 of NC_029785.2, forward strand.
GGCACCAGAATGTTCAAATATGGCGACCCTGATGTTTTGCATTTCCTTCTCTCGAACCTGAACTGGTATATGCAGTAAGAAATAATGATAGTGGATAGCTATCTCATTGATTCATTGCCTGTCTACCTTATTAGTCTATTAGAATCTTTCGTAAACAATAGTGGTCTTGTTGTTATCTCCTTTACTCTTCTTCCACCTTTTCTTTGGGTCCATCATTTGTTAGGAAGTGCTGGTATATGCTAAATTGCTCATGAAATGATGCCTAAACAGGTGGATTACAGAGTATCAGATTGATGGTTTCCACTTCCATTCAGTTTCGTCTATGCTATACACTCACAATGGTTTTGCTTCTTTTACTGGTGACTTGGAGGAGTAAGACCTTTTTCGAACTTAATTGTTTCTTAAATACGTGAATCATTGAAAAATAAATTTTAGTTGGCTCTCACCATTTTTCTTCCAAGACTATGAATTTAAAGGCATCCATGTTATATTTCTTCCCCTTAACATGGTTTTCTGTGCTATTTTCAATTGTTTATTTGTTTCTCACAATGATAGAACTTGGCATTTGCAGTTTTTCAAGTCAATTTAAATTTAATCAAAATAATTGTTGTTGTTGTGGTCTTTCTCCCCCCCAATTTTTAATTTTATTCTTTTTGAATAAAGGAAACATAGTGACATTGAAAATTGTGGAGGTAAAAAACTGATAGTTTCTTTTCAGGTACTGTAACCAATACATTGACAGGGATGCACAGTTGTATCTTATCCTGGCCAATGAGATACTACACGCTCTTTACCCAAATATTATCACCATAGCAGAGGATGTAAGTGTTTAAACTCTCTTAGATTTATTTAGATTCATTTACATAATTATTGGAGAAGTTATTTAAAAAAAAAATGAAGAGATGATTGCTGGAAAAACTTGATGGAAATAGTATGATTAGGAAGAAGAGAGATTTCACTGGAACAGATTATTTAAGTGTCAACAATTCCATCTGCTACTGTTATTTATGCGGGCATCTTTACAATTGATATTTTTAAAATGCATTTGTTGACAGACAATTCTGAATGTGTTTTTGGATAATGCAATCTATCTACTAACAATGTACAAACCTTCATTATGTTAATCAAACACCATTTTGACAATGAGGTGGTTAAGAATCACCATTTCACAAAATTTTGGTCAAAGTACATTAAAGAGGATACACGGGGTCAACAAACTGAGTGCACATAAGTTCCTGACTTCTGTGATGAAATCTGTACCTAAATATGTATATGCTTGTCCTATTTCTTCAGTACTTGGCATATTTTTCTCTACCACCCCATCTGATAGTTTGTCAAAGAACATTACTTTGGTGGCAAAAGAGCTATGGCATTTCCCCCTAGAATCTCAATCTCTTTGGATCAGGTCATCATCTAAATAAATATGGTATAAGTAGGAATGGGTGTGATGTTAATACTTCTACTCATGCTAGCCCCTCAAGGTTACATAACTTTCAAACCCTTGCTTTCCTTATAGTAGGTAATGGGTGTCGTTTCAACTTTTGGAAAGATCATTGGATAGGGGATACCTCTTTTAACCTAGCATTTCCTCGTCCTTTTCATCTATCTTCCTTGCATAATTCTCCTATTCGGTCCTTTTACATTACATAGGGTTCCTCTTTCTCTTGGGCCTTTCATTTCTTTTGTAACCTTAATGATAGGGAATGAACTTTTAACTCTCTTAGGTCTTTTTGTTGGTTTTTCCTTGTCTTCTAACCCTGAGAAAAGGACACGTTCTCATGATTCATATGGTAGCTTTAGTTGTAAATCCTTCTTCCAATTTCTAACTCATTCCGTCGAGACATCTTTCCATCTAGACAAGTCCATTTGGAAGTCCAAAGCTCACACTAACATCAAATCGTTAATATGGACAGTTGTACTTAACAGAATTAATACCAATAATATGATGCAGGTTCCAAGGCCACGTAAGGCCATCTCCGCTGATGTGTGTTGTGTGTGGGGTAAATTCAGAGTCAAAGTCATTTCTGTTTTTGCATTCCCCGATGGCTGTGTTCTTATGGAGCAATTTGTTTAGCATCTTTTATGAATGTTGGGTGTGTCCTGCAACCCTAGACCAATTTCGATTGACTAGATTTGTTGGTTTTAGTAGTAGAAAAGAGGCAAAACTTTTGTGGCACTATGCAGTTTTCGCCACTATTTGGTTGGAGCATAATGCATGCACCTTCAATGACAGTTTCTGACAAACATATTTTATGGGATAGGATTAGATGTTTGACATCTATTTGGTGTAAAGCTCATGATCTTTATTGGGGACTTCCCCTCAGGCATGTTGAGAGATTGGAAAACTGTGCTTTATAGATAAATCTTTCGTTTTGTTTTGCTTTTGTGTAGAGGAACCCTTATCCCGAATTTGTAGGATCATTCTCCTCATCTTAACAAAATTCTTTTTCTATAAAAAAAATGCAGATGATAATAGTTTTAAAATCTAAACTGTAAGGATCCTGAGATCTCTTCCTTGCATAATATTTATAATGTGTGTATCTATAATTGTTCAGGCAACATTTTACCCTGGATTATGTGAGCCAACTTCTCAAGGTGGATTGGGATTTGATTATTATGTCAACCTCTCTGTGCCTGAAATGTGGTCAACTTTTCTTGAAAGTGTGCCTGACCTTGAATGGAGCATGACTAAGGTTCTCCTCAATTAAATATTATTTCATTATTAAATGGGATGTTGTTGTTTGGTCAAGTTAGTCGACATTTACCTGACTTTCGGTAATACTACAACTTCACTGATGTTGTATCTTGTGCCGCAGATTGTCAACACATTAATTTCCAGTAGAGAACATGCTGATAGGATGCTTATGTACACTGAAAATCACAACCAGGTATCATTCCCTTATCGATATGTCTACAATTATTGTGGCCTCTATTTTGTCATAGATTTTAACCTAATCTTTTTTCTTATTTTGTTGTCAGTCCATATCTGGAAGGCAATCATTTGCAGAAATATTGTTTGGCAGAATAGATAAACATTCACATCATTATAAGGAATCTTTGCAGAGAGGATCTTCATTACATAAAGTATGGTTTACACTAGTTTCCATATTTTTGCTCTTTAGCAAGTGAATACTCTCTCTCATTAATTATCTTGACTGTTTACATAGATGATCAGATTGATAACGTTTACAACTGGTTGCCGTGCTTATCTGAACTTCATGGGCAACGAGTTTGGGCATCCAAAGGTGAGGATTGCACCTACTATATATGCATTAATAGTTTCTTATGTATAACTGATAGCGTTTTACCTGTGGCAGAGAGTTGAGTTTCCAACATCAAGCAACAACAACTCATATTCACTTGCAAATCGTCAGTGGGATCTATTGGAAAAAGATGGAATTCACCGTGATTTATTTTCCTTTGATAAGGTGTTAGTTTATTCCCTTGTTATTGCTGTTGCGCTTGTGCTTGTAGGCTCTGACACTTGGAATATCAAACTAGTCAATTTATGAGTACATTACAATATGTTGTTTGCTGTCAATAGTTTATATAGGAACAAAACAGTAGGTTGTTGAATCCGATCTTAACTTTTTATCGATCATATACAAGGCTTTGTTGTTGTATTTGACTTGAAGTTGCCATTCGGATTGTCACAGGCTTCCAAGAAATAGTAAGATTGATTAAGATGCTAAGCAAACAATTTACTTTCCCTCTCTTATCAGGACATGATGAAGCTGGATGAAAATCTGAGAGTGCTCTCAAGACGTATTCCGAACTTTCACCATGTGAATGACAGTTCAATGGTAAATTGATGCGTTCTCTCTTTTAATGTTTTTTTCTTTCCTTAAAAAATTCCTTTCTTTTCTCTATAATACGTGGCAGCATTTTCACATTGAAGATATTATGTCAATATGTCATATTGAATGAATTTTAACATGCCAACTGTTGTTTACAGGTTATATCTTACATCAGAGGCCCCCTTCTCTTTGTTTTCAATTTTCACCCAACCAATTCTTATGATAGTTACAGCATAGGTGTAGATGAAGCTGGAGAGTATCAAGTAAGTGTTCGATAACAGAACATGTAGCATGTCCTGTTGTTTACCAGTATCATTGTTTCTATGCGCTGGTATTTTTTGTCTGTCATAAATCAATTCACGTTAATTGACAAAAGCTATCCTGATTCCTCAATGCCTCTGTATTGCTGATTGTGAAGGCCTAGCTTTCCAAGTAGTTTGTTTCATAAGATAACTAATTTTGTAAGCATTCCATGATCGCGCAGGTTATTTTAAATACAGATGAAATAAAGTATGGAGGTCAGGGAATTCTTAAAGAAGATCAGTATCTTCAAAGAACTGTCAGTAGAAGGTAGTATTATCATGCTTCTCTCTCTCTCTCTCTCTCTCTCTCTCTCTCTGATTTACGTTTCTTAACATGAGAACCTATGTGTTGACAGAGTTGATGGCCTTCGAAACTGCTTACTGGTGTCACTGCCTAGCAGGACTGCTCAGGTAGATAATTTATTTGTTTCATTTGCTTTTTTAGATTATTTCTCAATCTTGTATGGTTGCATAACCTGAGCATGGAAAATGTTAAAAGTTAAAGTCATTTTTCTGAGTTCGTACTTCTTAATAACACGTAAAAATATCAACTACTCTTAAAAAGAAAAACCATATCAGATTTTCTGGATGCCTTATTAATTAATTGCACACTTCCTCAATTTCTCCAAAATTAAAAACAAGCACAGTAGGGTAAAGACTAAAGACACTGACTCTGTTGGACTCTCAACCTTTTGTTACAGGAATATCTCGAAAAATAGTCAGTTTGATCCCCTTGAAACTGTTAGTGAAAATTTCAGAACGTTAGGATTTCATATATAGCACTTCCTCAACACTTTTCCCCATTTTTTAAGAGGATCCAAAAAGTCCAAAAAATGACCCTTGCTAATGATTTCCCAAGAACAATGCACCTAGTGTTTATTTCAAAAGTCAATTGATACAATCACGATTTCATACATTCTTGGATCAATTTATTTGGATATAATTTGTATCCGGAAACATCGATTCAAGGATGTACAAAAATGTGACCCTGATCGATAAAAGAAAACAGATTAAATATGTCAAATAATTTGAAGTTTCATTATAGTGTGGTCTTGGGGATTTGTATACTAGGATTTGGATAATGAATGGGACCATATTTGCATTTCAGTACTCATGATCAATGGCACATTATAGTAATAAATCTCCTTACACCACAGGCAGGGATTTGCATTTTACAAGTGATTAAAATGTATTATCTTCATATAAAAGTAAATTTCTTATATGACTGCTACCTGAAAAATTTGTGTCTTTTAAAGTAAATATCACATGATATAATCAAGAAAAGCATATATCTTGTTATTGACCACTTATACCTACATGACAGGACTAAGGATAAGGGATTTCTACTTTTTCAGGTTTACAAGTTAAGACGGATTTTGAGAATATGAAGCATTCTGCATCCATGGAACAACTTTAAGCCCAGTAAAATAGACGTAGGTGTGGATTGTTGGTAATTGAAGTTGATGAAGAAGATGAAGTGCCTTCCAAAGTTACCACAGCTACAGCTTCTATGATACCTAAAGCTGTCACAACAAATGGATCTTTGATGTATGAAACATGCAAGGTATTGATTATTGAAAGATGGTGCTGCGTGTCCTAGTTATATAGATTTAGAAGGGTTAATGCTCAAATTAATCTGAAGAAGATTTAAAAGCTTACAAGCGAGTCAATTTGGTTTCTAAAATATCCAATACCTTAATATGGTACATAAAAGATATCAATGCGAGTCAATTTGGCCAATTTTGTTAATTTTTTGTTGACATGTCATTGCTAAGTGTCACATGGCACGTTCAGAATATGTCTTGATAAATTGTCTCAAATTAACAAAAAGGTCTACTTGACTTGCATATTTTTTAGAGACTAAATTTTGCCCCTAAATCTTCAGGAACTAAATAAATTTGTTCATATTTTTTTAGAAATTATTTTGAGCATTAATCCAAATTTACAGTTATCTTGTAAATCCTTCATATCCATGTAACAAGAATTTATGGTGTGTAAATAGTTTCGTTATACATGTGTTTTTGTTTTTGTTTTTGTTTTTTTTTTTTTTTTTTTTCTGAAATTAAAAATTTTCACCATG